>NC_090933.1:1382134951-1382437981 GCF_040938575.1 Ambystoma mexicanum
CCTGTGTCCACACTTGTCTGCGTTCCCTCTTGTTCTGGGGACCACCTCACATCTGAGTCTCAAACCTCCCTCCTAGGTTTCCCGGGTTTTCCAAACACCGGATAGGTAAGATTATTCAGATCCTTTGGTTATTGTGGTATATTGTATTTGCCTGGTACTCAACCTCGTTCTTTTTCCAGCAGCATTGGTGTTCCAGAGGTTCCGTGGATCCGGGAAGTAACATCTCCCACCTGTGGCCCCAAAGGTCGCACAGCGGGGTTCTTTTGGTTTCCCTGTGCGTCACTTGGGGACGGAGGTCTCAACGGTCTACACGACACTCAAGTCAGAACCAAGCCAGTCAGAGTGACTGACTATGTGATAGGTCTCCGGAGGAGAATGTCACACATGATGGCAGAAGCAAGTGATAACTTGAAAGCAAGTCAGGCTCGGGTCAAACACTGGCATGACCAGAAGGCCAGCATGGTTGAGTTTACTCAAGACCAGCTTGTACTAGTTATGGTGCCAACAAGGCAGAAGGCCTTGCAGGACAAATGGATAGGACCCTTCAAGGTTGTAGGCAAACTTGGAGAGGTGAACTATTTGGTGGACTTAGGCAGACCTAAGGAGGCTCCCAGAGTCTTTCACACCAACCGGTTCAGCCAAATACCTCAGTACATTTGATCTAACCTCAGGCTATTGGAAAATAGCACTGACAGACCATGCCAAGGAGAAAACTGCATTCTCCACCCCAGCAGGCCTCAACCTGTTTAAGGTTATGCCTTTTGGACTAAAGAATGTACCTGCTACATTTCAAAGGATGGTTAATCAGGTTCTGAGTGGGATGGAGGACTTCTGCATGGCATACTTGGATGACATTGCAGTGTTCAGCCCTACATGGAAAGAACATATTGATCACCTGGGATATGTTTTGCAGGCTCTTGAGCAAGCCCATGTGACCATAAAGGCAAGCACATGTCAAATTGGTCAGAGCAAAGTGGTCTACCTTGGTCATGAGGTAGGAGGAAGTGAAATAAGGTAATTGCCCAGCAAAGTACAAGCTGTGCAAAACTAGGCCACCCCTACTACTCAAACCCAAGTGAGAGCTTTCCTAGGCCTCACTGGGTACTACAGGAATTTCATAGTGAACTATGGGTCCATAACTTCTCTCTTGAATGTGATCTCCTCTCCAAAATTCCCTAAAAGGTTTAGATGGAATGAGGAGTGCACTCAAGCCTTTGAAATCCTGAAGAAAGCCCTTTGTCAAGCTCCAGTCCTAAGAGCTCCTGATTATCACCAACCCTTCATTGTGCAGACATATGCCTCCAATATAGGTATAGGTGCAGTCCTTAGTCAACTAAGCTCACTTCGCCGGAATCCCAGGAGCGGGCAGGAGCCCCTCCTGAGCCTCACCCATCTAGGAGCTCCCCACTGATCCCTCGCATCGATCCCTCGCCTCGAGCTGCAAAGGACAGGAGTCCTATCCGCAGCACGTATTGTAGCAAGCTACAGCTACATGTTATATCAACCTACGCATCTCCGCATTGCTTCTGCTTCGGCATCACAATCAGCTGATTTTGAGCGCGAAGCACACGCCAGCCTGATCCCAAAATGGCCGACCGACACGGCATGCAAGAGAGGCCAGCCTCTGGTTGCTAAGCAACCCACTTACTTAGGGCCTCATTACGACTCAGGCGGTAAGGGTTTTACTGCGGCGTTAACAGCGCCGACCCTTACCGCCTGAGTACGAGGTCCCTTAGCGCCATGGCGGACTTAACACCTGCTTTTAGCAGGTGTTAAAATCCATGGCGCTAAGGGACCATGGAGTTAATTACGCCACCGTAATTTACGGTGGCGTAATTAACGCCTTCCCCACTCCCATTATGCCCTATGGGGCAAAAATGGAAATGGGGAAGGGTAAATGGGGATTGGGGACTTACCGCCCCGCGAACCTCGGAATGGGGCGGTAAGTCCGCCAACCACCATGGCGTAAACGTAGTTTACGCCATGGTGGTAAAGTCACGGCCCAGGCGGTAACTTACCGCCTGGGTCGTAATGAGGCCCTTAGTGTCCCAGAAGCCCCAGCCAGCAGGCGGAAGCCGGCCCACCACGGAGAAGGCCCACGAGGATAAGGCCTGTTCTTGCACCTGTTCTGAGCACTCTGAGCCTGGGCCACAGACGCTGCCCCTCCACAGCTCCGACATGAGAAGGCTCCTGAACGTTTTTACCCCATCTGCATAACTTTCCAGGGCCCCCGTTTTATCCTGTATCTACCAACGAGGCGCCATTGACGACCCAGCTCAACCACGCACCCCCATATCCATCTGGCCATGTGAGTAAACTGTCACTCAGCCATACCCAACAAATTGCCTTATGTGTAATCTGCCAAATTGTATTAGCCAACCTATGATACTAGTGCGTACAACATTTCACCGCAACACGGCTCTCCCTGCTATAAGATTTACCTGTTAAATCTTCTCATACATTAGTGGTGCCCTATACTGCATGGTTTAACTGCCTGTATACCGTGCTTTAACCTCCCTTTTGCAACATAGGTAGCAAGGGGATCTTATTGTACAAGTCTGGACATTTGATATTGCAGCGTTTTACTCTGATCATTTGAATCTAGGTGGCCCAGTGCCTGAGCCACTTGACTGTTGTGCAAGCCCTCAATGGAACTCTTTTAACACAGATGCTCATGGTCCACTGTGCTACGTGTAGTGCCTTACTGTCATCTAGCGACCATTGTGCTATTGTATTGCATTGTACTGTTGCACCCTCGTTCTCTAGTAGGCCATCAGTCTGCATAATACATTCCTGGTACACACTGTGATTTCTGTTCGTACAAGCGTCCCATTGTGACATCGAATCTAGGCGCTCTAGCAACAGACTGTAGGTTAGCTGGCCTTTGCTTGCTAAGATGCACAACGTAACACTCAATCTGCTACGTCTCTCCCTTTTATGCTGCCTCACTCCTTACCTGCCCGCTTACACCTGTGGCAAGTGCTAGTTTATCTATAGAGCCCAACATTTGTATGATTCATGGACGTTAATTGACCTTATTTGATTGTGTTGTGCCTTATGGTCACTAGCAGACCACATTTTGATTGGGCTAGGCCCTATGGTCATCAGTAGACTACATTTTGACTGTGCCGTACCTCATGGTCACTAGTAGACCGCATTTTGACTGTGTTGTGCCTTATGGTCACTAGTAGACCACATTTTGACTGTGTTGTACCTTATGATCACTAGTTAACATTAACGTGCCTCATGCTATGCCTTGCCCAATGTTGTTGACCTTATCACGCTAGACACTCCCCAGTTCTACCCACTTATCTGCTCCATTTAGCGGTAACCGAATCCCCTACCTCTGATACCACACCATCCTGATACTGGAATTGGAAGGATGCTAAACTTAGCAATACTGCTCTGTACCATGGCTGCTGCCATACAGGTGGACTCTAGCAGCCAAGAATACATTGGTCAGTCACCAGTACCTACTTTAGACATTAGCCTACTAACCCCTTCAAATACTGTGCAACCAAATCTCTCCATACACTACAAGGCCCGAGAGACAATACCCTACACCTCTTTACCATGCGCCACGTCCAATAGAAATAACAGACTTCGCGCTAGACTAGCCAAATTATATGAACCACTGAGAAGAGCCCTTCCGGCCACCAACCTCCAAAACTAATTACAAACCTAACCTACGGCCGCCTAGCCATTCTAAATTGCCTCCTCCAATGTCCATCTTGAACGCGAATACCATTCAGCTCAATAACCATAAACCTAAAGTTTGCAATATCTCTAACAAATCTACCCAAGTCAACAAAACACCTGAGGCCCCCCCTCTCAAAGGAGCGCTTCTCAATGCAAGATCATTAGTCGCTCACGCCACCGATATTGCCGACTTAATCACTGAAGGGAACCTGGATTTCCTCGCAATTACGGAAACTTGGCTCCATAATGCAGCAGGACCTGCCTTTATGCTAGCTATCCCTGATGGCTACACCATAGTCAGACAAGACCGAGATAATGCCCGAGGTGGCAGTATTGCTATTATCTCTAAAACTGCTCTTGGCCTCAGACTAGTCCCTACCCAGCTATCACAAACATGTGAAACCATCACTGCCAAAATTCAGATAAATACCTCGCAATCCCTTACTATACACCTTATATATAGACCACCAGGCCCTCTTGGTACCTTTGAGGAAGACCTGCAGAATATAATTATGAATAACCTTAAACCCACCACACAACTACTCCTATTAGGTGACTTTAACCTAGGCTTCAATGACCAAATGGATAAAAACGCAACAGAAATAGCCAATACGATCAAAGCACTAGGCCTCACCCAACAAGTCAATAAACCTACCCACCTTAAAGGGAGAATATTGGACTGGATAGTGGACCTTAATTGTTCAGCCACTAGTTCATCTATCCTGCCATTAGCATGGACAGACCACTTTCTGATCTCCTTTCACCTATCCACTATAAGACCCACTCCACTGGCTCAACCATTAGCGCCACCATGCTCAACCAGAAGTTAAAAAAAGTATCACGGTAGAGAAAGTTATCCCTGCCATTCTGCCCACACTTAACGCACTGCCTGAAAATCTTGACCCTAGTAGCCTAGTTCAGGAATTCAACGACATTATGCTCACCACACTGGATAAAATTGCCCCTATCAAACTTAGGCCTAGCAAACCAATAGCCCACTTAAACAAATGGTTCACTCCACAACTCAAAGACCTCTGCACTTTAAAGAATAAAAGTGAAACTAATTGGAGACTTTGCCCCTCTAGCGAGAACAAAGCCAAATTAACCTCACTTTCCTCACACTACAACAAGGAAATCTGCCAGGCAAAACGGAACTCATACGATGAGCGTATTGCTAACTCAAATTCAAGTATGAAAGAACTCTTTTGCATACTCAAAGAAGTAGAGTCCCCAATTGTTATTCCTGATGTCTGCACTAAGGACAAATCCTGGTGTACAGACATCCAACATGCCCTAGCGAATAAAATGGACACACTCCAGAAAAAAATTCAACAAAAAAAAGTTGAACTTACAGCACTCACCTAACACCCTCCTGCCTAATGAGTCACCATCGGCACACAATACTACCTTCCATTTTTCTAAAATGTCTACCCTAGAGGTAGAAAAAATCATTTTTCTAAAATGTCTACCCTAGAGGTAGAAAAAATCATCCTATCTTTGAAGCCCTCGAACTGTAAAGGCGATATTTGCCCAGCACAGCTAATAAAAGATGCTGCCAGAGAACTCTCCCCATTCATAACTAAACTGATAAATGCCTCATTTGCTACAGGTACCATACCTGCTAACCTCAAACAATCCTGGGTGCTACCCCTCCTCAAGAAACAGACACTAGATCCTCTTATTCCCACGAACTACCGGCCCATTACCACGGTCCCATTTCTACTAAAAATATTGGATAAAGCCGCTTATATTCAAATTCAAAAACACTTGGAATTGCATAAACTTCTAGGCAACAGACAATCTGGTTTCCGTCCACTACACGGAACAGAGACAGCCCTAATCGACCTAAAGTCCCAATTAGACGAGCTGAGAGACAAAGGAAGGACAGTACTCTTGCTCGTACTTGACCTCTCTGCCGCATTTCATCTGGTCAACCACAAGGTTTTATGCCAGCACCTTGACTCTGCAGCCCACTTCTCCACGGGCACCATCAAATGGATTGAGTCCTTCCTGAGCGAGAGAACCATGAGAGTCTTCTCCCCTTCAGCAGCTGCCGACCCTACACCGATCCTATGCGGTGATCCCCAAGGGTCCTGTTTCTCGCCTACCCTTTACAACATCTTCACTAAGCCACTGTTCTACGATCTGGACCAGCTGGGTATCACCTACACTAACTATGCAGATGATACTCAGATTCTCCTCCCACTTTCTGGGGATTACGGTACGGACATGGGTTTGGTGAACAAAGTTTACCTTATCATCCAAGCATGGATGGCCACTCATGGCCTGTGCTTGAACGATGATAAGACTGAACTTATAATTCTGGGTTCGCAGGCTAATGTAAAAAAACTAGGCCAAGAATTCTCATCATTCAGTATTGACAGTAACACCATTAAAGTCTCCAAGGAAGTAAAAACCTTTGGATTCTATTTGGACTCCACACTGTTCTTTGATAAACAGGTCAAATCCCTTACCTCTGCCGCGGCTTACACCTGCAAATTACTCAGAGCTGGTAAACCGTTTCTCTCTGACAATAGTTGTCTGATCTTGGCTAGAGCTCTAATACTCTCCAGAATCGACTACTGCAATGCCCTCTACAGTGGTGCCAACAAATCTACCATTCAAAAGCTCCAAACACTACAGAATAACGCCCTAAGAGTAGCCCTAGGCATAAATAAAAAAACTCACATCTCTTCCTTGAGACGTCAACATAAATGGTTATCTACATCTAATAAAATACTACTAAAAACGCTCTCCTTGACACATAAAGCCCTTAATAACGCAGCCCCCAGCTACCTCATAGATAAACTCCAGAGAAGAACTTCTCTCAGACCTACCAGAATTGGGAATACTAACAGGCCGATTCATGGAATTAATGTGCACCGAAAATTTCGGCGCAAGCGTGCGAAAACGTGCGATTCGCAGTGAAAGAGCGAAAATCGCAGTGCAAGTGCGAATATCGCAGGGAAACCAGCGCACATCTATTCATGGAAATCCGTGCGCAAATAAAATCAGGGATGTGCGCTGAAAAAGTGCGCAGCGCACGCCGGCGCACAGGTCATCTAACGGCATGCGCTAACGCCACAGCGAAAGCGCACATAGCGCGGCGCACATAACAAAAGTAGGCGGAACACGGGGCGTAACACTCGGAATGGGGAACAACTCGTGAAAATGTGGGCGTCACAGAGGAAGTACAGGAGGCAAGTGCGCGGAACGCCCACACGCTCGCCTACAACATGTATTCATGCAATCGAATAGGGCAAACCAGCGCACGGGCAAAGACGCGCACTGACCCAAACCCGTCTGCCACACGAAGGCAGGCGGTAGCGTCCCTGCGCTGGAAAAAAATGTGCGCCAAAATGTGCGCTAACAAAAAGCACGAATATACAGCTCTGATGAATGCCCCATACTGTAGCCCCCTAGGACAAATGACGTGCAAAGGGGTACGTGACAAACAGCGACACCCGATGTGAAAAATTAGCCTGTGCGTGTATTTCATGTGTGCGCGGGAAGTTTTACACGCGATCAGGCCTGGGGGAGCAGGGTACATGTATTTCAGGGGTGCGCGTGAAGTTCTACACGCGATCGTGCCTGGGGGAGCGGGATACGTGTATTCCAGGGGTTCGCGGGAAGTTTCAAACGCGATTGGGTCTGGGCGAGCGGGGTACGTGTACTTCAGGGGCTCGCGGGAAGTTTCACACGCGATTGGGCCTGGGCGAGTGGGGTACGTGTACTTCAGGGGTGCGCGTGAAGTTCTACACGCGATCGTGCCTGGGGGAGCGGGATAGGCGTATTCCAGGGTTTCGCGGAAAGTTTCAAACGCGATAGGCCCTGTGCGAGTGGGGTGCGGGTATTCCTGGGGTTCGCGTGAAGTTGCACACGCAATTGGCCTGGGTACGTGTGAATCTTGGGTTCACGGGAAGTCTCACACACACACACACGATAGGCCCTGTGCGAGTGGGGTACGTGTATTCCTGGGGTACAGGGGAGTCCTACACGTGAATTGGCAGTGTGGGTCCTCCCAATTGATCCCTCTACACCCTCCATTGCCCCTGCAGGCAGCCCACACCACAGGGGACTTCATGTCCCGCAGGCAGCCCATCCACCATGGGCATGCCCCCCAGGCAAGCCACATATCAGCTTGCACTACTGATCACCAACGCATGACCCCCTCCACCCCCACCCCACAGCAGTGCAGGGCACCTCCCCACTTATGTCCCCTTGCACCCCCACCCCCAGCAGTGCAGGGCACCTGCCACCAGGCCCCCACTCATGTCCCCCAGCACCCCCACCCACCAGCAGTGCAGGGCACCTGCCAGCAGGCCCCCACTCATGTCCCCCAGCACCCCCACCCCCCAGCAGTGCAGGGCACATGCCAGCAGGCCCCCACTCATGTCCCCCAGCACCCCCACCAGCAGTGCAGGGCACCTGCCAGCAGGCCCCACTCATGTCCCCCAGCACCCCCACCCCCCAGCAGTGCAGGGCACCTGCCAGCAGGCCCCCACTCATGTCCCCTTGCATCCCCAACCCCCAGCAGTGCAGGGCACCTGCCAGCAGGCCCCAACTCATGTCCCCTTGCACCCACACCCCCCAGCAGTGCAGGGCACTTGCCAGCAGGCCCCCACACATGTCCCACTCATGTCCCCTTGCACCCCCATCCCCCAGCAGTGCAGGGCACCTGCCAGCAGGCCCCCACTCATGTCCCCTTGCACCCCCACCCCCCCAGCAGTGCAGGGCACCTGCCAGCAGGCCCCCACACATGTCCCACTCATGTCCCCTTGCACCCCCACCCCCCAGCAGTGTAGCGTACCTGCCGGCAGGCCCCCACTCATGTCCCCTTGCAGCCCCACCCCCCAGGAGTGCAGGGCACCTGCCAGCAGGACCCCACTCATGTCCCCCAGCACCCCCACCCCCCAGCAGTGCAGGGCATCTGCCAGCAGGCCCCCACTCATGTCCCCCAGCACCCACCACCAACCAGCAGTGCAGGGCACCTGCCAGCAGGCCCCCACTCATGTCCCCTTGCACCCCCACCCCCCCAGCACTGCAGGGCACCTGCCAGCAGGCCCCCACTCATGTCCCCCAGCACCCCCACCCACCAGCAGTGCAGGGCACCTGCCAGCAGGCCCCCACTCATGTCCCCTTGCACCCCCACCCCCCAGCAGTGCAGAGCACCTGCCAGCAGGCCCCTACTCATGTCCCCTTGCACCCCCACCCCCCAGCAGTGCAGAGCACCTGCCATCAGGCCCCCACTCATGTCCCCTTGCACCCCCACCCCCCAGCAGTGCCCCCACTCATGTCCTCTTGCACCCCCACCCCCCAGCAGTGCAGGGCACCTGCCAGCAGGCCCCCCACACATGTCCCACTCATGTCCCCTTGCACCCCTACCCCCCAGCAGTGCAGGGCACCTGCCAGTAGGCCCCCACTCATGTCCCACTCATGTCCCCTTGCACCCCCACCCCCCAGCAGTGCAGGGCACCTGCCAGCAGGCCCCCACTCATGTCCCACTCATGTCCCCTTGCACCCCCACCCCCCACCAGTGCATGGCACCTGCCAGCAGGCTGCCACTCATGTCCCCTTGCACCCCTACCACCAGCAGTGCAGGGCACCTGCCAGCAGGCCCCCACTCATGTCCCCCAGCACGCCCACCCACCAGCAGTGCAGGGCACCTGCCAGCAGGCCCCCACTCATGTCCCCTTGCACCCTCACCCCCCAGCAGTGCAGGGCACCTGCCAGCAGGCCCCCACTCATGTCCCACTCATGTCCCCTTGCACCCCCACCAGTGCAGGGCACCTGCCAGCAGGCCCCCACTCATTTCCCCCAGCACCGCCACCCACCAGCACTGAGGGGGCACCTACCAGCAGGCCCCCACTCATGGCCCACTAATGTCCCCCAGCACCCCCACCCCCCAGCAATGCAGGGCACCTGCCAGCAGGCCCCCACTCATGTCCCCCAGCACCCCCACCCACCAGCACTGAGGGGCACCTGCCAGCAGGCCCTCACTCATGTCCCACTCATGTCCTGTTGCACCCCCACCCCCCAGCAGTGCAGGGCACCTGCCAGCAGACCCCCACTCATGTCCCCTTGCACCCCCACCCCCCGGCAGTGCAGGGCACCTGCCAGCAGGCCCCCACTCATGTCCCCTTGCACCCTCACCCCCCAGCAGTGCAGGGCACCTGCCAGTAGGCCCCCACTCATGTCCCACTCATTTCCCCCAGCACCGCCACCCACCAGCACTGAGGGGGCACCTACCAGCAGGCCCCCACTCATGGCCCACTAATGTCCCCCAGCACCCCCACCCCCCAGCAATGCAGGGCACCTGCCAGCAGGCCCCCACTCATGTCCCCCAGCACCCCCACCCACCAGCACTGAGGGCCAACTGCCAGCAGGCCCCCACTCATGTCCCACTCATGTCCCGTTACACCCCCACCCCCCAGCAGTGCAGGGCACCTGCCAGCAGACCCCCACTCATGTCCCCTTGCACCCCCACCCCCGGCAGTGCAGGGCACCTGCCAGCAGGCCCCCACACATGTCCCCCAGCACCCCCACCCCCCAGCAGTACAGGGCACCTGCCAGCAGGCCCCCACTCATGTCCCCTTGCACCCCCACCCCCCAGCAGTGCAGGGCACCTGCCAGTAGGCCCACACTCATGTCCCACTCATGTCCCCTTGCACCCCCACCCCCCAGCAGTGCAGGGCACCTGCCAGCAGACCCCCACTCATGTCCCACTCATGTCCCCTTGCACCCCCACCCCACAGCAGTGAAATGGCGATCCCATGACACAAACCAAAAGTCAACTATGTACATCAACACATGTCCGCCACACGAAGGAAGGCAGTAGCGTCTGTGCGCATTAAAAAAATGTGCGCTAACAAAAAGACATATATACAGCTCTGATGAATGTCCCATACTGTGGCCCTCTAGGACAAATGACGTGCAAAGGGGTACGCGACAAACACGGACACCCGCTGTGTCAAAAATAGCATGTATTTCGGGGGTGCGCAGGAAGTTTCACACGCGATTGTGCCTGGGCGAGCAGGGTACGTGTACTACAGGGGCTTGCGGGAAGTTTTACACGCGATTGGGCCTGGGCGAGCGGTGTACGTGTACTTCAGGGGCTTGCGGGAAGTTTTACACGCGATTGGGCCTGGGCGAGCGGGGTACGTGTATTACTGTGGTGGGCGTGGAAGTACAGGAGGCAAATGCGCGGAACGCCCACACGCACACACCAAAAAAGACGCGCTAATCTGGAAACACGTACGCCAGCAGGAAGCAGGCGTACGTCGACCTGCGCAGCATAAAAGTGCGCGCAAACAACAAACAAGCTCAGACGCCACGATGAATATACCGTTCCTAGCAGCAGTGGCCGTGGGAAAATAACGTGCACGCAACCCCTCGTAGACCACGTGCATGGAAAAATGAACCTGCACTATGCTGTGGCACCCAGAAACACAAAAATGAACGTACGCGTGTTACACGCAGCCTACAATGACCTCTGAAGGGGTACGCGACACACGGGGCAAGCACAGTTGGTAAATACGTGCACGACTCACTGTCTGCCTGGAAAATGAGTGTGAAAAATACACGTGTGTGCGCGTTGGCAACACCCCCGCCAAAAGAAGAATTGTACACTGTCTGAGGAGACAGGACAAAAGAAGAAGTGAACGCTGTTTGAGGAAACAGGCCCAACAGAAAATCAGAAAAAAGCTGTCAGAGGTAACAGGGAGTACTAACTAGAAACTCTGTGAAGTAAATCGCGTGTGAACCGACAAGAAGTACAGAATTCACCCACTCGCTCTCCACAAAAAGCACGTACAAGGAAATGACGTCCTACATGCACCTTTTGAACCGTCCCACACGTCCAACGTCACTTCCGCGTATATGCGCTAAGGCCCTAACCTCCAATTACACGAGCTGACACTCGGACGTGCAGTTCTTGGACGTGTAACATGCACCCGGGTTCAGGGAAACGACTGCGCGCACGTCATAGACGCGCTTACGCGCTAAGGGCCTTTTGTCCAATGAAATCGTGTACGCGTGCTGACGCGCTTACGCGCTAAGGGCATTTCCTCAAATTGCACGCTGACGTGCTAGATTTTCACGTGCCAAATCACTCCGTATCAAGCTGGCCACGCGTACGCACACGGAAGACCACGCTCCTGCCCAGAAGGCCGGAATTACTGCCCCCCAGAGCCCCCAGCACGCTCCCACCTGCCATCTGCTTCTGCCTGATTGCCTGCTGCCACTTGCCCTGCCATTTACTGCCTGCACGTCAGCCCAGGGTGCTGTTGCTGTGACCACCCCTGCTGGAACCGAAGACTCCCGACTGCTATTCCATCGCTCCACAGCCCAGCCCCAGGACCCAGTTGCCCACCCACACCTGCCTCTGGGGTTGCCATGTCGGGCGCTACACCATCTGGCACCACTGGCAACCCCCAGCCAGAGAGGCAGAGGGCCACCAGCTTCACTGCCACTGAAGTTAGTGTCCTGGTGGAGCAAGTCCTGGGGCAGTATGATGCCCTCTTTGGAAGGTCAGCTGCCGACAAAGGAAGGATGGACTCGGATCTGGACAGACATCGTGACTGCCATCAATGCGGAGGGAGTGGCAGTCCGCGACTTCCAACATGTCAAGAAGCGCTGGGAGGACTTCAGGTCCAAGACCCTCATCAGGGCCCGGCGCCTCTTGAAGGCAGTGGATGCTAAGGGGCGCCGTGGCCACCTGTCGGAACATCAGATGAGGGTCCTGGAACGCATACGCCCAGCGCTCCACGTCCAGGTTCTTGAGAGGCAGACCCGTCTGAAGTCGAGCGGTACGTGTACATGCATACTGATGGGAAGCTGTGCGTGTGGTGGTGTGCAGGTTGTACATGTGGTTTTGTAGGGCCATGTATGGATGTGTATGTACAGGGCTGTGAGGCTGACACATGCAAGTCCTTTCATGTGTGAGACACATGGATGGTGTATGTGTGGGTAAGCATGCAGGCCAAATGCAGATGTGTGAGCACACATGTTTTGATTACTGTGTATGTAAATTGGCATGGTTGTGGTGTCACTCATGGAGGTTGGTTCCAGCTGCATGTATCTGCACCATGTACATGTGCATTTGACATGGGTGCAAAAGTGATGCAACATGGATGCATGTGAGACTGATATGTAGAAGACTGATTGCCAGATGTGACATGGATGCCAATCTCATCACTGCGACAGTTGGCAGAGGTGTACACATGCATGTAATTGTGGTGGTGTGTGTGCATGTCTAGTGTACTCCCTGTGTTTCATGTGATGTCTGGCTCACCTTTGGCTGATCATGCTGTATGTATGTGTATGGATGGTGCTGGCTGTTGCAATATGGCTGTGGAATAGCTCATGTGTGTGAGTTGCAATGACATGTGTGTTGGGGATTTTGATGCCATGTCTGAAGTTTGACAATGCCACTCATGTACAACTGTCATGTGTGTATGAGTCCATTGTACAGTGGCCTGATGCCTGTCTCCTACCTCTCCTTGTCTGCAGCGTCAACTGATGAAGAGGGCGGAGAAGGTGCTGTGGAGCACAGCGGCAGGGATCACACCGCCAGCCGGAGACGCAAGGCCCGGCTCCCCTCCCAGATTGTCATCTCGTCGAGGAGTGAGGAGTCCGGTGCCGCGTCCCAGCTCGCAGCTGCCGAGGGGAGGTCCAAGAGGCATAGGTTGGAGTTGGACTCCTCGGCAGCCGAAGGGGCAGCTGAGACCCCACAGGACCCAACAGAGGAAGATGGCACGGAGTCATCCAGGTTGGTGGGGGGTTTGGTGGGGGGTTTGGTGGGGGGAGGAGGCCGTGCAAGGGACAGAGACGGGATCTGGAGGTGGGGATTCCACTGGTGCTAGTGGTGCAGTGCAGGGGCAGGGACAGGAGGCAGCACAGGCCGCCGCGGAGGTGCCTGTGTGTAATCCTGTCCCCGATCCTGTGACTGCATCATCTTGCACCAGCAGGGATACCTACGTCCAGACCCGTTCTCAGGGAGGGGATTGGCTTACACCAACTGACCTTCCTCTCCCTGCGGATGTGGCTATCCGGCACCGGGTTGAGCCTGTCCTGGGTGGGGTGATGTTGCATCAACGTGCCATGCGAGCTGACCTGCAGTCTTTTCATGAGGAGACTGCACGTCTTCTCGCATGGCTCGTTGACCGCGTTGACCCACTGGGACAGCTCACCATGGCCGGATTCCTCCGTTTTGTGGACCTTGTTCCGACCCCCTCCTCAACTGAACCCCCTATGCACCAGTCGTCCTCCGTGCCATCTTCCCACCCATGTGTCACCTGGGTGCCCTGTGGAGCTGCCTCTGACCGTGCGGCCAGGCTGGTGGAGGACACATCCCTGCCACAGTCGGGAGTCGGACGTCCAGCAGGGGTGGGCACCTCAACAACTGCACCCCAGCTGGAGGAGGATGTGCAGGCAGCAGGAGCCAGGGCACAGGCAGCGGCACAGCAGCAGCAGCAACGTGGTGGGAGCCATGATGGCTCGGGGCCTTCATCATCGGAGGGGCAGGCATCGGCCGGAGGGCAGGAGGACCCTGGATGGGAAGTGTCTTCCGCGTGGCAGCGGTTGGAAGAGGCACGGCTCACGATGGTCAGGGCGGAGAACTCCATGCGTAGGGCCCTGAGGCGGGCCGAGTGCCTCAAGGCCATTCGCAGGGACCTGGAGTTCTAGATGTCATCGTCCCTGCAAACCCTCGGGGCCATGGAAGAGGACCGCCTCTGGGAGATTGAGCAGGAGTTCGATGATGCCATGGCCCGGAACATCAACATGTGAGCCGTTGGACTTGCCCGCTGCCCTTTAAAATAGTTAGATAGTGTTAGGTTTCCTTTGCTTTTTTCTTTATTTTGGTTGCGCTTGGACAATGCACCACCTTTCTGTATACGGTCTGCCAGTGTGCCTGACGTTGAGCAGGTGTGGTCTTGCAACCTGAAGTGATGAACATTTTGCTGTCATGTGCGGACACATACTGCACAAGTGCATCACATTCGGCATCATTGAAGCTAGGCTTCCTTTGCGTACCGGAATGCGTAGCCATGTCTGGGGTATCAGCTTGTAGTGGACAAGCACTCTTCCTCTTTTTTTTGGAAGGTGGTGGGGATCCTGAGTGGTCTACGCCGCTCTGGCCACTAGGGGCAGGAGCACCGGTGGACTGGCTAGTTGGAGTGTGGGAATGCACACTGAGCATGGGACTTGGTGCAGGCATTGGCTGAAGTGTTACGTAGTCAGGGGGAATGTTAGCAAGATGGACTGGGACCAACACTGCCCTGGCTGGGAGAGTCAGAGCTGGGGTGGATGGAGCTGCAGCTGCCCCTGCAGCCTCTCCACCCTGCCTACTCAGGGCAGCAGATGACATAGCTGCCCCTGATCCACGTGGCCTGGTGACACCAACTTGCACCGCCACACGTGGCCTAGACTTGGCGACCTGGAAGTCAGCCTGGGAGTCACCCTCTGCCAGGTCTGGTGCCACAATGGGCCGGTCCAACAAGGGCTGAGCAGAGATGGTGTCAGCCACGTTTCCCTCAACTATGGGGGGGGGGCATGGGTGTCCCTGACTGATCCTCCACACATGGGGGTTAGGGGTACCCTGCAAATCCCGGCCACGTCCCCACCGCGCCCACCACAGCCACCTCTTGAGGCTCGGCCACCTGTGCCACCCTTACTGCTTGGTCGCCTCCCAACCATGGCACTGATGTTGTGCGTATGGGAGTTGCAGTAAAACTATTATCCTGGGCAATTGGGGGTCAAAGGGGTAGGGTACTATATGGAATTCGTACCCTAGTGCTCTAGCAAGGCTGTATGTGACCCCTGGGGAAAGATGGCGGGTCACGCAACGCACAGGCACCCCAAAAACAGAAAATAACGTGCACGCAACCCTTCGTAGACCACGTGCATGGAAAAATGAACCTGCACTATGCTGTGGCACCCAGAAACACAAAAATGAACGCACACGTGTTACACGCAGCCTACAATGACCTCTGAAGGGGTACGCGACACACGGGGCAAGCACAGTTGGTAAATACGTGCACGACTCACTGTCTGCCTGGAAAATGAGTGTGAAAAATACACGTGTGTGCGCGTTGGCAACACCCCCGCCAAAAGAAGAATTGTACACTGTCTGAGGAGACAGGACAAAAGATTGAAGTGAACGCTGTTTGAGGAAACAGGCCCAACAGAAAATCAGAAAAAAGCTGTCAGAGGTAACAGGGAGTACGAACTAGAAACGCTGTGAAGTAAATCGCGTGTGAACTGACAAGAAGTACAGAATTCACCCACTCGCTCTCCACAAAAAGCACGTACAAGGAAATGACGTCCTACCCGCATCTTTTGAACCGGACCACACGTCCAACGTCACTTCGCGTATACGCGCTAAAGCCCTAACCTCCAATTACACGAGCTGACACTCGGACGTGCAGTTCTTGGACGTGTAACATGTACCCGGGTTCAGGGAAACGCCTGCGCGCATGCGCACGTCACAGACGCGCTTACGCGCTAAGGGCCTTTCGTCCAATGAAATCGCGTACGCGTGCTGACGCGTTTACGCGCTAAGGGCCTTTCCTCAAATTACTTCCACTGTGGGAGAGAAAGGTAGTTCCACAACGATGATTATCCCCCCTGATCTTTCTTTCTCTATTACGGTTGACCAACTTATTAATAAAAGAATTAAAATCATCCCGTGCACCTAGGCCGAATGGATTGGCTAATGTCACACTGAAAAATAAGCCGAGGTTCTGGGCGGAGCTCCTAAAGATTCTGTTCGAAAAAGTCTTTTGAGAAGGGAAAATCCCAAATTCGTGGCAGAAGGCAATATTAATCCCTATACATAAAAAGGTTGACAAGCTAGAGCCAGCAAACTATAGGCTATTGTCCATGCTAGACTGTACTGGCAACATTTATGGGTCAGGCAGGGATATTCCACCATCTACAACTTGTTTATTTTGGATACCTTGCGCATTAATGCAAGAAAAAAGGGGAACCCCCCTATTTATGCCTTATTTGTAGACTTTAAAGCGGCTTTTGACCGAGTACGTAGAGAGCTACTTTGGAGCTGCAAGGTCTTCTTTATTATTTAAGACTCCTTCATGATAATAATATGGTTTGCCTAAAGCTTGATTCACAAGGCAATATGACTGCACAAGTGGAACAGAATCGAGTGGTTAAACAGGGTTGTGTTACTGCACCGACTCTATACAATCTTTTTGTTTACGATCTCCCCAAAGCGATTTTTGAGGTAAATAACTGCCATCCTCATATAGGGGCGGATAGATGCCCGGTACTTGCATACGCAGATGATCTTGTCATTCTTGACCACACATTTAGTGGTCTGCGACGATCTGCTTGAAGCACTTTGGTTATATAGTAAGAGGAAAGAGCTGATAATCAATCTGGAAAAGACCTAAGTGATGTTTTTTTCCAGTAAAAAGATTGCGCATATAAGACTTGAAGTGCAAGAATTTGTCATATTATATGTACCTTCCTACAGATATCTGGGCATTGAGTTTGAGATGACCAACGACTATTTGTGCTGCATTCAAGCTCGCAAAATTAGAGCAGCTCAAATCACGGCTCTGGTTTATCATTTTACTTTGACCCATGGGAGATTTAGCATATGGGCGGCTCGGCTATTGTTTCAGCAGGTTTTTACCCCTATGATGATCTACGGCCTCGAGGCCCTTCAAAAAAATGTATCTTAAGTGGCTACAGGTGGTGGAGGGAACATTTTGGAAAAAGTGTTGGGCCTCCCCACCTGTATCCCGATGGCCATCATCAGACTTGAACTGGGGTACCAATCTCTGACAACACTGGTCCTCAAGAGCAGGACAGACCTTTTCCTGAAGTTATTTTACTTATTAGATTTAATTATCTGCCAGTTCTGGAAGACACTGGAGTAATAAATAAACTAACTGATGAGGAGCGGTGCTGTAGATTATGTGAGGATAAAGAAACAATTGAATCAGGCCAACATGTGCAGACTTGCTGCCCGAGAATGATAAACACCTACAAAAGACAACATGGGAAGTATGTACATAATATAGAGCACATAAAGGAGGAAATATTCTGGTGGCAGAATTTGAACTCCACAAATTTGAAATGCTTAATAGCAATGTATAATATGTGGTTAGTGATTGAGAGACAATTAGGTATTTTTATCTGACACAACTGTAGTGCTTGGGAATTATTCTTGTGTAAAGCAAAAGGCTTAGGGAATTGGATGTAGAATGGATACTCATGGGTGCACACAGGATAAAGTGTCATGATATATTTTATTGTTTTTATTGTATTTTAGGTATTTTTATATGGTTTTAGTAATCATTATGAGTATTAATTCTGAATATGTAAATGTTTTTCTGCTATTAGAATATGTTTATACAATATGTAATTATGTGAAAAGTTTATTTATAAACTGTAACACATTAATACATTATTAGATTCTTTTACTCAGAAACCTTGAGTCAGTGTTTGCCTGAATCATAGTAATTGCTGTCCTTTGTGTAACTATTTGATACTGCTCACTTACTCTTGAGATAAGTCTGGCTGCTCTGCTACTGCTACCACTTTACTGTGTACTGCAGGCTTGTACCAAAGGTGAATTTGTACTGTCATTTGTAGACTTAATTGTGTGTGGTGTTCCCAAAGGGTACTGCATATAATTCTGCCTAACAACCGGGCAAACCAACAGTCCAGAAGTTGCAGCAGGCGTCTCTTCCAAGTTCTTCTTCGGATCCCTTTGTCCAGTGGTCGACTCTGCCTTCCAAGCCAAAAAGCCTCACCTTTTATGCAGGTTTCTCGCATTCATTCCAGCCTAGCTGTCAATCACACAGCATGGTGGCTGTCTTTGCTGGGCAGCCAGCCAGCCAATCGCCTTTGGGTGCATTCCTGTAAACCTTTCCTCCACCCAGACTACTGATTGGCTGAGAGCTATTCTTAATAGCCAACCCTACGCCGGCGAGGCGTAAGCCGGCCCACCGCCCAAAGGACCACTGGACCAAGGACAACGACCTGTCCGGTACCTGTTCAGGCCTGCCAGTCGCCGTCGCCAAGAAGCCCTGGATGATCTTCCTCAGCACCCCTACGCTGCCCCATCCGGATAACCAGTACGCAGACTGTACCAGACCCGACTCAGGTCGCCAGCCGGTAAGACTCTGCTGGTTAAGAAAACCTTTCCTCGCTTTTGCCCACATCCCCATTCACTAACGCCAACACTGTCACCCCTCCGTCATGCGACGCCCTCATCCTCGCGCCGTTCATTAGAAAGAACTGTAAAGGTGTAACTTATTGTCTGCAAGCCACAATATTGCCCACCATGATTGTAGCTCGAACAAAGTGCAATGCCTCTCTATTATACTCTGCATCTAGCCTAGCATTGCCTCCCAGTTTGAACCTGCATCTAGCCTAGCACAGCTTCCCTGTTTGAACCTGCATCTAGCTTTGCATTGCCTCACTGCTATAATCTGCATCTAGCCTAGCCCTGCTTCCCTGTTTGAACCTGCATCTAGCCTAGCACTGCCTCTCTGTTTGAACATGTATCTAGCTTTGCATTGCCTCACTGCTATAATCTGCATCTAGCCTAGCATTGCCTCCCAGTTTGAACCTGCATCTAGCCTAGCACGACTTCCCTGTTTGAACCTGCATCTAGCCTAGCACTGCCTCCCTGTTTGAACCTGCATCTAGCTTTGCATTGCCTCACTGCTATAATCTGCATCTAGTCTAGCACTGCTTCCATGTTTGAACCTGCATCTAGCCTAGCACTGCCTCCCTGTTTGAACCTGCATCTAGCTTTGCATTGCCTCACTGCTATAACCTGCATCTAGCCTAGCACTGCTTCCCTGTTTGAACCTGCATCTAGCTTTGCATTGCCTCACTGCTATAATCTGCATCTAGCCTAGCACTGCTTCCATGTTTGAACCTGCATCTAGCCTAGCACTGCCTCCCTGTTTGAACCTGCATCTAGCTTTGCATTGCCCCACTGCTATAACCTGCATCTAGCCTAGCACTACTTCCCTGTTTGAACCTGCATCTAACCTAGCACTGCCTCCCTGTTTGAACCTGCATCTAGCTTTGCATTGCCTCACTGCTATAACCTGCATCTAGCCTAGCACTGCCTCCATGTTTGAACCTACATCTAGCTTTGCATTGCCTCACTGCTATAATCTGCATCTAGCCTAGCACTGCTTCCATGTTTGAACCTGCATCTAGCCTAGCACTGCCTCCCTGTTTGAACCTGCATCTAGCTTTGCATTGCCTCACTGCTATAACCTGCATCTAGCCTAGCACTACTTCCCTGTTTGAACCTGCATCTAGCCTAGCACTGCCTCCCTGTTTGAACCTGCATCTAGCTTTGCATTGCCTCACTGCTATAATCTGCATCTAGCCTAGCACTGCTTCCATGTTTGAACCTGCATCTAGCCTAGCACTGCCTCCCTGTCTGAACCTGCATCTAGCCTAGCACTGCCTCCCTGTTTGAACCTGCATCTAGCTTTGCATTGCCTCACTGCTATAACCTGCATCTAGCTTAGCACTGCCTCCCTGTTTGAACCTGCATCTAGCTTTGCATTGCCTCACTGCTATAACCTGCATCTAGCCTAGCACTGCCTCCCTGTTTGAACCTGCATCTAGCCTAGCACTACTTCCCTGTTTGAACCTGCATCTAGCCTAGCACTGCCTCCCTGTTTGAACCTGCATCTAGCTTTGCATTGCCTCACTGCTATAATCTGCATCTAGCCTAGCACTGCTTCCATGTTTGAACCTGCATCTAGCCTAGCACTGCCTCCCTGTCTGAACCTGCATCTAGCCTAGCACTGCCTCCCTGTTTGAACCTGCATCTAGCTTTGCATTGCCTCACTGCTATAACCTGCGTCTAGCCTAGCACTGCCTCCCTGTTTGAACCTGCATCTAGCTTTGCATTGCCTCACTGCTATAATCTGCATCTAGCCTAGCACTGCTTCCATGTTTGAACCTGCATCTAGCCTTGCACTGCCTCCCTGTTTGAACCTGCATCTAGCTTTGCATTGCCTCACTGCTATAACCTGCATCTAGCCTAGCGCTGCCTCCCACCTAGCCTATCCAATCAAGGTTTCTCATCATAATATCACCGTAACCTAATTGCATATTATGCCTTCCTTGTATACACGCAATGAAACTGTATTTTGTGGAACATTTGGCAAACCGCATTTAGCCCTTCTGCTAGAACTGCCTCCCAGTATTCTGCTAGCCAAACTGTATAACTTGCCTACTGTGCTGAAACTGCTGTATCCTGTAGTACATTTGGCAAACCGCATCTAGCCCCCCCCTGCTAGAACTGTTTTTCTGCACTCACATAGCTGAACTATATGATATTGATTGATTGATTGATATTTTATTTCTATCGCGCTTGTACACAAGTGTTTCAGAGCGCGACAAGGCAAGGGAGGGGAACAGGGGAGAACAAAACAACGATCTTACTAGGCCCAGTGACATTGAGAACGCGCAAGTGCATGGGCGAGGGGAAGTGGAAAAGTACATGGAAGGAGGGAGAAGTGGAAAGTGCAAAGCAAAGGAGAAACAGATAAATAAGAATAAATAAATAATAAAGGCAACAAACAGTGGTAATGCAGCCAGCAATGTGCAAGTGCTAGGTTTAAGGCAGCAGACAGTGTAGGTCTGATAAGTGCAGGAAGAAAAAGGGGGGACTGTATGGGTATAGATACAGACCCCAGTGCAAGGGGTGGCCCAGAGGCAGTGCGGGAGGGTGGCAGGGTGATCAGGTACCTGGGCCCGAAGGACAGAGGGTGGCCAGGTGCACAGTGCCAAGAGAGAACAGATCAGCAGGGGAGAAGGGGAGCGAAGGCAGAAGCAAAGAGGAAGGTCTTGAGGTGCTTCCGGAACCGGAGATGGTTCTCCTCAAGTTATAGAGTGGCAGAGAGGCTGTTCCAGAGGGAGGCCCCAGCCGAAGAAAGAGATCTACCCCCAGCTTGTTTCTTTGAAAAACGACTGACCCTGAGGGAGTTGGAGGTAGAGGAGCGAAGAGCTCGAGAGGGGATGTATTTGCGGAGGGATAGCTAAAGGTATTTTGGACCCAGTCCCCAGAAAGCCTTGTGGACAATGCAGATACGATCCCAGGGCTTGAGTCCAAGGACAAGTCTCACAATCCTGTTCTGGATTAGTTTCAGAGGGCGGAGAGTAGAGGCAGGTAGATTTAGAAAGAGGCTGTTACAATAGTTCACGCTAGAGAGAACCAGAGCTTGAGATACCATGAGCTTCTGGGGGAAGCATAGGAAAGGAGTACCTCTGAGGAGGTGCAGTTGGAAATTTGACTTTTTAGAGACCTCAGAGATGTGGGCGGAGAAGGAAAGGGTGGAGTCAAAGATGACTCTGAGGTTCTTATCCTCGCAGGTGGTGGTAGGAGGATGGCCAAGGGAGGCCAGCCAGAGAGTGAGGGCAAAGGATGGTGAAGGTGTGCCGATGAGGAGGGTCTCTGTCTTGCTGGCATTCAGACAAAGATCATTGGCGGAACACCAATTTTGAATGGCAGTTAGGCAATCAGAGATGAGAGAGGGAGAAGAGGTGACAGTGGGCAGCCTGAAAGTGAGTTGAGTGTCGTCAGCGTAGCACTGGATATTTGAACAGAAAGTGGCAATGCAGTGGGCGAGAGTTGCCAGGTTTTGGTTGAACCCAATTTGACTGTGCACACCACTACCCACAGCCCTCCCAGTATACAATCATACCCATAGCTTCCTGCAAGCTCGCTGCTGCTACCACCACGCTGTTCACTTTCCTTGCAACACTCGCTGCTCTCCAACCTTACACCGCACTCCGCCCCATCACACCCACTCCACAAAGCCCCTTCCCCAATCCCACTCAACCCACTGCCCGGGATACCTCACAAACACACTCACCTCTCACAGACGCACCGCCTGCACCCTGCATCACAATAATGTATAGACTAGAAAGACTTAGAGCTCGCACACTGGCTGCAGAAATCAGCACACAACCCCCTCCCATAGAACACAGAAACTATAGATTGAGCTCCCGCACCACTTCCAAACACATCCCTCTCACTGGACACCCACATACCTTCAAACAACCACCCACTAACCAAACCATACCCCACAATGTCACCACACATAACATATCAGACACATCCGACACCCACGCCTCCACTAACAAAGTACACACACCTCACATCAAATGTGCCCTCCTCAATGTCCGCTCCCTCATCAGATATTCACGACCTCATAACTAACAATAGCATTGACCTATTGGCCATCACTGAAACATGGTTACATGAAGCATCAGGCCCCGCCATGGCACTTGCACTACCACCAGGCTTCATCATACTCAGACAAGACCAGATCGTACAGGAGGCGGAGTAGCCCTCATCTACAAGGAGAACCTCCAGCTCCGGCTTGCCAGTCACTCCTCGACCAGCAACTCTGACCTCTTATCAGCCAAACTCACACTGTCACCCAACAGCACCATCAATATTCACTTAGTATACCGTCCCCCAGGACTCACCCTAGACTCTCAGGAAAGCATCCTCCACATCTTCAGCAATAACATCAAAAGCTCCACCAAAACCCTCTTACTAGGAGACCTCAATCTGGGATTCAATGATGCTAAAGACAAACCTGCGGTCACCCTCACCAAGGAACTTAGTGACTTAGGCTTCACCCAGAAAGTAGAAAGTCCAACTCACTCAAAAGGCTGCATTCTAGATTGGATTGCAGACCAGAATTGCCTCGCTACTATCACCTCTAACACCTCACTACCTTGGACTGACCACAACTGTATCGAGTTCTCTGTTCCCATCACCAAAAACCACAAAACTCTGACCCCTGCTATCGCTGCACAAGTCAGAAGCTCTAAAAAGCTTAAAGAGGATAACCTGCGCCCTTACCTCAACACCCCCAAACTAGCACCCCTTTTCGCTAATGCCCCCAATATCCTAGCAGACATCTACAAAGATGTCATCACTAAAGCTATAAATGAAATAGCACCACTCAAATGGAAAAAAGAAACGAAATCACTACACACTGAAGAACTGCACTCCATGCGCTCCCGCAAAAGAGCAGCACTAAAAAACTGGCAAACCAACCCCTGCAGCAGTGCCAAAAACAAATTCTATTTAATCTCCAACCAATACAAAACAGCCATCACCGCTGCCAAAACCAACGCCTTCAACACACGAATCTCTAATGCCAAATCGCACTCTGAAGAAATCTTTGCCATTTTTAAAGAGCTCATCTCCCCCCCAATACACCTGATGAAATATCCAAACATGAAGCTTGGTGTGCTAGTATCCAAGCTGCCATGTAACACAAAATTGACCTTCTCCAAAAGAAAATCAAAGACCATTGCAAAGCATTACCTCAACAGACAGGAACCAAGCCTACCAACTCCACACCTGCCTCGTCTAAGCCCACCGTACCTGACATCTCCTTCAGGGACGTCAGTGAACCAGAAGTTATCAACTTACTAAAAAATCTCAAACCCTCCCCTTGTAAAGGCGATATATGCCCGCCCAAGTTCATCAAAGACTGCGCAGACTGCTTTGCGCTGCTCTTTACGGCCTTCATCAATGCGTTCTTTAAATCAGGCATTATCCCAGCTAGCCTCAAAGAGGCCTGCGTCCTCCCCCTCCTAAAAAAAACTACCCTCGACCCCCTACAACCCAACAATTACAGACCGATAACTACAGTGTCATTCCTCTTGAAATTCCTGGACAAAGCCACACACTGCTAAATCCAACACTTTCTGGAAACCCATTCCATCCTAGGGACCAGGCAATCAGGCTTCCGGAAAGGACATGGCACCGAAACAGCCGTGGTGGATCTGAAGAGTACGATCACCCAAATCATAGATAAGGGCAAGCCAGCCCTACTGCTCCTCCTAGATCTTTCAGCCACATTCGATCTGGTTGATCACAAGACCCTCACCTCACACACTCACCTAATTTCTCTAAAGAATCAGCTCTCTGGGTCACCTCCTTCCTCGAGGGAAGAGCCATGAAAGTCTTCTCGGACACTGCTAACGCCACACCCACTACAATCCATTGTGGGGTCCCTCAAGGATCCTGCACTGCACCCACACTTTATAACTTGTTCACTAAGCCTCTCTTTGACAAACTCGACTCACATGGTATCACGTACACGAACTACGCGGATGACACACAAGTACTTCTACCTCTCTCAGGATCATACCAAGAAGACGCCAAGGCACTCCACACAATCTACTCCATCATCCAGGCTTGGATGGCAGTTAATGGCCTCTGCCTTAATGGAGACAAGACGGAAATCATGATACTAGGTCAACAGAGCACCCTAGACAAACTGGACAAACTGTACACCAAATTCTCCATTGACTACTCAATCAACCCCGTATCCGCAGCTGTCAAGACACTGGGAGTTTACCTAGACTCCTCACTATCAATGACCAGACAAGTCAGCGCAATCACTTCCTCATCTGCGCATACCACCAAACTTATAAACGCCATCAAGCCATACCTCTCAATACCTAACTGCCTTTCAATAGCCAGAGCAACCATTGGAGCCAAACTGGACTATTGCAATGCCCTCCTAGCAGGCACATCGGCAAAAAACCTAAACAGACTACAACTCACACAGAACAATGCTCTCCGGGCCGCTCTTAGCATCCCAAGAAGAGAACATATCTCCCAGGCCAGACACTCAGCCCAATGGCTCCCGGTCAAAGAGCGGATCACACTCAAAATCCTCACCCTCACTCACAAATGCCTCTCTCTTTCCGCCCCGTCCTTCCTATCAGAGACCATCTCCAAACCCTCCTCCTCACGTCCCACCAGGACGATATACACCAACTTACTCCATATCCCACGCATCAAAAAAGCCAAAGCCGGTGGCCTAAGCTTCCCCTACATTGCTGCCAAGTCCTGGAACGCTCTACCTGCAGACATTAGAGTGGAGAACTCACTCCCGATTTTTCGTAGGAAACTTAAGACCTCTTTCCATGCACAATAATATGTGACACTCGCTAACCTTTGTAAATATACTGCACTGTAAATTTGTACAAATGTCATACCTGCTCCTGTAAATTATGTATTACTTGTGTATATGCAACTAAGATATGTCTGTAACAAGCGCCACGATGCCCCCGAGCTGACGTGCGCTCTACAAATCCAAATAAATGAATAAATAAATATATAAGGGGATTAAGCACAGGGAGTTTCGGGCACCTCACTCACTTCCTGCCCCTGCCAGACATACTGGAGCCAGAGGCGGGTTTCACTCTTGAATCCCGCCAAAGACAAAACCAACAAAGGGACCAATCCTGGTTTGGCACGCAGAGTAAATCTCAAGAAATGTCGAAAAAAGAAGACTGGGGCTATTTTGACAAAATGGGCACCCATGGGTGCTTTACCAAGGCAGCAAAAATACATGAGAGAGTGGGAAAAATGTCTCACTCTCTCCAGGTAAGAAATAAAAAAGTCCTGAAGTCCAGCAAAAGAGCCGGTGGTCTCTGAGGTAGGGAGGAATGAGCACATTTCTGAGAATTCTCCGTAACAATTATTCATGAGCATGTGAATACATGCCAGAGCCCATAATGGAGAAGGTTTAAATGACTTACTTGTAACTGTTGTTCTCCAGCATGGGTCTGGCATGGATTCACATGCGAACCCTCCCTCCATTCCCTCTGTGGCTCTTCTTGCTTCAGACTGCCACTTACATGATAATGATAATGATGATGTGTTATTTATATAGCGCCTTTATCCAAAGCGCTTTACAGAGCACATATTTACATACACCCAATCGAAATTGGTACTCAATTATCGACCTCAGAAGGATGAAAGACTGAGTTGGCCTTGGGGCGGGCTTCAAACCTGCGACCTGCATATCACGCTCAGATCGCAGCAGCGAACGCTCAACCCGCTTAGCTATTTTACCGACATGCTGAAGATAGCCACAATGGGTGGAGCTTAGGGAGAGGACTGCCATTTGGATGGGGGCAGTATGACCCAGAGGACAGTGATGGGTTTAGAGGAGAAATACAGTTTGTAAGTGAAAGTTCAATATTTTAGTTTTTTACCAAGGGTTCCCAGCCTGACGACGGGAAATATTCATGAGCATGTGAATCCATGTCAAACCGATGCAGGTAAGTAACTTAAACCTTACATTGAGTAAACTTACTCAGGTGGTCTAGTGCCTGTTTGGCTCAAGTAAATGGTTCTAAAAAGTATATTTACTTGAAACCAAGATTTCAGTTGTGTTGTAATTATATTCAATGTTGCTACCACCAGCAAATTTCTAATTTGTAAGACTGAGTTTAAACCCATGCCTGTGAATACATTCTTTTCACATTTAGTGTGCACTTTACATTTACAGTGATAACGTTTCAAAGTTCAACATGCATGCTTTACCCTTGTTATAAACGTGCGTGCACATGTGATGAGGTTAGTGTATTCTACCACTGAGCATATTGGTTCTTGCCAACATTTTACAGGCCAAGATCCTTATAACGGTCGTAATTCAAATTCAGAAAAGCAAAATGTTGCTTTAGGTGCTATATCTGCTTAACTTTCTAGCCTATTGTTAAGTATTATGTCTGTAGGCACATGTATGTAACTACCTACTAACATTGCATTTCATCCAACAGGAGGTGTAATCGAGAAGAGGGTAAGACAATGGCGGGATTCCACAGGATGTACAGAAAAAGAAGCTCAAGCCAATGGTTTATCGGCAAATGGTGAATCGATCGTGGTCCAACATTCTCAGAAAGGATTTACATCCATAGTTGAGAGTTCACGGCAGGGGGGACGAAAGACTGTTCACTCTGGAAAAAAGCTGCATCAGTGTACTGAATGTGGGAAAAGCTTCTGTAGAAACTATCGTCTTATTACACACCAGAGGACCCATACATTAGAAAAGCCATATAAGTGTACGGAATGTGAGAAAAGCTTTTTGGAAAGCTATCGTCTTATTATACACCAGAGGACCCATACATTAGAAAAGCCATATAAATGCTCTGAGTGTTGTAAATTCTTCAGGTGTCAGGGAAATTTAATTTACCACAAAAGAATGCATACCGGAGAAAAACCCTTCCAGTGTACTGAGTGTGATGCTAGATTTAGTAGAAAAGCAGATCTTCTTGAACACCATAGAACACATACAGGGGAAAGACCATATAAATGTACTGAATGTGGTGATAGTTTTGGTCGAAAGGACACCCTTAGAAAACATGAGCGAATACATACAGAAGAGAAGCCGTATGAATGTACTGAATGCAAGATGAGCTTCAGTCGAACAGAAGCCTTAAAAAAGCACCAGGCAACACATGTCGAATGTGAAAAAAGCTCCAGTACTAGAGGTGATGATGTGATACATCCAGTGGAAGTGAAGACTCCATATCAATGTGTTGAATGTTTGAAATGTTTAAGTAAAAAATCAACTCTTATGAATCACCAAAAAACACATTTGGGGGAGAAACCATATCAATGCTCCGAATGTCTGAAAAGATTTTCTCAAAAGGCAAGTCTTTTTGTCCACTATCGAAAACATACAGGAGAAACCCCTTATCAGTGTTCTGAATGTAAAAAGTGCTTTCGTTATAGCTCTGATTATAAAAAACACTGCATGACACATGACAAGCATGATGACCTATCAGGCAAGAACCAATGAATGGTCTACTTAGTTCAACAAGAACTTGAGACTATATGAACACATGTTTGTATGTAGGATGCTTATATGACACAAACCTAGCTAGTAACTAATCTAGTGCTTTGCAACAATGGAGTAGGAGCCACTAGACGTGCATCACATGGTTTTCTTAATTGTTATGTATGTTTTCAAATATATTTGAAATTCTATGACTATCATGACCATCAACTCTCTATGAACTATAGAACTGATGGTCCCAAGTGGATATGGCTGCGGTTGGGGTTCTACAATGATAGTGTTTTCTGCATTTTATTTGTTCCAGTCTCGCAATGTGTCAGCTTTTGTAAATGTACTGGAAGCTGTAATGAATCCGATGGGAGTCATCACTTATTCCCCGGCAGTGACCACCTCCCATATGGCCAGGGGATGACAGCCGCTACCTGATCCTGACCCTGTGAGCGGCTATATGAGGGAGGATCACATGGGAGGAGATGGCTGTCGGGGAGGTGGTGACTATCGGACGAGACGTTGTATTCTCCTGTTCCTCCTGAAGACCCTATAATACCCAAGTTCTTAATGGCTTGTTGGCCACAATGGCTTGTTGTCATCCCACAAATCCCCCCATTGTAAAAACCATGAACCCCTTTATTTTTGTCACTCTAGTCAAAATCCCATTTATACATTCTGTTTCTGATGTGTTTCTGTCTAAAACCTTTGAACAACATCATTTCAAAAATCCAATATCATAATGGACTTCATCTCCCATACTCCCTCTGGGACCCTCGATGAGGACGAGGGTAAGGGAGTTTGTGTAGATCAACAAGAACTCAAAGAACAACAATCATAATAGTTGTTTCCAAACCCTGAAGTGCACAGGACGTTTAAAACCAGAAGCCACACCGTCGAAGGAGAGAGTGCAGGAGAGGATGTCAGGTCCCAGCTAGCGGCTCACTGACGCGAAGCACACAGGATCCAAGAAGGTTGCTGGTGCTGGGGGAGAGATGTTGCTGTGAGCACGGAAGTTCCCAGAGGCATAGCAAAGCAGAAGCTCCCAGGTGGTGGGCCGCTCAAGCATACAGCAATTCAATAACCAGACCAAAGAAGCAAGCCGACCTGTAACTGTGTAGCCACGCAGAGAGCTAAAGGGATGTTTGCATACTCAATGTTGGAGAACGGATGAAGGAATCATCCCACCAACACGTGAACCACATCAGAGGCACAAAGAAGACCCAGTAAATCTATCTAAAGTTTCTGGGGACCATGGGGCACTCCAGAAACTGAATAAGCATATGAATGCAGAAAATATCTATACTACATAAGTCAAGATTGTTTAAATATAGATAAAACCTTATGTTAAAGCAATGCCTAAAAGGAAGAATATTTGAGGACTCACAAGATAAAGTACAACAGTAAAACCTGAAAGAATATCTATGTATAAAATGTCAATGTGGGTGAAAACTGAAGCAAGTGTTCCGCTAAGTAAACATATTGAAGCACAACAAAGTTGATACGACTGTGGCATAGTGAAAAAGGACAGTGAAACAAATAAGAAGCCCTGATAAGAGGAATACACAAGCCAGTTGACATTTGGGGAAATATACCTGGCAGGGAAGTATACCAGGGGATCTGCAGGACAACAGAGAAGGATGCCTGGCAGGGGAGTATAATAAGGGATCTGCAGGACCACAGTGAAGGATGCCTGGCAGGGGAGTATAATAGGGGATCTGCAGGACCACAGTGAAGGATGCCTGGCAGGGGAGTATACTAGGGGATCTGCAGGACCACAGAGTAGGATTCCTGGCAGGGGGTATACCAGGCAATCCACCAAAGCTGTAAAGAAAAGTCTAAAACTGTGGGAAGATACCTGGCAGGGGAGTACAACAGGGGTTCTGAAGAACCCATAAAAGGATTCCTGGCAGGGGTGTATACCAGGGTTCCACCCAAGATTGTAGAGGAAGGTTTAGCCATGTTACAAAATACCAGGCAGAGAGGTATACCAGGGAAATAAAGAAGCACATGAAAGAAGTCCTGATAGGTAGATACACCAGGCTTTTAACACTATGACAAGATACCTGGCAGGGGAGAATACCAGGAGATCTGAAGAGCTCTCAAGAGGATTCCTGGTAAAGGAGTACACTAGGCAATCCGCTAAAGTATAAGAGAAGTTAAAGTTAGAGGTGCGCACTCGTGAGTAAGTACCTTTTGGAAGTACCGCTTGGCAGTTCCGAGTGTCTAACGTTGGACTTTGTCTGGTGGATTGATTGGACTCTGTTTGCAGCGAACTTCTGCTTTAACCAAGGTGAAGCCACGCCCATTTCTGGTGCCGCCTTCTTAACTGCTTACAAAACGTGAGTAAGTACCTTGTGGAAGGACCGCTTGGCCGCTTGGAAGCTCCGAGTGTCTAACGTTGGTCTTTGTCTGGTGGATTGATTGGATTCCGTTTGCAGTGAACTGCTGCTTTAACCAAAGTGACTTTGTCATGGATCAACTCTTCGAGTGCCTTTCTTTTCAAGTTTAAATACTTATACGTGTTCTTTGTTGATGTAGGTGGAGGCATGTCCATTTCTGGTGCCGCCTTCTGGACTGCTTACAAAACGAGAATGCTTGCGCACCTACGCGCGTGCAGTCGTGAGTAATTACCTTGTGGAAATACTGCTTGGCCACTTAGCCGCAGCATCACAGGATTATTTATTTAGTTATATATATATTTGCATTTAGCATATCTTTAGAACAGGACCATTGGTTGGGATAAAGTGTATGTTTTATCATTCTTACTCACTGAAATCATGTATGCCTGATTATTTAGATAAACCAGTTATCATGGCAACAAACAGTGCTATTCGCACAGCACATGCACAGCACATAAAACCATTACATTATCTCCAATGAACTCACAGAAAGATGTGCGTAGTTATTATTCGCCGGCTCTGTTTAATGCAACACAACTTGTGGCGAATCCCAAGCAGACATTAGTAAATCGTTAAAACAGCATAGCTGCTTTGATACCAACAGGGGCATCAGCGATTAGAAGGCCAATACATAAACTGACCTGCTCGTTGGCCATATTGCGCGAGAGCAATGTTCTTTCAAATCAAACTATTTTCCATTCAGCAGAGGGTGCGCCTATACCGCCCCTGCCAGCAGCTAATAATCACGCTGCTTTAAACCAGTCAGCGATCAGTAGAGATGGCTCAGAAATATCGATATTCGCAAGTCAATGCAAATACCCCATATCCATATATAGTGAACAAATATCACAGCGAGAGAGATGTTCAATAGACTCTTCCATTCGTTCTGTCTCCCTATCCTACGCTCAGCCAACTCTGCGTCAAAGAAGTAGGTCTTCAAGGCAAAGAGAAATAAATTTGAATTCTGGCATGTTAGAACTAACACTTATGGCAATTAATACCACCATACTGAGCTTATTCAAACTTTGAGTCCCTAGATGCAAAGGTATCCACTCAATCGTCCCAGATAGATCAACGTTCCCAAAGGCTAACCGCGCTATGCAAGAATATGCCACCGTCAACAAATCTATCAGTCGAGAAGGCTGAAATACCTACAAAGCCCATCTCAACTGTGGATGTGACAGCGGTGGCCTTAGCTGTTACCCCATCACCATTACCAACATTTACCCAGATCATTTGATCGGTAGAGGATCGTGTTGTCTGCTTAACCGATCAAACAGCAAATTAATCGTGGGCTAATGTGGAACATTTGGAGTTAAGCTCACAGGCTCCCCAACAAATATTCCATCAGAAAAGGAGCCTGTTAGAAATTCACAAACGGCACGAAATACCATCCTTAAAAGGAAACTAAAAGGCCCATTAATACACTTAAAGAAACCTAAAAATATACCAGGTTCTGAAAATGCTAAAAATACTGTGCGTACCTTCTTTCAAGCTCTTACGGCTCCAAAGAGACCCATCATGGTGCTTAAACAAACAAGTGAGTCAGTGTGTATGTTAACAGCTGAAAATAGTCAAGTTAGAACTAAGATTAATATGACAATGGTCTAAAGTATAGTGAACAACATAATTTGACTAACATGAAATCTACGAAACTGCAAGTTCACGCGGTGGCCTTCTCGATCAAAAATATTTTAAAAACTGTGGATGTTTATTTAGAAAACTGTCTACAGCTATTAACATCCAAGATAGTCCCACAAGTACTATCTCTCAACCGCCAACAGGTACTCAATTGATTTTAGCTAAAGCAGATAACCTATCTGTTATAGGGCCTGTGGACAATGCATATTCACATGAGCAGTCAAACTTATTCATAAGTTTACCTTCTGATCCCACCCAACAAACTACTTATTTAACAATTGACCAACCAGTTGCGAACTAGAAAAAAATTCACAATATGCAGGGTAGCACTTCTGCATGTCATTCTTTAATTATGAAATGTCATGAAAGACCTTTTAGAACTTACAATCTCAACAGAAGAAGTGTATTAAACATATTTAACGACGTGGTGGAGTTGGAAGATATTGATTCTGCACAGATAGACCGAGTGGAATTCCTTTCGGAGTCCAACCTTTCAGCAGTCAGACTTTGGATCCCTTCTGTTGCGGTGTTAAACGTCATCTGGAAAGCCAAGATGGTATTGTTTAATATGGGTTTCCTGGTTGCTCAAGATCCGGAACGAGCAATAAGTGGCTATTCCGGGGTTCATCCAAACCAAGATTTAACTTCTCAAATCAGCACATCACATTCTGCAATGGCATAACCATCAAAAGGGGGTGCTTTGACTCTCCTTTCATTAGCTAGCTGGAACACTCAAGGCAATTCTCACCTTCAAACCTCTATAGTTACCTTGCCTAAGATAGGCGTACCAGCAAACGTGGCTTATCACTTAGCCTATTTGGGATAATTATGAGATATCCTTTCTTCCAGCACTTGCCGCGGATAAAGGAAGACCTTCTTCTGGATTATTAGTAGCAATAAAAATAAGTGCTGGATTTTCTATTTCATCTTGGGCCTCATTCAGCTCTTTTTTTACAGCTTGTAAGAATTTCGAGGCATCAACGTAACATTGCACTTATGAACATTTATCGCAATCCAGTGGGTTTAGTAGATGAGGTATTTTATCATAAATTAGCTAAACTCTTAGATTTGATACTTATGACGGCAGACATATCAGCCACCATTTTAGTTGGTGACCTTAATCTAGATTGCATGAATAAGAAAAAAGGGCATAAACTACAAGAGGTCAAGAGATGGACCACATTCATGTCGGAAAGGAACTTTTATATGGTCAATGGTGCTGTATCGGGTGATGTACCTGCTCAGGATACATGGCATAGAAACACTTCATCTAGCATTATCGACTATATATATATTATATGTTGATCCAAGGTTCTTTATGGTATTGCACAGCTTTGAAATTGTATCTCAGCAGTTTAGTGACCATGGGCCTCATTACACAGATGGCGGTAAGGATTTACCGGTAACGGTAAAATACCGGTACCAGTAAATCCTTACCGCCTTACTACGAGGTCCCTTTGCGGGTTGGGGGATTTAACGCCTGCTTTTTGCAGGCATTAAAAACCAACCCGCAAAGGGACCCAGGGAGCTAATTACGGTACCGCAATTTGCGGTACCGTAATTAGCGCCTTCCCCATTCCCATTATGCCCTCTGGGGCAAAAATGGGAATGGGGAAGGGCAATGGTGGAAGGGGGAATTACCGCCCCGCCAACCTTGGAATGGGGCGGTAATTCCCCTTTCCGCCAAGGCGGTGCTGGTATTTTACCGGCCTGAACCATGGCACTAATAGCGCCATGGTTCTCTGCCATCCGTGTAATGGGGCCCCATAACTTACTGGCACTCCAATGGGGATGGCCAGCAGGTGTGATGAAGAACCAAAGACAATGGTCCAAACGGCAGTTAATTATTAATTGTGCAAAGTCACGTTTCTTTTGGTCTGAATCCAAGCTGATAGCCTTTAGACATTGGGTTCGTAGTCGCAAAGCGTTTTTATATCAGCAGGACAGTGAGATCATGCTCAAAGCAATGAGCAATAAAAACTCAGCTGAAATGTGGCCCTTGCTTAATAATCACACCTATGATACCCAAGCTGGAGCACAATCCAATGGAGTACAAGAGCACCAATGAATCACTTACTATACAGACTTATATGCAGATGACAAATTTAAAAAGTTGACTTATTTACAGCGTTCAACTTCTTCTTGGTCAGTGATATGTTCAGTTCCGATAATTGAGGAACATATCAAGAAAGCCAGTCCATCTAGAGCCGTCGGCCCTGATGGGTTACATAATGCCATGTTGAAAGCCAACTCTTATCTCTGGGCAACAATCTTGAACAAAATGTTTCAATGCATATTGGTCAACCCGGTAATACCATTGTCTTGGACATCCTCGTTGATTGTACCAATTTTCAAAAAAGTAGATTGCATGTTACCACAAAATTATTGCCCAATTGCATTGTTAGATGCTCCAGGCAAAATCTTTGCTAAGTTGATCCTGCAAGATTTCAATGTCTGGACGTTTTCTGAACAATGCCGGGAACCTAATCAATCAGGGTTTGTAGCCGGTAGAGGCACTGCCAGAAATCTATTGTGCCTAAATGCATTAAAGATTCAATGCCAGTCTACGAAACAGGCTACTTATTTTGCATTTGTGGACTTGCATTGCGCATTTGATTCCATCTCTTATGTTCTACTAATGTCAAAATTAGGTAGAGATAACGGTCCATCGACGTTAAGTGACATAATTTATGCCCTTCATTCAAATACCTCAATCCAAATCAGATTGACAATAGGAGGATTACTATCTGCTTCCATTCCAACATTTTGTGGATTTAAGCAAGGATGCTTACTTGCTTCAGCTATTTTCAACTATTTTATACACGGTGTAAAACAAGCATTCGATGAAGTATGTTCTGATTCCCCAAAGCCTAACAACTATTCAATTAAGGCATTACTGTATGCAGACAATCTCGTACTATTTTCTAAAACTCAAATTGGTCTTCAGAAGTTACTGGTAGCGTTTGATTTGTATATTGAACAAAACTAACTAAAAGTTAACACTAATAAAACACAGATAGTAACCTATTCCCCCACTAAATCACATAGATCCCAGAGTACTTGGACAATCAATAAAGTTAGATTAGCATTTGTTCCGAGTTATAAATATCTGGGGATGGTTTTTGAAGGGATGATTTCAGCAAAAAGCCAGATGGAGAGTGTTGAGCATAAATTGGCTACAGCCATCTCGCAAACGAAGATCATTCTATATCAGTATGGTAAATTTTCGTTAACGCCTACATTATCCTTTTGGAATATGAAGGTGATACCATGTCTATTATATGGATTGGAAACGGGGGCTCATTTGCTGAGTCAGAGTTTAGAAAAAATGTGAAGCTAAATTCTGGAGAACATCTTATGTCTCCTGCAGTGCACTCCAGGCCCCTGGTTGCGATACGAGCTGGGTCTCATTTCGCTCAATGCTCTTTACCAATGGTGAGTTTGTGCTCTTTTCAGAAAATGTTTGATCTCCACAAATGTGAATGTTATGTTGAAAGTGTTGGCTACTTACTTGTTCTCATCTCAACATTTCATGGGTGTCTATTGCATTCTTGCAAACGCAGATGTGACTATTGAAATGTTGATCTCAAATCCTGATAAAGCAAAGAGAAATATCTATCACAATGATTGGATCAAAAATAGAGACCTGTGCTTACGGTACAAAAACTCCACTAACCAGAGATTTCATGATAAACGACTTCGCACAGTGGAACGCTATCTCTGCAAGTCACCGTCACCACAGCATCGATGCTCTATATCGCGCTTTCACTTTAATCTGTGGCCCACAAGAGATGTTTGGTCCACACGAAGGATGAAATCAGTGGATCAGAACTTTTGCCAATTTTGTTTGAACCTTACCTGCAAGGAAACTCTTGAACATTTGATTTCAATGTGCCCTGCTCTCACTGAACTTTGTATGATCCATTTTTCAAAACACTGCAATCATCTTGGTTCTTTGGGTGAGCAGGACCGGTGGTCACTAATGTTATCTACGTCTTCTGTCTATGTCCAAATTGCAATTGTGAAATTCTTAAATGCACTAAGAGTAATTAATGCAAGTTGATTATGTAAAATCTACATGTGGATTTATCTGCTTATTAATGAAATGAAATTGTAAATCTTGTTTTATTTTTTTAAGAATGTTAATCAGAGATCTAAAGCATCACATTGTTAATATTACTTGTGGTATTTTATGGTTAAATTAATGAATTTTACTTTATGTAATTGAAAAGTTGATTTAATTTCAGCTGAATCAATAAAACATTTTTTAAAGTAAAGAAGTTAAAGAAAGTTTATTGTAGAATGTATTATATGAATAAGAACCTTTGTGAATCCAGTACAAAGAAACCAAGGAAGTGTTAGATTTCAGGGAATGTATTGTTTGAAAAAGGACTTCCTGAATCTACTGTTACTAGACCTATCGGCTGCCTTCGATTTAGTAAATCATAAAGTCTTATACAACCACCTCTTGTCTGCAGCCCACTTCTCTGATAAAGCGACCGCTGGGATCCAGTCTTTCCTGAATAACAGAACTACGAGAGTGTTCACTCCTACGTCATTGGCCGAGCCAGCAACAGTCACATGTGGAATCTCCCAGGGCTCCTGCGTCTCTCCGACGCTGTATAATATTTTCACGAAGCCCCTCTTCGATGACTTAGAATATTTGGGTGTCTCCTACAGAAAATATGCGGATGACACGCAAATTCTCATCCCTCTCACTGGCACCTACCACATTGATGCAAAACTACTAAATGACATATACCTAATCATGCAAGCTTGGATGGCTAAACACAGACACTGGGCCTCATTACACGGTAGGCGGTGGACCAAGGTGCTAATAGCTATTAGCACCTTGGTCCATGCCAGTAAAATACCGCACCGCCTTGGAGGAAAGGGGAATTACCTCCCTATTCCAAGGTTGGTGGGGCGGTAATTCCCCCTTCCCCCATTGCCCTTCCCCATTCCCATTTTTGCCCCATAGGGCTCTATGGGAATGGGGAAGGCGCTAATTACGGTGCTGCAAATTGCGGTACCGTAATTAGCACCCGGGTCCCTTTGTGGGTTGGTTTTTAACGCCTGCTAAACAGCAGGCGTTAAAGTACCAACCCGCAAAGGGACCTCGTAATAAGGCGGTAAGGGTTTACCGGTACCGGTGCCCTTACCGGTACCAGTAAACCCTTACCGCACTACGTGTAATGAGGCCCACTGTCTTAATGATGATAGGACAGAGCTACTCCGGATAGGCTCCCAAACAAGACTCAACAGATTAGATAAACAGTTCAACTCGTTTAATATTGACAGCAACAATATAAAGGTATCCAAGGAAGTGAAAACGCTAGCCATGTACCTTGAATCCTCATTAACATTGACAAGACAGGTCAATGTGACTTCCTCGGCCAAAGCCTACACTTGAAAATTAATTAATGCTTGCAGACCTTTCTCGTCCACAGCCAATTGCACCGCCATAGCTAGAGCGCTGATCCTATAAAAACGAGACTATTGCAACGCCTTATACCTAGGAACCAAGCAACGCAACTGAAAAAAATTGCAAATACTCCAAAATAACGTGCTTAGATCTGCAATGAATATCCCAAGATCTCACCATATATCGGAGTTGAGACGTAATGCTCACTGGCTATCTGTCCATCAGAGAATTGCATTTAAAACCTTATCACTCACTCACAAATGTCTCTCTAACCTAGCACCTAAATACTTGAGTGAGAAATTCTCACAAAACCGCTCAGACCGACCAACAAGATCCGCACAACTACACTGCCTCAAGATCCCCAGGTTCAAGCTCCAGAAGACAGGCGGCAGCAGTTTCCCGCTTTTAGCAGCCAAAATGTGGAACACTCTGCCCTTAGCCCAAAGAGCATAACCATCTTACTTCAATTTCAGTAGAAATGCAAAAATGTGTCTCAGCATGCAGAAGCCACAATAACGTGTACGCCCTATGACAATGCTCATCTCTGTACCCACGTGTGATGCACTTGACTCAATTCTTGTATTGTCTCAACTGTATGTAAATATGTAACATATGTAACTGTAAGAAATGCGCCAAGATACCTAAGGGTTTGGTGTGCTATATAAATAAATAAACAAACAAACAAACAAACAAACAAGAATACTCTCAATAGTTTGTAAAAGGAAAAGGTTATTAGAACACAAGAAATTACAAATATTCATAAGCAGGGCAAATACGTTCAGATAGCACTTAGAATAGTCATTCAATTCAATAGGCTAAGCCAAAGTCAATAGACAAAAGTCTTTGGGGGTCATTACGACCCTGGCGTTAAGGGCTTAACGACGCCGTAAAAGGTGTCGGCGCCTTTAAACCCTTAACACCTGATTACGAGGTCCCTTTGCGGCTCCCGAACTTAACAGCTGGTCTGGACCAGCCGTTAAAGTAGGGACCCGCAAAGGGACTTCCAAGGTAATTACGGTACCGCAATTTGCGGTACCGTAATTACCGCCTTCCCCAGTCCCATTCAGCCCTATGGGGCAAAAATGGGAATGGGGAAGGGCCAGTGGTAAATGGGAAATTACCGCCCCGCCAACCTTGGAATGGGGCGGTATGTCCCCATTTACCATTGGCGTACTCTTTACAATACCGGCAGCAACCATGGTGCTAATAGCGCCATTGGTTACCACCAGTGTTGTAATGAGGGCCTTTGTATAGGATGCAGCACTTCAGGTAAGTAAATGGAAAAGTCTTTGCACAAGTTCTTAGGAGTCTTTGATAAAAAGAAGAATCAAATGTAGGGCCACAAGCTGATTAGACTTGTGAGTTGCAGATGTTACAAGCACTTCCACAGTAAGAGGTAAGTTCTCCCGGGCTAGTTTTACAGTACCTTAGTAAAGCAGAAAAAGATGCAGCTGAAGACTTCTGTTCCTGTACATCTCTGCAGATCTCGCTGTTACTGGGCCTCAGTCGTGGCAACAAGAGGGAGGATGTCGGGATACTCCTGCACTGTATTGGCACTGTCAAAGCTGGCAACCGGCAAACTTTACTTTCAGTGGCTGTTTCGCATTTCAGCTGCTTGCAGTACAGCAAATGGCAATGAGCGCCGTTCCTGGCTGTCAAGATGGACTTTCTGAGGTCCCGCACTCAACTGAGGGGGGCCAGGCTTGGTCAGTCTTGTTCATGGGAGTCCTGAGGATCTTCCAAAAGCTTTAGGCCAGCTTACAAGCAATGCACACAATCTGGTGTCCCTCTCCCTGGCTCCACAGTTTTCTGCAGCAACTCTGAGGAAATTCAACCAGCTCCGAGATGGGTGTCCAGGTGGCTTACTTGAGAGTTGACTGGTTATACCAACTCAAAGGGCGAAGTCGTCCTTAGCAGTGCTTCTCTGTCGATGCAAACTTGGCGATGCGGACCTGCAGCTGGGCTTCACCGGGCAAACCAACGGTTCAGGAGTTGCAGCAGCCGTCCTCTTCAAGCTCTTCTTCAGTTCCTTTGTCGAGTGGTCGACTCTGCCTTCCAAACCAAAAGACATGCCTTCTATTCAGTTCTCTCCCATTCATTCCAGCCTAGCTGCCACTCACCCAGCTGGGTGTCTGTCCTTGCCTGACAGTCAGCCAGCCAATCGTCACAGAGTGCATTTGGGTCTCCTAGGAGACTAAGCACAAGGAGATTCGGGCACCTCCCTCACTGTCTGCCTACCCCAAACACTCTGGAGCTAGAGGCGGGTTTCACTCCTTAAGCCCGCCAAACCTGGTTTGGCGCGCAGAGAAAAACTCGAGAGGGACCTTTCCACAAAGAAATGGCAAAAAAAGAAGACCGGGGACCATTTTAACAAAGGAGGCTCAGTGCCATTTTGAAAAACATGGCTCCCATGATTTAACATTACCGGAGCTGCGAACAGTTTGCGGTAGGGGTAAATCATGGTAGTTCATTGCAAAACCACTGCTGCCAACCATTCTGAGAGTGAAGGGTAACATATAAATGCTGCAACAGTAACTAGACACAGGGGAGACTAAGTAACCCCTCCAGCACTCTATCGTAAAATAGGGTGTGCTGGGTCAAGAATTTTACAGGACTAACTGAAGTCAATTTCACTCCACTGTTCTGGGAAACAGTAGTTGATCCCAGAGAAGGTATGTAAATCTTGGGGAAATTGGAAGACTTCCCTGTGGCACTGCACGGAAGGTGCTGTGTGACACAATTGTAAAAGATGATGCCTTTGGAGTTTGTTAGACTCCGTAACCAAAAAGAAACACGGTGTATAAAAGCACATTAAAATACATGAGAGAGTGGGAAAAAGGGTCACACTCTCTCCAGGTTAAAAAAATCAAGTCCTCAAAACCCAGCAAAGTTGCTGGGGTCTATAAGGTAGAGGGAATTAACACATTTTTGAGAATTCTGCCTAACACTCCTCCCCCCAGACTAAGGGACAGGAGGATATAATCCAGCCCTGGATGAATCTCCTTACTGGAGAAACATCATCATTTTGGCGATTACACCCTGACCTGTGTTCAATGGTAAAATCAAACCCTTGCAGGCTGATTGACCATCTTAACAATTGAGGATTCTCCCCCTTCATCTGCATTACCCATCTCAAGGGTTGGTGGTCTGTTTGAATCACAAAAGTAGATCCATACACGTATGGTCTAAACTTCTTAAAAGACCACACAATGGCAAAACATTCTCTTTCTACGGTTGCCCACCTTGTCTCTGGTTCCTTCAGCCTCCTGCTGATGAATAAGATTGGGTGTTTCCTGCCCTTCTCATCCAGCTGACTCAGATTTGCACCTATACCTGTATTGGAAGCATATGTCTATACAATAAAGGATTGACTGTAGTCAGGAGCACTTAAGACTGGATCTTGAGAAAAGGGCTTTCTTAAGTCCTTCAAATGCCTTGGTGCACTCCTCATTCCACCTGACTTTCTTGGTGAATTTGGGTGAGGAGATCACATTTAAGGGAGAAGCTATGGTCCCATAGTTCTCTATGAAGTTCCTATAGTACCCTGTGAGACCTAGAAAGGCTCTCACTTGGGTTTGAGTAGTAGGGGGGCAGTCTTGTACAGCTTGTACTTTGCAAGGCAATGGCCTGATTTCACCTCCTCCTGCCTCATGTCCAAGGTAGATTAACAGGGGGGGTACTGGGAGTCCCGCTGCCAGACATTAGTCCTGGTTACGAGAGATTTACCCAGAGTCTTTAGCTCACTATCTTTCACAGAGAAGAAATATCCCAAACATATCAGTCTTTGTCCTGCCCTGGGGCAGTCCAGCACCGAAATGCTAGTCAATTCTCCTCTGAACAAGAGTACCAACACATCCCCAGACACGTGTTTCGGTCTGGTTGGACCTCATCAGTAGGGAAGAGCTGTGCCTCTCTAAGAATAGTGAGCAAGGGGTCCACGTCTGGATTCCCCTAGTAATTTAGGGTGAGACCCAAACATATCAGTCTTTGTCCTGTCACTATTCTTAGAGACGCACAGCTCCACCCTACTGATGAGGTCCAAATCCTGCCGACACCATGATAAATGTTTCAAAGAATTGGCTGGAAGAGAGGCATGTTCAGCAGTAGTTAAAATGCAAATAAAATCTAGGTATTCTAAGCTGAAACATGGCTGAGGAGCACGTGAGTCAGCAGGCAATTAGTAGAAGTGTCAACACTAAGATAACGCACATGCCGTACTAGACAGAGGGAGAGGTTGACTCACAGAGAATATCCTTGGACTTTTCATAGACATGGCTTGAATAATTAAGAGCTGTTCTTTAAATCACAATTATAGAAGTACACAGATCTCTCTATCCTCAATATAGAAACTCCATATATCCTCATACCTGGTCAGTACAAGGTTAAGAACATCCTATGCCAGCCAATGAGAGCCCATTCTTACTCCTGTCTAATGCCAGCCAATCAAATGTTAAAGTGATGTAAGTGTATGTGTTATCTAAAAGTGGGTTGGCCAGTAGATAGGCACCCTCCAATCCTGATTGTTACATCAATGGAAAGTGAATGTACATTAGGGGTGCAAACCAATGAGTGTTAGAGATTTGTCAAGCAATGAACAAGAACACTGGAAGAAACCTGAGTGAGGGCATGCCTGTGGATCTCGTGTTCCCCCAGATTGTTGTGTATTCTGAATAAAGAGCTAGGATTCTCTAGCACTTGGCATACTCCATCTTCTGTCACCTCTTTTTATGACATTTACCTGGTAGTGGGCTGAGTTACCTTTGGGCCCCAGATTGGACTCACTGGTCAGGTCAGCACCCTCATACTTCCAAGCCAGCAGATTGTGCCAGGCCCACAGGCTGCATTGGGGGGCATCAGCTACGAGGCCTCACAATGGGGGCTTCGCCACATCCTCGCAGCTACCTCTCCAGCCCTCCATCCTGATTATATTATGACCAAGTGGGTATATGGTTAGCTACCCCATCTCCAGTGGCCGAAGCATCAAGACTCTTCATCTTTACATACTTTCTCAGGGGCTCCATACTTCACAATGTCAAAATGGCAACTACCCCTCTTAAAACATCTAGTCTAGGCCCCAGGAGTTCTTAACTGTGTGGTAGTCAGTGTCTGCCTCCTCTTGCCACCTCAGTACTTATAGTATGCAGGATTCAAGTACCTTCTGAGACCATAAGCCCGCCGTGAGGTCCCAGTCATCTGCTCCCAGCTGGAGCTCAAATATCGCTCGGGGCACCCCCCCCCCCCCCCCAAAGGCTCAGCCAGTCGGTCGTCCCAGCCTGCACACACACCAGACAGCCCAGGGGTAGGGCACCGGCAACTGCCGTAATCCATGCCAAGTGTGGTATCCTGGTATGATTGTAGCTAGTGCTTGTGTATGCAGGGGCCTCATGGAATGGAGAGGTGGAGCTTGGAGTGTGGGAGGCTTGGGGATTCCACAGAGTGTCGGTTGGGACTTGGAGATAGACTGGGAACCAGGGCAGAGGCTTGTGACTTACTCTCCTACCTTTCATTGACTATACCTATGTAACTAAGAGGAATAAAGCCTGTTCCTTTTACAGTTACCTGAGTCAGCCTGGTTCCTGCTCCATGTCATCCCTGGCTCAGATACATCACCAAGCCTCCATACTCCAGACCTGGGTCAAGGAGTAAGAATAGTCTGGAAGCTGTTGGTTTTCAGAGAAACATGACCATCAATCTTCCCCTTTTAATGCCCAGTCCTCAGGCCGCTAAAACTCCATCAACAACACTTGTAGATTCGGAGGGTATGAATGCTGAAAAAAACACCAAAACTATAATGTGCTCTGGCATGATAAATGGTGATGTTTGGTAAAAATCACCTCAATGGAACTTTGCCAAGATACTACTATTTTAGAACACGTCAGGTTGGTTAGAAAATGTCCTTAATATATTTACATAAGCTACATACATGAGCACGTCTGCTCAATTGAGGTGCACTCATTTGTCCAGGTATGTGTGAGACCTGTCACTGCTGATTTTCTACTTCCCCTTTCTCCTTTCCGCGCATGCTCTATGGGTAGATGCTGTTTCAGCTGTGACAGTGCTGCTTCCCGGATCTCGTTTCTGCGCATGCTCCTTGGGTTTAGTTTCAGCCGTCAGCGTTCTGCTTCCCGTTCCCCCTTTCTGCGCATGCTCCTTGGGTTTAGTTTCAGCTGTGGGTCTACTTCCGGTTTCCCCTTTCTGCGCATGCTCCTTGGGTTCATGTTTCAGCCGTGAGTTCTACTTCCCGTTCCCCCTTTCTGCGCATGCTCTATGGGTAGATGTTTCAGCTGTGAGTTCCTACTTCCGGTGTCTCCTTTTTGCGCATGCTCCTTGGGTTTAGTTTCAGCTGTGAGTTCCTACTTCCGGTGTCTCCTTTCTGCGCATGCTCCTTGGGTTTAGTTTCAGCTGTGAGTTATGCTTCCCGTTCCCCCTTTCTGCGCATGCTCCTTGGGTTTAGTTTCAGCTGTGAGTTCCTACTTCCGGTTTCCCCTTTCTGCGCATGCTCCTTGGGTTTAGTTTCATCTGTGAGTTCCTACTTCCCGTTCCCCCTTTCTGCGCATGCTCTCTGGTGTCTACTCGGTACTGCGCATGTCTGTCCTCCAGCGCTGCACCCCAGCCTCGCTGCCCAAGGCGCTAGGTAGCTCAGTCTTCTGAGCCGTGGCTGCGTTCCTGCTTCCTCCTGCCCCCCCCCCACCCCCATCTCTTGCTCTATTGTTAAAGGGAAAATGCTGCACAAGCTCTGAAGCAATCCCATGGCATAATTTACCGCAGCTGAGTGACAGGCCTATTGCACGCGCTTGTGGTGAGAAAAGTGTCCTTTTAGGGTAATGTTGACTTGTCTCTGCTGTTCCTTCACGCTCCTTCTGTTAAGCCTTTCTCCTGTGTTTGTGATTTATAGGGGGCGAGGCAGCTCCCTCTTTGGATATGTTTTAAATCTATTTTCTCTGGATGTCGTGTACATTCTTGGAGATTAATTAATCCTATGGTAATATTTTCTTTCTCCAGACCTGAATACACTATTGGTGCGTTGCAGTGTCCCGCAGGCAACAGAAGGTAAATAGCTGCTGTGATATATGCATGTCTCTCTGCACAGGGTGTTCTTTGCTTCTACAGCAGTTTGTCTCCTGTCCTGAGTGCACTCCTTGCCCCCATCTTCCCTTTCTCTCCTCTTTGGCCCCCAGCCCCCATGCCCAGGGATGCCCCCTATTGCACTGAGTAAAGGAGAACAACTTGCAACCCATCCCCTCAAACGAGAGTTTGGATGAGGATAAAAGTGTGAATTTTAAAGCGTATTATTTATTTATTCGTTTTTTAAATTTGTGTAGCACACAACAGCCCGCAGGCATCGTGGCGCTGTTACAGAGGTAAGTAGGCTACTTGGTTACAGTAGTACATACAGAGAGTATTAGATCTAACAACTGTAGGTGAATTGGTTACAGTGGTGCAAGAACTAGTTACAGTGGTGCATGACAAAGCATATGATGTGTACCCAGTTCAATAGGTTACAGGGAACATGAGTACGCAGGCGTGATGCGCAGAGCGGGAGTGTAGGCAGAGGTTAGTTAAACAGCCAGGTTTTGAGTGCTTTTCAGAATGCAAGGTGTGAGGGTTCGTTTCTAAGGGTGAGTGGCAGGGAATTCCATTGTTTGGCAGCAATTAAAGGGACGCTAGTGCCACCTGCTTTGGCTTTGACTCGACTTGGGGATTATGAGACGGTGGGAGTATGGTTTTCTTGTGGGTCTGGAAGAGCCTGTTCTCATTACTTTTGAAGCAAGGTAAAGGGAGGCTGTGTGAGTGATGCACTTGTGAGTGACGGCAAGAGTTTTGAATAGGACCCGTTCTTTGAAGGGGAGCCATTGGGCTTCGTGTCTGGCGGCAGATCTTTTTTTTTATTAGTTGTTTATTAGTTTGCTCAACAAACTCTTACAACATCAACAGTATGTAATAAACAAAGGTTAAAAACACAATCTTCTTATCACGGTAAACCATAATATAAAACAAAATACTAGCCTCAGAGAAGGAAGAGATCCATTCGCATAACAACCATTCTCATAGATTACATCCTGTTAAATTTCATCTGCAATACAGAGCACTGCTCTACCTGAATGTGTAGATCTCAGTCTCCACTATGCGTAATAAACAAGCATCTCACAATAATACTGCGAGTATACATAGACTTCTCAACAGAACATTCACTTGACAACTACTGTGGTGGAGTCCTTCTTAATGAATTTCATCCTTCATGGTGTACATCATCAAAGTGATGTATAAACCACATGATCAAAGGTGGATGACCAGCAAACACCTATCACAAAATCCAGCCACATAAATTGGTTTCTCATAAACAATAAACCAAAGTTATACATAAAACACAAAACAATATTAACAGGCTGATTCATGGAATAATTAGCGCGGCGCAAGTGGGCAAAAACGTGCGAATCGCAGTGGAATAGCGAAAATCGCAGTGCAAGTGCGAAAATCGCACGAAAAGCAGCGCACGTCGATTCATGGAAGTCCGTGCGCGAAAAAACCAGCAGATGTGCGATAAAAAAGTGCGCGGCGCACGTTGGCGCACAGGCCATCTAACAGCGTGCGCCAGGTCACAGCGAAAATCGCACAGGCCACAGCGAAATTCACACATAGCGCGGCGCACGCAACAAAAGTAGGCGGAACACGGGCGTAACACTCGGAATGGGGAACAACTTGCCAAAACGTGGCCGTCACGGGGGAAGTACAGGGCACAAGTGCGCGGAACGCCCACACGCTCGCCTACAACACGTATTCATGGAATAGAATAGGGGAAAAAAGCGCACGCTCAAACCAGCGCACAGGCACAAACACGACCGCCACAAGAAAGCAGGCGGTAGCGTCTCTGCGGCTGTAAGAAATGTGCGCCAAAAGGTGCGCCAACAAATAGCACCTATATACTGCCATGATGAATGTCCTATACTGTGGCCCTCCAGGAAAAATGACGTGCAAAGGGGTACCCACAAACACGGACACCCGCTGACAAAAAATACGTGTGCGTGTATACCGGGGTGCGCGGGAAGTCTCACACGCGATTTCAGCAGGGTACGTGTATCACAGGGGTTCGCGTGAAGTTATTCACACGATCGGGCCTGGGGGAGTGGGCTACGTGTATTTCAGGGGTTCGTGTGAAGTTTTTCACGTGATCGGGCCTGGGGGAGCGGGCTACGTGTATTTCAGGGGTTCGCGTGAAGTTTTTCACGCGATCGGGCCTGAGGGAGCGGGCTACGTGTATTTCAGGGGTTCGCGTGAAGTTTTTCACGCGATCGGTCCTGGGGGAGCGGGCTACGTGTATCACAGGGGTTCGCGTTAAGTTATTCACGCGATCGGGCCTGGGGGAGCGGTCTACGTGTATCTCAGGGGTTCGCGTGAAGTTTCTCACGCGATCGGGCCTAGGGGAGCGGGGTACCACTCACCGTCTGCCTTGCGTGTAGAAGAACGCGTAGCCAACACCCGCTGTGAAGTAATAGCGTGTGAACCCCAACGAATGGAAAACACACGCACCGCACGAAAAGCACGTACAGAACATAAAGGCACGTGGGATCACCAAGCCCTGCCAGGGCAACGCCCGTGCGCAAAACGTCACAGACGCGCTTACGCTGTAAGGGCCTTTGATCCAATGAAATCGCGTACATGTGCTGACGCGCTTACGCGCTAAGGGCCTTTCCTCGATTTTCACGCTGACGTGCAGGATTTTCACGTGCCAAATCACTCTGTATCAAGCTGGCCACGCGAAAACACACGGAAGACCACGCTCCTGTCCAGAAGGCCGAATTACTGCCCCCCAGTGCCCCGAGCAGCCTCCCACGTGCCATCTGCTGCTGCCTGCCTGCCTGCTGCCACCGTGCCCTGCCATTTGGTGCCTGCACATCAGCCATCTGCAGGTGTCCAGTTGCTGTGTCCACCCCTGCTGGAACAGAAGACTCCCGACTCGGATAACATCGCTCCACAGCCCAGCCCCAGGACCCAGTTGCCCACCCACTCCTGCCCCTGGGGTTGCCATGTCGGGCACATCAACATCTGGCACCAGTGGCAACCCCCAGCCAGAGGGGCAGAGGGGCACCAGCTTCACTGCCACCGAAGTTGGTGTCCTGGTGGAGCAAGTCCTGGGGCAGTATGATGCCCTCTTCGGATCGTCCCTCGCCAACAAGGAAGGACGGGACAGGATCTGGGCCGACTGTGTGGTTGCCATCAACGCGGAGGGGGTGGCAACCCGCACCATCCAGAAGGTCAAGAAGCGCTGGGAAGACTTGAGGTCAGGACCCTCATGAAGGCCCGGCGCCTCGTGGAGGGGGGCCGGGGCCGCATGAGTTCCATCCAGTTGAGGGTCCTGGAACACGCACACCCAGCGCTCCATGCCCAGGTCCTTGAGAGGGAGACCTGTCTGGAGTTGAGCGGTAAGTGGCCAAGCATTGCTGTGTGAGACAGGGCATGTTGCAGTGTGCTGGTTGTCTGATACTTGCCTGCATGTGTGACATAGGCCATGTACACATGTATGTGTGCAGGGACATCATGGGAATGCATGTGCGACCTGTAATGTGTGAACCGCACGGTTGTTGCATGTGTTTGAATGCGACATGGGGAGCCCTGTGCAGATTGCACACATGAGAGCATGGCAGTCTCTGTTCCTGGACATGGGTGGGGGCGAGGGATGGGTGCTGATGCCAGATACATATGTGGTATCCATGTCTGTGTGCCTGACCTGCGTGTCTGTGACTTGTGAGTGCCATGGATGCATGACACGTGTGTGACAATGTACAGATTCACTGATGCAGCCTAGTCATCCTTGTATGCACTGTGATTGGGGTGTACGGGGCCAGATGGATGTGACTGAGGTGAAGTGTGTGCATGTGATAGGCATGACCCATGATGCATGTGAGTCCCATTACATTGTATGATTCGAGAGTCCATTGGACATGCATTGAAATGTCCATGGCACGCACCATGACTGTCACTGTGTGTGTTTTGCCTGGACTGACACATGTGTTGTGGTGTGACATGATGGAAGTGTACTTTGACAGTGGCACTCATCTGCTATTGCTTCCTGTCTAGGGGACCATTGTACAGTACCCTGATGCTTGTGTTCTATGTCTCCCTCTACGGCTAGTGAAGGAGAGGGCGGAGACGGAGCTGTGGAGCAAGGCGGCGGGGATGCCCCCACGGCTGCAGCGGAAGGGGTGGGTGAGCCCCCACAGGGGCCTGCTACGGCGGTAGACGGCGAGGAGCCATCCAGGTTGGTGGTTTCCACAGAGGAGGAGGAGGCCGCCACTGAGGCGCACATGGGGCCTGGTGGGGGCATCCCTGCTGGTGCAAGTGGTGCAGTCCAGGGGCAGGAGGCAGCACAGGTCACCGTGGAGGGGCCTGTGTATGTCGCTGTCCCTGAACCTGTGGGTGCACCACCTTGCACCAGCAGGGATGCCCCGTCCCAGGCCCGTCCGCAGGTAGAGGGGATGTCCATGTCATCTGACTCCCCTCCACCTGCGGACGAGGGGACCCCTGGCCGTGTGGAGAAGGTCCTGATTGGGGTCGCGATGCGCACGGCTGTGATTCGTGATGCCATGCGTGCTTCCCAGGAGGAGCACGCACGTCATCACAAAGAGCACCGTGCCGACGTGGCCCAATTGGGATCGGCCATGTTCGGGGGTTTCCTGCATGTGTCGGCCAATCTGGCGGCCCTCTCCTCCTCTGTGGAGACTATACACCAGTCGTTCTCCTTGCCGTCTTCCGGCCCAGATGCCACCAGGGCCCCCTGTGGACCTGCCCTGACCAATGCAGCCAGCTCGGTGGGGATCCCATCCCTGCCACAGTCGGGAGTCAGAGGTCCAGCAGGGGTGGACAACACAGCAACTGGACCCCAGCAGATGGAGGATGTGACGGCATCATCGGGCAGGGCACGTGCACAACGGCGTCGGTGGTTTACATCATCCTGGATGCCGTCGTGCTGGCAGAGGCAGTGGCGTCGGAGGTAGCAGCAGGCTCGACGTGGGAGGCATCATGGCTCGGGGCCATCAAGATCAGAGGGGCAGGCATCGGCCGGAGGGCAGGAGAACCCTGGGATGGTAGTGTCTTCCGTGTGGGAGCAGCTGGTCCAGCGGATAGGTGCGGAGCGGCAGCGGGCGGAAGAGGAGCGGCTCACCATGGTCAGGGCGGAAATCTCCATGCGTCGGGCGTTGAGGCGGGCTGAGTGCCTCGAGGAAGCTCGCAGGGAGTTTGAGGTGAACATGGGGTTATCCCTGCGAGACCTCGGGGCCAGGACAGAGTCCCGCCTCCAGGACATCGACATGGAGTTCGATGATGCCCTGGCCGGCAACATCACAGAGTGAGCCGCAGGACTTGCCCGCTGCCATTGTATATAGTTATATAGTTAGTGGTAGGTTTCCTTTAAATTTTTTTTTTTTTGGTTGCGATTGGACAATGCGCCACTTTCTTGTATATAGTTCAGTTTTTAGTTAGTTGACATAGTTAGGTTTAATTTGGTTGGGCTCATGGACCCAGGATCATCTTGTATATAGTTCTTGGATGGATGATGGATTTTTTAGGATTTTTTTTTGGACACATGGAGCAATGTGTTTTATATTTCATTTACACTTGGATTTCTTTTGTGACTGTGGGCCTCATTACGACCCTGGCGGTAAGGGGTTAGCGCCATCGTTAGCTGCGCCGACCCCTTACCGCCAATCACGAGTTCCCTTTCCGCCATGGCGGATTTTACACCTGCTTCTAGCGGGTGTAAAAATCCATGGCGGTAAGGGAACTTGGTGTTAATTACGCCACCGTAATTTACGGTGGCGTAATTAACGCCTTCCCCACTCCCATTATGCCCTATGGGGCAAAAATGGGAATGGGGAAGGGTAAATGGGGATTGGGGATTTACCGCCCCGCCAAGGTCGGAATGGGGCGGTAAATCCCCTTACCGCCATGGTGTTAACGTAGTTAGCACCATGGCGGTAAAGTCACGGCCCTGGCGGTAACTTTCCGCCAGGGTCGTAATGAGGCCCTGTGACTTTGGACACCATTTTTTAGGATTGTGCTTTGTGTTTCGAATTTTTTTTCATCAACATTCTTCTTCTTTTGGTTGTTTTGCTTTGTGGTTTTTTCTATTTCTTTTCCATTCTAGTTGATTTTTAATACATTTTCATTTCATCCTTCAATGTGTAGTATCATCTCATTGCTTTCATGCATGTCATGTTGGGTGTTTTAACATTCACTTGCAACGATTGTGTGTGACAGACATATCTTCATTTGCGTTATTTACATTGGGTGTGTCACATGTAATTGCCTCTGATGTGTGGGTGGATGTGATAGTTGGTTGGGCCTTTTGGCAGGGGAGGCTGGCCATTACGGTCATGATTGGGGATTGTTGGGACCCAGGTGCAGGGGGGGCATGGATGGGACATTGGTGGGGGCCTGCTGGCAGGTGCCCCACAGTGCTGGGGGGTGGGGGTGCAGGGGAACAGGAGTTGGACATGAGTGGGGGCCTGGTGGAGGCTGCCCCTGCACTGCTGGGGGGTGGGGGTGCTGGGAGACATGAGTTGGACATGGGTGGGGGCCTTCTGGCAGGTGCCCCACAGTGCTGGGGGGTGGGGGTGTTGGGGGACATGAGTTGGACATGGGTGGGGGCCTGCTGGCAGGTGCCCCACAGTGCTGAGGGGTGGGGGTGGTGGGGGACATGAGTTGGACATGGGTGGGGGCCTGCTGGCAGGTGCCCCACAGTGCTGGGGGGTGGGGGTGGTGGGGGACATGAGTTGGACATGGGTGGGGGCCTGCTGGCAGGTGCCCCACAGTGCTGGGGGGTGGGGGTGGTGGGGGACATGAGTTGGTGTTCATTAGTTCAAGGAGACATGTGCCTTTGCTGGGGGGCATGCCCATGTTGGGTGGGCTGCCTGCGGGACATGACCAGGGATGCAGGGTAGTCCCCTGTGGTGTGGGCTGCCTGCAGGGGCCGTGGAGGGTGTACAGGGAACACCTGGGAGGACCCACACTGTCAAATCACATGTAGGACTCCCCGGCACCCCTGAAATACACGTACCCTGCTGAAATCGCGTGTGAAACTTCCCGCGCACCCCTGAAATACACGCGCCCAGGCTATTCGCGTGTGGAACTTCCGGCGCACCCCTGAAATACACGCGCCCAGGCTATTCGCGTGTGGAACTTCCCGCGCACCCCTGAAATACACGTACCCTGCTGAAATCGCGTGTAAAACTTCCCGCGCACCCCTGAAATACACGTACCCTGCTGAAATCGCGTGTAAAACTTCCCGCGCACCCCTGAAATACACGCGCCCAGGCTATTCGCGTGTGGAACTTCCCGCGCACCCCTGGAAAAAACGCGCCCAGGCTATTCGCGTGTGGAACTTCCCGCGCACCCCTGAAATACACGCGCCCAGGCTATTCGCGTGTGGAACTTCCCGCGCACCCCTGAAATACACGCGCCCAGGCTATTCGCATGTGGAACTTCCCGCGCACCCCTGAAATACACGCACCCTGCTGAAATCGTGTGTAAAACTTACCGCGCACCCCTGAAATACATGTACCCTGCTGAAATCGCGTGTAAAACTTCCCGTGCACCCCTGAAATACTCGTACCCTGCTGAAATCGCGTGTAAAACTTCCCGTGTACCCCTGTAATACACGTACCCAGCCAAATCGCGTGTGATAATTCCCGCGTACCCCTGTGATACACGTGCCCTGGCCAATCGCGTGTAAAACTTCACGCGTACCCCTGTAATACACGTAATACACGTACCCTGGCCAATCGCGTGTATAACTTCACGCGTACCCCTGATATGCACGTTACCCGCTTTGCGTTCCTTGTTTGGCAGCCCTGTAAACTGTAAACTGTAAACTGGTCCAGGGTTAGCGCAGCCCTTTGCGATGATTTAGCGATTTTGATGGCTTTTCCTTGCGCGAGGGCGTTCTTGGGGGCCTTACTGGTGCTGCTGCAGGGTCGCTGCGTTACTCTGCGCCACGGCTGGTTTGGGAGCCTAAAATCCATGAATACGCTGTGCGCGGAAATCGGTTTTAGCGCACGTGCCTGGCGCAGACAATCGCACGCGGACACTCTGCGCCAGCCGCTTGCGACACTTTTCTGCGAAATTCTATGAATTACCCTGTAAGTGTTTTTAAGTTTATTCAAAGCAGAAATACTGGCATTCTTCATACTTGTGATATCATTTTTTCCAGTTCTACATTTAACAGCACAAGACATTTGGTCTTTGTTGTATATCCCCACATACATGCCATCCACAACCATTCCCTGGCTAGCAACGTCGTACCGATAATGCCAGGTCCCAGTTATTGTGCGTATCTTATCAAAGTGTTTTCAGTAGATTACAAGATGTTTTAGGGTTTATTTTTGTTCTGATTCATTACAAAAGCGGCTCCGTATTGGAGCACCTACTGCAGATTTATTTCCCCATTTCAATTTCCTTTCATGGGTGTACATCAAATTTAGCTTAAAGCAAAGATGTACATCCCACAGTTTATTGCAAGGAAACTTTAATAGAGACATCCTCGGGGCATCCACTTTGCCGTACACCAACGGCAGATATGTGGTCTCTTTTGGGAATTTTGAGAGCTGCTCTTACTGCATTGTTTTGGATTATTTGGAGTTTCATTAGGTTTTTTGCTGTAGTGCCAGCAAAGAGGATGTTGCAGTAATCCAGTATTGAGCCTATTATGGCTCTGGTGATGGAGAGGCAGTTCTCAGTGAATAAGAATGGTTTGGCTGTGTTAATCAATTTGGTGTAGTAGGCAGCTGAGGAGGCGGTGGCGCTGACTTGACGTGACATGGAGAGGGTGGCATCGAGGTAGACTCCTAAGGTTTTACAGATGGGGAGACAAGGATCTGTATGTTATCAATTGTGAAAGTGCTGTATTGGTTGGTTAGTACGTTTAGGCTTTCCTGTGAGCCTACTAGGAGGATTTCAGTCTTATCACTGTTGAGGCAGAGACGGTTGGCTGACATTCAGGCCTCAATAGTGGAGTAGGCAGTGTTGAGGGCCTTGGCGTCAGTTTCGTAGTTACTGGAGAGTGGGAGTAGGATTTGGGTGTCATCAGCATACTTAGTGTAAGCTATACCAATGGAGTCTAGGATGTCAAATAGAAGCTTAGTGAAAATGTTGTAGAGAGTGGGAGAGCTATAGGACTCCGGAGATACTCAGCAGTGGAGGGTGATGGGAGCTCCACAAGCCTGATCTGAGAACACTCTCATGGCTCTTCCTTGCAGGAATGAGCTGATCCAGGCTGTGGCATTAGGTGAGAAGTGTGCTGAGGAAGTGAGGTGGTGACAAAGAATGTTGTGGTCCACTAGATCAAATGCGATTGATAAGTCCAAGAGGAGGAGTAGGGCAGGCTTGCCTGCATCCTTTATATCAAGTTGCTTTTTAAGGTCAAGCAGAGCAGATTCTGTGCTGTGACCAGGGCGAAAGCCAGATTGACGTAGGCCCAGGATAAGGTTTGTTTTTGAGGAAGTGTTGGACCTGTGCTTTGTGAACGATTTTTTAAAAGGAAAGGGACAGTAGTTATGGGTCTGTAGTTGTTTAGAGGAGGCCGGGTAAAGTCACAGCTTGTTTAGAAGTGGTCGTACCCAGGCTTCCTTAATGCTAGGAGGGACCATTCCAGAGGGAAAGGAGGCATTGATAACTGCTGTGAGAAACAGGCCTAGTTTGATAGCAGTCATTAATGATCGCGGCTAGACAGTCATCACCTTTGCAGTTCGAAGGTTTGAGGTGTTTTAGGAGGGTGAGGACTAAGTTCTGTGACATCATTGAAGGAGAAGAGGGGGATATCCTCCTGGGCAGAGGGGTTAGTGGTGGGTGTGGCTGAGGGTGAGGGCAATAGGTTCTGGTTGGGATTGTGCTCTGCAGAAGGTTAAGTTTGTTGAGCATGGCGGTTTGGATGTTAGAACACCACGATTCGTCCTTAGTTATGACCTGCGTGGTAGGAGCTGGTGATTCTAGTTCTCTGAAGATGGCAAAGATTTTCTTGGTTCCAGATTTTGCATTGATAATCCTAGTGTTGAAGGAGGCGGATTTGGGCGAGATGATTGCCTTTTTGTATTGGGTGGCTATCTTGTTGAATTCTAGTTTTGTGGATTCAAGTGGGTTAGTTTACCAAGTGGAGAGGGCGGTGCATTTCAAGGAGAAGAGTTCCAGTAGCTCTGGGGGGAACCAAGCATTTGCGTGTCTGGCAGTTTTGATTTTCCTGCTGACACTGGAGCTATGGCATTGAGTGCATTCTTTAGTGCAGAGTTGTATAGATCAGCTAGAATGATGGGATCGTTGGAGAAAGGAGGTTTGAAAGCGGGGGTTACTACATAGGGCAGTAGCCTTGATTTGGTTACTTTCCTTGAACTACGGGGGGCGGTAGTGGAGTGGTGAGAGGTTTTTTATCGTAGGCATCTGGATGTAAAAGTGGATGATATGGTGGCCTGTCCAGGGGCAGTGGGCATTGGAGCAGATGGATAGAGAGTAATTGTGGTTGGCTATCCAGTCCAGGATGCAGTCTTTAGAGTGGGTGGGGTTAGTGATCGATTGATTGAACCCCAGGGTGTCTAGAGCTTTGGCAAGAGTTTTGGCATGTGAATCCTCAGGGTCATTGAATCCGAGGTTCAGGTCTCCTAATAGAATGGACTTAGAGGAGATTTTTAGGTTGTCTGATAGTAGGTGTATGTGGTTCTTATGGAAGTCAGCCATGGGGACGGGGTGTCGTAGGAAGAGGGATTCCTTGGCAATGATGGCCACTGCACCGCCTTTGGTGTGTAGGCGGTCCAGACGGTAGATGTTGTAGCTTTGCGTTAGGGCTAAGGATAAGGCCGTGCCAGAGGCTTCATGTAGCCAAGTTTCGGAGATGACTAATAGGTTCAGGTTTGTGTGCGGTGAGCAGGTCACAGATATCCAGAGCATGTGCTGGGAGGCACCCGGAATTAATGAGGGCACATTGGAATGAGGCAAGTGGTTTGGTGGGCTGCATAGGGAGGCTGCTGATTACACCAGGGATGGTGGTGGCAGGGGGGCTGGCTGAGTGAGCTGTACTTAACTTGGAGTCCATGTGGGTGGATGTATTGCTGCTGGTGGTGTTGATATTGGTGGTCTGGGGGAGGTGGCTGTGGCAGGTGCAGCACAGGGTAGTTGGATAGGGATGCCTGCAAATGAGAATGGGGGGCTGCCTGGGTTCATAAGTGTGGAGTATTCTTTCCTTAGGTTAGGCAGGGAGATGGTTCTTTTTATGTGAGTGTGGGTGGTGGTGACTGGGGCAGAGCATGGACTAAGGTGGGTGGGCTCTCTGTGTATTGATACCGTGAAGGGAGGTAGGGGTACAGTGGGTTGTGAGTGTGCAGTTAGAGAGGTTTTTGGTTTACTGTTGGGCGAGTGACGAGCCAGGCTAGCGTGGTTGTGTTTGGCTGCTGAGGTTTGGGTGCGCAGGGCGAGTAGGCGATTTCTTGACGATGTGCCTCTTGGGCAAGAGTGGCAGTAAGTTGGTAGTGTGCGAGCATGCAACATTGTTAGTCTGCGGTTGCACAGTGTCTGTGTAGGGAAGGGGAATGCATTGATGGCTGGGTGGGTAGCTATGGGTGTGATGGGAGAGGGAGAAAGGAGGTAGTTGGTAGCTGTGGAGGTATCAAGCTCAGTGTGTTTTGAGGGCACAAGGGTGCAGGGTGTGTTACGCAGGGCTGGCCATGAGGGCGAGAGGTTGAGTGGGCGGATAGGATGAGTATTGCTTTTCGGGAAGGTGTTTCAGGGTTCTTGTGGTTCCTGAATCGTAGGGCTGATCGTGTGTGGAGGTTGCTGAGGGTACGATGTCCTTTCATCACAGGATGTTTTTTACGCTGGGTTTTTACAGTGGATTTTTTACCGAAAAAAACTCATCGAATCTTGAGGGGGGGGCGGGTTCGAAAAATATATTTATGGTGTGTGGTTGTTCGAAAAAAGGTAAAAAATGTAATGGGATGGTTAAAAAAAAAAATGTCCATGAGTTTTTTCATTAAAAAATCTGCGGTAAAAGCCCCACGAAAAAACATTCCACCATGAAATGACATGGAATTGATGGGGAGTAGGTAGGAGGACAGGGAGCAGGACAATGATGGAGGTTACATTGTTTGGCTGGGAAGAGGTTAGGATCCAATTAGATGGGGGGGGTAGGGCGGTCTAGGTTGGAGTGTAGTTTTACATACAGATTGTTATTCTTGGACGTCAGGCAGGAACCGTTCATATTGGCAGGCAGCATTATCCATATGCAATTATTACAAAGTCATATTTAAAGTTTTTTTTATTTTTTTAGTTGCCCTGTGCAGACAAAATTGCCTTTCCACCCAAACCAAAGATCTCTCTTCCCGTTGCCTCTTGACTCCCGACATAACCCATAGCTTGATAGGCTAAACTCCCAGCAATCAAAACCAGCTCCTTGAAAGTCCCATGGCCACCCTCATCCATGCTGGATATGGCACAACATGGAAGATAGACCAATGGTTGGAGAGAGGGCACCGCTTGTTTTAGGTTCTTCTGTTATAGCGTGCTGTTTTGTTGAATTTGAAGCTTAAATATATCTTAGTAGGGTGCAGCCCACTATGTAGTGCCACTGTGCAGGGCACATCAATATGACTGAAAAAAGAAAGAGACCTAGGTTCAATAGCCTTCAGTGTGGGCCGCACAACTGTGTTTCCCACTAGGCGTTAATTGTTTCTTTAAATTATTTTCCAAAGAATACCTTGAAAAGTTATGATAATGTTTCAAACAAACATATTTTTATTCCTTAAATTCTTTAAATTATTGGTTATTAATCGATAATTTGCAGCAAACAATGACTGTATGGCCAATGCATTTCGGATTAAATCCTTCATCAGAGCCCAGTTCTCTCAATAACGTACTGTACATAGTATACCATAATTGCAATTTCCATAACATCATACAATATCATATAACATCAAAAGACAGGGTATCCACAATTAAAAGACACAGTAACTCATAAGAAAAAACATAAAGAAAAACACGTTGACATGATCAATATTAGCTGTCTACACACAAATGTATAAAGGTGATCGCTACTCAGTTCCATGCTTTGTGCACCCCATGCAAGTATGTCATGGTGTTATTAGTTCATGAGCCCTTGGTTGTGATCAATTCAGCTTGTTGTGAATAAGTGCGCTCAATGTGTTATATTCTGCCATTTTTAAGCGTGTGCTTCTCATGCAGTGCCCGTAAATGTTTGTCTATGTTCCTATGTTTGTATACGTTTACTCACCGTTGTGAGAGTTCATAGTTTATTCAAAACAAAAGTAAAATTACACAAATTAACCAGGAAACTAAAACTTAAAGTTTTCTTTGCAGAAATGGACAATGGGAACACAGCAGTACGTCAACAACCTGAGTTAGTTGAATTTAAACCGAAAAGTAAATTTGTACCACCTATCAGTGTACCAGCAATGGATATTTTTGAAAAAATTGTATTATCAGACCTTTAAAAAATCCAGTTTGGTGCACCGAAAAACAAAAACCTCAGCAGATGTGAAATGTCAATCATTCAAAATCTGTATTCTGATGACAAGATCACAAATAAGACCAGCTGACAAAGGTGGAGCGTTAGTACTACAGAACACTCATGATTATGTAAAGGAATGCAAAAGACAACTTGATGACCACACGGTTTATGCCAAAATTGATGATCCTACAGAAGACATCTGTAATAATCATGAAGCACTTCTAACAAGAGCAGAAGAAAAAGAGAGGATCACAAAAAACAGTCATTCCTTTTATCTTTTACCAAAGATTCATAAGAGCTTGACAAACCCGCCCAGAAGACCAATAGTAGCTGCAACAGGAGGAATACTACAACCTCTTGGAACATACATTGACTATTTTCTCCAGGCCATAATACAAAAAACAGAAATATATGTCAAAGACAGTACACATTTTTGAACATTTTGGAAAACATGCAACTGACTGAAAAGGACATTCTCTTCACAATCGATGTCAATAGCTAGTATAAAAGCATCCCTCACGATTTGGGCCAAGAGGCAGTAGAGAGGCTCTGCTCACAAGAGGGGGGAGATAGGAGCCGTTAAGGAATCCTTGTTATCATTTTGATCTTGATTTGAACCAACTCCTACTTCTAGTACAATAATGAATACTATCTTCAAACATCTGGCACGACTATGGGTGCAACTATGGCTCCCGTATATGCAAATGATTTTACCGATTCGAAATAACTCCTATATTACAGAAGACCCAATGGAAGGACAAGTTAAAAATGTGGCTACGCTACATTGATGATATTTTTGGTATATGGCAAGACACAAGAGAAACACTTGATTTTCTGCTGTACATCAATAGTATTGATCAGCAAATTCAATTTACTTCAGAAATAGGGAGTCCTGGTATACACTACTAGGGTGTGAAAGTGAATGTGCATAATCAACAAATTCCAACTTCCTTATTTACTAAACCCACAGACAGAAACAATTTGCTACACTGTATGCGTTTCCACCCTGAGAAGACTCTACGGAATGTACCCAATGGGCAGATGCTGTGTCAAAAAAGGATCATAAGTGATCAAGCAGAACTGGACCAGGGGCTTTAAAAATTGCATAAAGAATTACAGGAACGTGGATGCCCAGAAGAGGATTTAAAGGTAGCACCTGACAAAGTGGCAGCCAAAACCAGGTCTAGGACCTTGATATCGAAAGACAAATCAGAAGCACCAGCATTAGTATACGTATCAAAGTTCTCAACTCAGAGTTCGCAGATCAAGAGATGTGTTAACAAACATTGGTCTATCCTTACTAATGACAACAGGACTAAATATCTGTTTACTAATCAACCAGTGTTCGTGTTAGGCAGAATCCAGTGCAGTTCCCTTAGGAAGCCCTACACCAGACTAGGACTACAGGTGAGAGCAATAAATCCCCTTTGGTATCAGTCTGTACCACAAAGATTTAGTTGGTAGCTGTGGCTGAGCAGTCAGACTTATCTCAAGAGGGAGATGAGCAGTATTCAGGGTTTACACATTAGGCCCAGTAGACTATGGAACAAGGAAACACTGACCAAGGCTTTGTAATTAAAAAGTATATATATATATTTATTTTATACACTTCTAATCAAACACATGTATCACAAGTATCAAGCAAGTTAAATTAAGTCAAGGAAAAATATACACACTCCCTATATGAATTGTAGACCAAGTGAACCAGAGTGAAAACTGAGCAAAACGGCAAAGTTAAAACTACACACAAGGGATCCTCTAACAATTCCTCACAAGGGAGGGAAAGCACAAGTTATTCAGTAATAGGTTCTTGTACACCCTAGCAACACTTCATCAGTTGTGAACCAGTTCAGCAAGACAGTGCATCAATATAAGCAATACATAGAATGAAAACTGAGCAAAATGGCATTTCACAATGATTATGCAGTGGGAAGAAAGAGTAGTTATAAGAAAAGGGTGTACCACACAGTTCGAATGGAGAATCAATCTCGAGAAGGCAGATCTAACAAATGTGACCAGAGTCCGTAGGCCTGTGCCAATGTTAGTGGTACAGGGCAAGGGCCCAGGAGCAAAATGTTCTCGTAGCTGCAGTCAAGTCTTTGGTTAACGATATTTGAAATGGTGGTTGCAGAAGTTGAAAAGACAATGTTAAGAGAGGGGGGCGGCCAACCCAGCAGGCAGGTAAAGGATTTAAAACACCTTTAGCACTACCGAGGAAGAAAGGGCGGCCTGGCGGAACAATGTACCTTAAAGTAAGAAGTGGCTCCTCCGGTGCCGGTTGTTCCTGGTAGTTCCTGCAGTTCGGGTGATCCAGCAGAGGAAGAGATGCTCTCGTCGTGGAGGAAGGTTCGAGTTACTGCACTACCCGGGGATGAAAACAGCCGCGGTGATGTCCGACGGATATAAGGTACGCTCCTTTAAATCGCGGTCCGGGTGGACTGGTGCCTGGGTATCCTGCCTCCGAGTACAGGGTACGGGAGATTCGACCAAGGCAGGTCCGGGAAGGCGATTGGCAAACTGGTTGGCCCCACCAGCTCAAGGGAAGAAGGCTCTTGCAGGTGAAGATCTTCTCTCGTCGTGTGGAGAAAAGTGGTGAGACGCTGCAGCAGGGCTTCACCGGTGGTTCAGTCGTTGCAGATGTCTTTGGCTTCTCTCCTCTTCGGCTTCTTAGTTCCAGCGGCGACGTCTTGCTCTTTCAGTCCTCAGGACCCTGCTTTTATGCAAAAAGATCCCCATTCATACAGCCTAGCTGTCACTCACACAGTGGAGTGGTCATCTTGGCGGGAGACCATCCAGCCTATCAGGATAGGGTGTGACATGGGTTGTGGAGGAAACCCTGTCCAGGGGTCCTACTCTCCCTCCCACACAATGGACCCACCCCAGACTCAGTGGCACAGGAAGGAGGGCTTCTGGGCCGAAGACTGCCAAACGGACGAACAAATGATCCCCGACCTGGGTTAGGATTGTAGATAAAGACACAAGAAAGAAGTATAAAAGTTCTGGCAATAAAAACCTACCAGAGCAAAGGTAATATTAAAATGCACCGGCGGTGTGTGTTACACCTCGCCCTCAGCCGCACCACGTTCCCCGGGTTCTGTCTCGTTGCTCCGGTGTACACAAGGACAATTGGGGAGTTCCAGGTAACGCCAGAATAAGGGACAGGAAAGTGATCGCCCTTCATAAAGGGTTGCGGCGCCGGCATGCGCCCTTCTTATCGCGCTGGCAGCTGCCGTGGAAAATTGCTACACGAACTACATTACCCAGAAAACCTGTCAAGGGTTGTAGTTCCCGGCTTTGATACGGGAGCCTCGTTTTCAAACGGTACGCCTCCTTGTTGTTACTTATTCCACAGCGGCGTACAGAACGCTGCTTCTGTTTAAAGTACAACCGGCATACTTTCCGAAGTGCTCTCCTTGTATCTTGATTTTGGAAGTTCCTGTTTTCCCGTGTACCGACCCTGCCTGCACACGGACTCCTTCTTCTTAAACCTCATTTGATTTGTTTGTTCACCGCCCGTGTACCAGACCCCTTGCCTGCTTCCCAGACTCTTGGATTATTGATTCTGCTGTGTTTGCTGACCGCCCGTGTACCAGACCCCTTGCCTGCTTCCCGGACTCTTGGATTATTGATTCTGCTGTGTTTGCTGACCGCCCGTGTATCAGAACCCTTGCCTGCTTCCTGGACTCTTGGATAGTGATTACTCTGGTAAGAACAACTCTCTAATTTGAATCCCTCTTTCGTCAGACTGTCATCACATCTGTGGATTTTGGTTTCATTCTTAAAGTGCATTTTGGAACGCTTTGCTGTGGTGCACCATCCCGAAACCAGTGCGACCCTCGTTCCGCTCGGGGATAGCTGCCTTACTAACCTTCCCTTTTTTTTATTTTATACTTTCGTTGTTACCCAGGATTCTTTACACCAATCTTACTTCCATCAGTGGTAAAGTATAGTTTTTTTGGTTTTCAATATTAGAGAATTACATCTTAGCTATATACTAAAGCCTCTTTGCTTTATAGGTTGCTCCAGTTCTTTTGGCTTAAGGGGAGGTAAACCAGGTACTACTTAAGGGGAATAGTCTTGGGGATACCAGATTCAGAATTGACAGATTGTTTAACTTGTTATCCTTTCCTTTACAGCCTGGGTTCGAGGCGGTGTGTTCTCCCCGCTCTTTTGATCGATCGGTCCCCTTGTCTGTACAGTTCAGCAGGTGGTCATATCGGTTTAAAGAGTTTCATTCCCTCACAGAGAGGAGGCTTGGGTGGAGGCTCCAACCCTTGCTCCTTCAAGCAACTCCCCAGCACTAGAGGTCCGGCCTGTTTTACGTACTCCCCATTCCGGTGAGTAACAGAAACAGAAGCCATGGAAGAAGTCGATCCTTTAACCACCTTGGTTCGCTTGGTATCTGAACTACGTTCTGATATGACAGCCGCACATAGTACTATCCATCAAAGGATCGACACTTTGCAGAGTTTTCCAAGCCCCCACACCCTGGGGGTGGATACGTCTGCTGCTACGGCATCAGGTTCAACCGGTCCTACAGCCTCTGCCTCTGGCTTTACGACTACCCCGGTGCTTATGGCTACTCAGTTCCCACTGGCCCCCCCAGAACGTTTCTCTGGGGATCCTAAACATTATCGCACGTTTATCAACCAGTGTAAATTACATTTTCTCTGTCGGCCCACTGCTTTTCCTAATTCTACTACTAAGGCAGCCTTTGTTCTCTCTCATCTTGGGGGTACAGCAGCCGCTTGGGCTAATCCGTTACTTGAATCCAATAGCTACGTCCTTTACGACTGTGATGCTCTCATCACTGCCATGAACAGAGTATTTGACACCCGCTATAAATCTCAGGCTACCGACCTGGAGTTCCTCAATCTGCGTCAAGGCACATCCTCTTTGTTTTCATACCTTACTAAATTTAATCAACTGGCGGCTGAAACTGATTGGCCGGAAGAAAGAAAATCAGCCGTGTTTTACAAAGGGTTGTCAGAAGAATTAAAGGACGTTTTGGCCACAGTACCAGTGGTTCCTACCACTTTTGGTGAACTGCTAGACCTGGTTTTACAAATAGCCGCTAGAAGAACCGAGAGAAGGGGCGAACGCAAGTCGCCAGTCCCTGTTACTCCTCAGGTGGACCAGCCTTCTCCTTCTACTTCGCTTACGGAACCTATGCAAATCGGGGCAGTAAGAGGTCCTTTGACCCCTGTACAACGAGATTATCGCAGATCACATAATTTATGTATGTATTGTGGATCTGCTGAACACCACTTGAAGGATTGCCCTAAGAGACCTGTCAAAAAGCTGGGAAACGCCAGAACCCGGCGATAGACAGGGTCCCTACGCCGGGGGTGCTTTCCTTGGACTCTCATGGTGCTGTTTCTGCTCCTGTTAGCCTTCCTGTGGTGTTTACCGCTGAAGGAAGTACTTTTTCTTCTTTGGCGATCATTGATTCTGGGGCCACCGGGAATTACATGGATTACGAGTACGCCAAAAGTAAGAATGTTTCAATTCTCTCTAAAGCTCGAAGCTGTTCACGCTGTGGACGGTACATCCTTGATCTCTGGCCTAGTTACACAAAATACCTCCTTAATTCATATGCAAACAGAGGAAGGACATGCTGAGTCGATCTCCTTCGATCTAATTAAAGCCCCTCAATTCCGGGTCATCTTGGGCATCCCTTGGTTGCAACATCATAATCCGGCCATCGATTGGACGAGGAAAACCGTGCAGTTTCCTTCCACTGAGTGTAACGAAAGGTGTTTCCTAGACACTAGTGTGTCCCCTGAGTCTTCTTGTCGAGCCTTGGTAGCATCTATGTCAATAATCGGAGCCATCACTAAGTCTCCCGAAACCGAAATCCCTCCTGAATACAAGTCTTTTTGTGATGTGTTTGACAAAGGAGGGGCAGACCAATTGCCACCTCATAGGCCTTACGACTACCCCATCGACTTACTGCCAGGTGCTAAGGTCCCGGCGGGTAGGGTCTATTCCCTTACGGTTCCAGAAGATAAGGTATTGAAGGAGTACATTGACAAGGCATTGGCTATCGGGTTCATCAGGCCTTCCAGGTCCCCTGCGGCCTCTCCGCTCTTTTTCGTCCCTAAGAAGGAGGGCGACCTCCGCCCTTGTATCGATTATAGGGCGTTAAACGCGGTGACGGTAAAAAACCAATATCCCCTCCCGCTTATTTCAGTGCTCTTAGACCAGCTCGGTTCTTCTGTAGTCTTTACTAAACTGGATTTTAGGGGTGCATATAACCTCGTTTGAATTAGGAAAGGGGACGAGTGGAAAACCGCCTTCAAAACACGCTATGGATTGTATGAATATTTGGTTATGCCGTTTGGTCTCTGTAACGCCCCGGCCACTTTCCAGGCGTTCATGAATGATATATTCCATGACTGTTTGGATCAGTTTGTGGTAGTGTATTTAGACGATATCCTCATATATTCACCCTCCAGAGAGGAACACACGAGACACGTGCAAATTGTCTTACAACGGTTGAGGGAAAACCACCTATTTGTCAAAGCTGAAAAGTGTGTCTTCAACTCCACTGAGGTGGAGTTTCTTGGTTATGACCTAACTAGTCGGGGTATACGAATGAGTCGCTCCAAGGTTAAGGCTGTTTTGGATTGGCCCGTTCCTACATCGATTAAAGCCTTGCAATCCTTTTTGGGGTTCTCGAACTTCTATAGGCGCTTCATCTGTTCTTTTTCTTCTATATCTGCGCCGCTGACGGCTTTGACCAGTTCTAAGAAATCCTATCAATGGAATCAGGAGGCACAATGAGCCTTTGATGCCCTTAAGGCAACATTCACTTCAGCTCCAGTGTTACAGCACCCTAATCCCTTACTCCCATTTTTGGTGGAGGCCGATGCTTCTGGCTCGGCTATTGGGGCAGTTTTATCCCAGAGATGTCCAGACTCGGGGGAAATCCATCCGATTGCATTCTTTTCAAGGAAATTGACGCCTTATGAACGCAACTACCCAATCACAGAACGAGAACTCCTAGCCATAAAAGACTCTTTTTCCGAATGGCGGCATCATCTTTTGGGGGCTCGACATCAGGTCACGGCCTTTTCGGATCATCGGAGCCTTTTGGCATTTAAATCAATGAAATGTCTTACTGCCCGACAGGCTCGTTGGCATCTTTTCTTTTCTCAGTTTTATTTCACAATCCCATATCGACCGGCCCGATTAAATACTTGTGCAGACGCTCTGTCACGCATTGCCTTCCATTCTGACAACAATGTCTCTGGCAAACCTCTCTTGTTACCTTATAACGTAGTTTGTGCCTGCACCCCTCAACCTAGCCTGCGGACTTTGATTTCGGATTGGGTCTCTGCACATAAGGAAGAGTGTGAAACTCTCAATCTTGATGTGGTTCAAGGCCTACCCTACATTCAAGGACGCTTGTTTGTGCCTCCAGGACAGGCACGCTTACGTGCTCTGGCTTGGTCTCATGACTCCCTATGTGCGGCTCCTCCGGGTCAGCAAAAGACGCTGGAGGCATTACGTCGTTGGTCCTGGTGGCCTACTATGTCAAGGGATGTGATTGACTATCTGGCATCCTGTTCAGTATGTTCTCAATGCAAAGTCTCCCGTTCTAAACCTGTGGGTCTGTTACGCCCTCTCCCTGTGCCCCACAAACCATGGTACATGGTTTCTATGGACTTTATTGTGGATTTACCTCCTGTGAAAGGCCTTGACACTATATGGATAGTCATAGATTATTTCACCAAGATGGCATTGTTCATTCCCTGTTCCGGCCTGCCTTCTGCTCCTGTCTTGGCTTCCCTTTTTCTCCAGAACGTTTTCCGGTTCTTTGGATCACCTGCTATCCTGATTTCGGATCGTGGCTCTCAATTTACGTCACGTTTCTGGAGGGCTTTGACTGCTTCGTTGGGTATTGCCGACCGGTTCAGTTCTGCTTATCATCCTCAGACGGACGGGCAAACTGAAAGAGTAAATGCCACCCTTGAACAATTTCTCCGGTGTCTCTGCCTTCGGTTTCAAGCATCCTGGTTGACGATGCTTCCTTCTGCTGAATTCGCTTACAATAATTCTATGCATACTGCCTCAGGGGTCTCGCCATTTTTTGCCCTATATGGTTGCCATCCACGGTCTTTGCCTTTTGATCCTACACTTCCCATTGATAACCCGGCGGCTCGGGACTGTGTCAGGGAACTGGTGACGACCCGTAGAACGGTTCGCTCACATCTACTTCAAGCTCAAACAAGGGCAAAGAAAAATGCTGATCGTCACAGAAAACCGGCGCCTAATTATAAGGTGGGCATGAAAGTCTGGTTGTCCACCCGTAATTTGCGTATTCCTGGCAAACGCTTGTTGTTACCTAGATTCGTGGGTCCTTTTCCCATTACTGAGATTATAAATCCGGTAGCGGTACGCCTTTCTTTACCTACCTCTTGGAATCAACATCCTGTATTTCACGTCTGTCTCCTGAAGCCTTGTCCACCCTCTGTTCGGCTGCCCGATCGTCCTCCTCCGGTTCAGGTGGATGGGGATGATGAATATGAAGTGGCAGACATCCTGGATTTTCGTCTCCGTAGGGGGCGCCCCTTTTATTTGGTTGATTGGAAGGGGTACGGTCCCGAGGACAGGTCCTGGGAGCCTTTATGCAATATACATTCTCCGGCTCTCTTACGCCGTTTCCATGCTCGGAGGGAGTCTGCGCCGCCTTTGGGGGTGGATGCTGTTACACCTCGCCCTCAGCCGCACCACGTTCCCCGGGTTCTGTCTCGTTGCTCCCGTGTACACAAGGACAATTGGGGAGTTCCAGGTAACGCCAGAATAAGGGACAGGAAATTGATCGCCCTTCATAAAGGGTTGCGGCGCCGGCATGCGCCCTTCTGATCGCGCTGGCAGCTGCCGTGGAAAGTTGCTACACGAACTACATTACCCAGAAAACCTGTCAAGGGTTGTAGTTCCCGGCGTTGATACGGGAGCCTCGTTTTCAAACGGTACGCCTCCTTGTTGTTACTTATTCCACAGCGGCGTACAGAACGCTGCTTCTGTTTAAAGTACAACCGGCATACTTTCCGAAGTGCTCTCCTTGTATCTTGATTTTGGAAGTTCCTGTTTTCCCGTGTACCGACCCTGCCTGCACACGGACTCCTTCTTAAACCTCATTTGATTTGTTTGTTGACGGCCCGTGTACCAGACCCCTTGCCTGCTTCCCGGACTCTTGGATTATTGATTCTGCTGTGTTTGCTGACCGCCCGTGTACCAGACCCCTTGCCTGCTTCCCAGACTCTTGGATTATTGATTCTGCTGTGTTTGCTGACCGCCCGTGTATCAGAACCCTTGCCTGCTTCCTGGACTCTTGGATAGTGATTACTCTGGTATGAACAACTCTCTAATTTGAATCCCTCTTTCGTCAGACTGTCATCACATCTGTGGATTTTGGTTTCTTTCTTAAAGTGCATTTTGGAACGCTTTGCTGTGGTGCACCATCCCGAAACCAGTGCGACCCTCGTTCCGCTCGGGGATAGCTGCCTTACTAACCTTCCCTTTTTTTTATTTTATACTTTCGTTGTTACCCAGGATTCTTTACACCAATCTTACTTCCATCAGTGGTAAAGTATAGGTTTCTTGGTTTTCAATATTAGAGAATTACACCTTAGCTATATACTAAAGCCTCTTTGCTTTATAGGTTGCTCCAGTTCTTTTGGCTTAAGGGGAGCTAAACCAGGTACTACTTAAGAGGAATAGTCTTGGGGATACCAGATTCAGAATTGACAGATTGTTTAACTTGTTATCCTTTCCTTTACAGCCTGGGTTCGAGGCGGTGTGTTCTCCCCGCTCTTTTGATCGATCGGTCCCCTTGTCTGTACAGTTCAGCAGGTGGTCATATCGGTTTAAAGAGTTTCATTCCCTCACAGAGAGGAGGCTTGGGTGGAGGCTCCAACCCTTGCTCCTTCAAGCAACTCCCCAGCACTAGAGGTCCGGCCTGTTTTACGTACTCCCCATTCCGGTGAGTAACAGTGTGTTAGAGGCTGTCAGAAAACGTGGTAGCCTCGAACAATGGAAAATGCCATAGAGAAATATTTGCGGTCGAATATTTATGGTATAACCACTGCCACCAGCCAGAAACTTCTGAGAGAGGGTCTTTAGGGTACACCCTCGAAAATGAACATAGGGGAAAAACTATTAACCCCTTCCAGTACCTCCATAGTAAGATGGGTTGGACTGGTTTAGTTCATAGGATTTGACTAGTAAAGTCAATGGGGACTTTACATGCCCTGGGAGACAGTAGTCAGTCCCAGGGTATGGAGTCTATGTTTGGGGGTCGCTACCACACCCCTGTGTCACTGCCCGGAGGGTGCTGTGTAACACATGTGAGTAAAGATGGTTCCTATGGGGGAGAGAAAATCCCATAGGCATTAAACACAAAAATAGTCTAGAACACACATAGCAAAAATGCCTAAGAGTGGGAAAAAGAGTCTCACTCTTAGCAGGTAAAAAGAAAGAAACCCTTCAAATCCAGCAAAGCTGCTGGGGGACTCTATAGGTAAGGGAAATTAGCCATAGAATGAGAATTCTCCCTAACAGTTTGCATACCAAATCTCAAGCAACCTGAGAGACTTACTAGTAAACACCAGAGACGAGAAACCAAAGAATAAGAAAATTGGAAATAAGAAAGCTGTAATACATCCTTGTTTGAACTACAGTAACTGCAACAATATAGTGAAAGGTGGAGTTGTCTTACACCCTCACACAGGAGAAAAGATTTTATTCAAGTGCCACGCGACCTGTAATACATAGAATTGTATTTACTGTATACGTTGCCCATGCAGCTTATACTATGTGGGTGAAACAGGTCGGAAATTTAGAATACACATAAATGAACACAAATCGTGTATATGTACTAAGAATACCAACTCAGCAGTTGCTAAACATTTCAATGAGAAAAAGCACAATATATCACAACTGAAGTTTCAGGCCTTGGAAGTGATTGAGACTTCCGAAACACAAATGGACATCAAGAAAAGACGACAACAAGGAGAATCCTACTGAATTGATAGACTGGATACTTTGGGCCTCATCACGAGTTGGGCGGTAACGCCGGCGGTATTACCGCCAGCGGTATTAGCCCTACCGCCAAATGCCCCAGAGCTATTAGCACTGTATCACGGGTTTGGCGGTAATGGAATTCCCCATTCCCCACTGAGCCCATTCGGGAATGCTCCATTCCCCACTGGACTCAATAGGGAATTTTTGCGCTCTTACCGCTGGCCGGATTTCCCGCCGGCGCTAATAGCGCGAATTTTCAGCGGATTTCCCCCCAGCTCAGAGCTGGGGAGAAATCCGCCGAATCCCTGATTCGGACCCTTAAATCCGGCGGTAATAGCGCGACCACCGGCTTTAAGAGTTACCGCCAAACTCGTGATGAGGCATTGTCTCCCCGTGGAATGAATGAAGAATTTGATTTAAACTTTTTTCTATAACTTGAATTATATGATCAAGCAGTTGAAGAACACAAATATCGGAAGAAAAAGGGTGTATTAACTGAAACTTGAATGCATATGAATATATATATATATATATATATATATATATATATCTATATACTATTTGCATAATCTGATTTTGCCCTTGTGGTGAGTTTATACTAACTCGATTAAACGCTAAAAGGCGGTATCCGTGCAAACGATGTTGCAGTTTGGCTGTTGTTGATTTTTTACAACAGGGTTATCACAAAAATATTATTGAAGTGGCCATCTCTAAAGCACGGACACTCTCAAGGGAATTATGACTACATGGTCCCACCAGTAGGAAGACAAATAATGATCAGGATGATCCCCGCCTCATTGTGACTTTCAACAATGCTTCACATGATGTTCGTAAGATTGTTATGACACATTGGCACATCCTTAGATTAGCCAAAGACCTTGGTCCATTACTACCCAAATGCCCTACCCTAACCTTTAAACAGGCACCTTCACTGAAGGATAGACTGGTTTCCAGTTATTTAGCTCCTGTCCAAAAAAACTCCACCATGACCAATTGGCTACCTGGCTTACTCAAAGGCTTTACCAAGTACCAAAAATGCAAAGCCTGTCCCCATGCCACTATCTGTAAATCTTTTATACATCCGATTACGGGCATTGAATTCAGGTTAAAACATTTTATCAACTGTGATACACCCTTTGTAGTGTACGTTCTTGCATGCCCCTTCCGGAAATGGTACGTGGGATCTACCACACGTATACTTAAGCTCTGTATTTTGCAGCATCTCAGAGCAATCAAGAATTTTGACCCCACGTACCCCATGGGGAAACATTTCAGGCAGGAACATGCCAGTGATGTCCATCTGCTTACATTCTTTGCTGTAGCTCATGTGCCAATCGACCCTAGAGGAGGTGATCGCACGCTAAGATTAAGACAACTGGAAACCAGGTTTATTTTGGATTTTGATACTAAATATCGCAATGGTCACAATTTGGATGAGGAGATGCATACCTTTGTGGGTATTTGACTCTTTTGCCTGTCTCTGTGTTCCTACCGTACTCTTTCTTTTATTCTGTTGCCTTGTTTGATCCCGGTTTCCTATCACTCAATACTGATTTTTTTGATTATCATTTAGATTTCTTGTCCTGGCCGGGAGCTGCCCTACCTGTTTGAGTTTTTTTTATCTGTGTTATCCAACTTGATTTACTTTCTTGTTGACTTAGATCGGCTGCCTTGCCTTCCTGATGTCTTAGGGAGATGTGTTTTGTGAGTACACAATGACATCTGTATTCCAGATTCCTGTCTTTGATACTGCCTTCCTTATTATTTCCCTGTCCTTATTTTTCCACAAGTCTCATTGCTGTGTAGGTCTGTTTCTTTACTGGTGCTCTTCTTTATGTGGGCATTTGAACCAATAACCAACACTGGTTTATTCGATTCCAGGGTACATGTGGTTTTCATTTGCTTCTGAGCCAGTAGTCTATTATATTTGACTATGGCCACATATAATAGGAGGACATTGGTATTTGTTACACGTGCACTTTTTGATTGTTAATGTGTCTGCCTGTCTATTGTTGCCAGGTTGATATATATATACAGTCCTTTGCCCTTGCACTTTATATTGCAGCCTTGGGTTAATGTCTTCACAAAGTCCTACTATTTGCACTTTATGGGTCTTGCCAGAAACATGGTCTTATTCCAAGGATTGCAAACTGTCAATAGAGTTTCCATATTTGGCAGGATTACTCGGTCCTTGTATATTGTTACTTTGTTGCCATGTTGAGCAAGGTATGCACTTTATCTTTTAGCCATTTGCTACATCTTCATGTACCTTGCTCATATGTTTATGTTAGGAATGCACTTTATACTGTAGCCCTGGGCTGATGTTGTCACGAAGTTCTGCGATTTGCACCCGTTGGTTCTTGCTTGAAACATGTTTTTAATTTCAAGGGTTGCATTTATTGACTATCTACAACTGTCATTTGAGGTTCCACACTAGACAGTTTTATTCCGTCCTTGCTGTTTTCCCGATGGAATACTTATATCATGTTGCCATGCCTAGCTAGATATGCACTTGCACTTTATCTTCCAGCGATTCGCCGCATCTTCATGTACCTTCTTCATATGTTGACATAGGTATGCACTTGCACTTTATGCTACGGTTATGGATTGGTGTGTTTTTCTCTATTAGCGAGATTTGCTGACACCTTTCTCATTATGCGTCCCTTTTATTTTATTAGGATGATTATCCTGCATGTTTCGTGATGCATTTCATTACATTCTGCATTATTTTGTCTCTTTTAAATCTGTTTGGTAATGGCCAATGCAGGGCTCTACTACATTCCAATATGGCCGCCATGGTTTCGAGACAAAGTTGTCAATATGTGGAATAAGGCAACATGGGAAAAGGACTAACTTGCAATATGTATCGTGATTGTTTTCACGTCTCCCTAACGTGATGAAGCGCTCGGAGGAGCGCGAAACGTGTTGTTCAGGACATTGCCCTGGCGTCCTGTCTTGTTTTGCTGTGTCGTTTTTTTGCCTAATACTTTTTTTTACCATGAATTAAACTCGTTCTGTATATTGGATTCGAGTTTGTCATTTTTTTATTGGGACCTGCTGACCTCATGCTTGGAGTGTGGTTTTCTTTCCTCCATGTCTTCACGATATATATATATATATATCTATATACTATTTGCATAATCTGATTTTGCCCTTGTGGTGAGTTTATACTAACTCGATTAAATGCTAAAAGGAGGTATCGGTACAAACTTGGATACACATGAAGATGAATGCACATGAAATATTTTCAGCCAATGTTTGCACTATTTGTATTGTACTTTCAATTATTCAACTATTATTTTGTCAAATACTTTGTCGGCACTTGAAGTCATCGGCACATTTCTCTGACAACGCCTCCAACTGGATTAGGTAATTCCTTGACAACACGCACATGGGAGTTTTCTCCCCTACTGCATCGGCCGATCCCATACCAGTCCCGTGAGGAGTCCCGCAAGGATCCTGTGTCTCCCCAACCCTCTACAATGTCTTCACCAAACCATTATTTGATGTGCTTGATTATCTGGGTGTTACCTACACGAATTACGCTGATGACACCCAGATACTCATACTCATCACTGGTGACTACATTGCTGACTCTAAAGCCCTTAATGACATTTACCTTGTCATACAAGCTTGGATGTCCCAGTACGAACTATGCCTCAACGATGACCAGACTGAGCTTCTTATCTTAGGCACACAACAGAGACTTAACAATCTAAGTCCACTGTTCGGCTCCTTCAATATTGACGGCAATCTGATTAAAGTAGCTAAAGACACCAAAACTCTGGGTATATACCTCGACGCCTCCCTGACACTCACCAGACAAACCAATGCAGTTGCCGCTGCATCCCCATACACATGCCGCCCTTTCCTTACTGCCCAGAATTGCGTTACCTTGGCCAGGACCCTGGTTATGTCCAAATTGGACTACTGCAATGCACTGTACCAAGGCACCAACCAGGGTAATCTCAACAAACTTCAGACAATCCAAAACAATGCTATTAGAGCAGCCCTCAACATCCCCCGATCAGCCCACATCTCAGAAACCAGGAAGAACCTCAATTGGCTCTCAGTTGCCCAAAGGATCTCCCTGAAAGCACTGGCCCTCACATACAAATGTGTTAACCACCAGGCCCCTACTTACCTAGCCTCACGATTCACTCAATATACTCCAGCACGTGTACGCAGATCTGCACAAATTCAAGGTCTTGCAATCCCTAGATTCAAGCTTCATTCTGCCGGTGGCGCTAGCTTCCCTGTCCTGGCAGCCAAGCTCTGGAACACTGTACCACTCATGATCAGAACACTACCCTCCTTCAACCAATTCAAACATAAAGCCAAGCTCTGGCTAGCAACATCCCACTAACAACCGCTCGTCTATTTGAACGGGCCATCGGGGTCCTAGCTCTGTTCTGCTCCGCCCTGATTACTGCTTGATGTTGTAACATCCTCTGTATACTCTGGGTATAATCTGCTGGGACTGCTATGATGACTCCACTATTGTTTGTAATATTACACTACCTGTATTGTAAATGGACTTCTTGTTGCTATGTTTACTACTGTAATGTAATGTAATGCTCCACTACCTGTAATGTAATGCTCTACTAATATATGCGCCCGGTTGCCCATGGGCCTTGTCTGCGCTATACAAATAAAACAAATACAAATACAAATTAGTTAATCGGAACATATATTACGACTAAAGCTTGTGGTTCTACAAAATTATATGTAGTTCCCAAATTATTTGTAGTTCACATACATAACTATTCATATTTATTGAAGAGTAGAATGTATTGAAGTGATTTAGACTGCAGTGGGCCTCATTCCGACCCAGGCGGTAAGGGGTTTACGGCAGCGTAAACAGCGCCGACCCTTACCGCCTGATTCCGAGGTCCCTTAGCGCCATGGAGGATTTAACACCTGCTTTTAGCAGGTATTAAAATCCATGGCGCTAGGGGACCTTGTTGTTAATTACGCCACCGTAATTTACGGTGGCGTAATTAACGCCTTCCCCACTCCCATTATGCCCTATGGGGCAAAAATGGGAATGGGGAAGGGTAAATGGGGATTGGGGACTTACCGCCCCGCCAACCTCGGAATGGGGCAGTAAGTCCGCCAACCACCATGGCGTAAACATAGTTTACGCCATGGTGGTAAAGGTACGACCCAGGCGGTAACTTACCGCTTGGGTCGGAATGAGGCCCATTGAGTTATTAGATGTGGAATATCAACATAGTGCACATTTGAGGTAAAAACTCTACCAATGCGGAAGAGAGGTTTAATGCAGGATTGTCCCGTCTCAGGTAGAAAACCCAACATTAACAATTCCATCGCAGCACAACACTGATTAGATGTTACACACGTAATTCCTAATGAATTGCCCCTCCCAAGATGGCCGACGCAACTAGTTGCGATCGTCCATCTTTTAACACAATGTTGCCATGCCAACGGTAAAACATTAACAGGAACACGATTGTCGAGGCTGCACTGTACGCAGCGGGAGCGGCTGTATGCATAGTGATACCTCAGATAAGGTAAGGTCAGAACTTATCGGAAATACACAAACGCAATCTTAACATTGATGGATAACTTAAACATATCGATATCGTTTCCTTTCAGAAGGACATTTACTAACGTCGCGAGCCGAGCGCTTCTGAGCAGGACATTTCCCTGCACACAGGTCAGTAAAGCTGACACGGTGTATAGGTTAAAATGGGCAATCTTATAAATATGTATGAACTTTCACAATGGTGAGTAAACGTATACAAACATATGAACATAGAAAAACATTTACGGGCACTGCATGAGAAGCATACGCTTAAGAATGGCAGAATATAACACATCGAGTGCACTTATTCCAAAAAGCTGAATTGATCACAACCTGGGGCTCATGAAGTAATGAAACTATGACATACTTGCATGGGGTGCACAAAGCATGGAACTGAGTAGTGATCACCTTTATACATTTGTGTGTAGACAGCTAATTTTGATCAAATCAACGTGTTTTTCTATATGTTTTTTCTTATGTTTTTCTTATATGTTACTGGGCCTCATTAAGAGCACGGCGGTCCGGGAACTACGGTGTAGTTCCCGGACCACCATACTATGGGCTGTGCTCGTGGGTGCCTGACAGCCCACCAGGTTTTTCCTGGTGGGCAGACAATAAAGACTGGAGGGGGGTGGTCTGTACTTCTGCTCTCTATATGATAGAGGAGAGGCACAGAGGACCCCAGCCAAGATTCTCTATGTGGTAGCTATGGTCGAGCAGTCAAGGCCTAACTTCTCAGGAGGTGATGCAGGCTGGTTCTTAAGTACAGTTTAGTCCCCATGCCCCCACAAAGGAATGTCCACACACTGTATTGGTTAAAACACAGTCTTTATATAGTTAATATTCGAGGTGATGTACACTATCACAATAACTCACTTTGTGCTCAGAAATCAACAATGGTAAATATATACAGTTCTAACGTGGTACCACCAATGTTATCAGATGTCATTAAAGTGCATACGGTCAGAATGACACACAGAGAGGAAAACAGCCGTAGAGAGAGGAAGGAAAGCAAGATGGTTGAACAACTGGCAGAATACTGGTCACTACCGTTAAACAAAGTTCTGTATGGAGATCCCCCCACCTGGGCAACCTGTAGAATAAGGATACAAGCCAGTCCATGTATTGTTCTCAACAGCCTTCCCAATGGTTCTGCAACCCCAAAGTACCTGGCATTGTAACGTTCCTCGTCGTGGAATCGACGGCCCTTCTTGAGTGCCCTCCCTTTAAGGCAGGAGTCACGGGTCGTCGAACGTCCGACGGAGAACAGGTCGAGCTACGACGGTGAAGTGGCAGCTTCGTTCCTAGCGGTGCTCGTTGACGGGGAAGCGTAAACGTCTTGCAAGGAAGAGGCATGCGGGGCACCTCGGTGTCGATAGTTCTGGACCGCAAAGGGTTTGAAGAACTCTGGCCCAGCAAGGGCGTCAAGTTGTCGTCGTCTCTGTGGTCCTTGGGTGGCGGGAAACCCACCGGTGGATGCTCCTCGGCGCATCGAAGGTCAGGCCTTCTCCAGCAGGATACAGCGGTGACGATGCGGACGAGAGCGTCCTGGGGTTCAAAAGTTCTTAGGCAAAACGGGAGCACAGCGGCTCCGTTCGGCGACGCCGGTCGTCAACAGTGGTGGACAACAGTCTGGGCGCTTCTCCTTGGAGTTCCGCAGCAGTCCCTGTCTCGGGTCGGCAGCCTGTCGAAGGTCTGTCCACCAGGGAGCTTTGGCAAAGATCAGCTGGTGCACGATGGTCCCTCCTAGCTCGGGAAGAGGGCGCCTTACCAGGTCCTCTCTGGGTCAGTCCTTGGAGGTACAGCAGCTTTCAGATTGTGAAGGAGAGCAACAGCAATTCTTCTCGTCCAGCAGGGCTTTAAGGTCAAGCTTTGTGTCAACCACCAGATACTAGACACCCATGGCATAGAATGCGTATTCGTCACACACCCCATTCACCCAGGTCCCACCCACAGGCATACCCACAACATACGGTCGTTGAGAAGGCTCCAGCCAGTCTGGTCGGCTCTTCCCCACACTACCATATATGGAACTTCCACCCAACAGTCAGTCGGGGGGAAGGGACAGAGGCAGGGCTTCCCAGGACTTCGGGAAGATCAAGGTAACAGGTGATGGGAGGCAAGAGGCCATGGGGGCCATTTTGTCTCCATCCGGAATCTACCGATTCCAATGACAGGGCCTGGGCATCCCAAAATGGAGGACACTCAGGGCACCAGTCATTTCAGCACGGAGCTGCCACCAGCCCGTACCTTGCTCTTTGGGTCACACATAGGTGCCCAAAAACATACACTAGGGGCACAGGGTTGCACCCCTACCCATGGGTGCCATAAGGGTATCCCATGGGTCTGTTCCCCAAACCAAAAGAGAGAGCTGCACCGCCAGGAGTCCCACATGTATTCCTGCATGGAAAACACAACAGAACACATGATAAAAAGCAGCAAAGGACAAGGATACGGAGGCCCTGTCCCTCCGATGCATTTCCAGCATCACAGTCGCCCCCCCAGACTGAGGTTAGGGTGCTTAATCTCCCATGAGATAGACACCCTCATCCAGACGGTCAACATACCTTCTAGAAAGGCCATCTGCATTATCGTGACACTTCCCTGGTCTGTGCTCTATGGTGAAGTCTAGCCCTTGCAGGCTAATGGACCACCTGAGCAGTTTCGGGTTCTCACCCTTCATCTGCATAAGCCACTTAAGGGGCTTATGATCGGTTTGGACCTTGAAGGTAGACCCCGTAAGGTAGGGCCTAAAACGCCTAAGGCTCCAAACTATGCTAAAAAATTCCTTTTCAACAGTAGCCCATCTAAGTTCTCTACCCTTGAGTTGTCTACTGATGAATATGATTGGATGTTCCCTCCCTTTGGCATCTAACTGGGACAAGACAGCTCCAATTCCGGTGTCGCAGGCATCCGTCTGGACGATAAAGGGTCAGCTGTAGTCAGGCGCACACAATACAGGTGCCCTACACAGACTTTCTTTCAAGCCATCAAAGGCCCTCTGACAGTCTTCAGTCTAATTAACCTTCCTAGGCTGTTTGGGTGAAGTCAGAGCTGTCAGGGGTGCAGCTATGGTTCCATAGTCTGCCATGAAATTGCGATAGTACCCAGTGAGGCCGAGAAAGGCTCTCACCTGGATTTGAGTAGTGGGAGTCTCCCAGTCATGGACATCCTTTACTTTACTGGGGAGAGGTTGGATTTGACCCCCTCCTACCTCATGACCAAGATATGTGACTTTCCCCTGAGCTATCTGGCTCTTGGTGGCCTTGATAGTGAGGTTAGTCCGTTTCAAGGCCTGCAACACTTTATCCAGATGTGTCAAATGCTCTTCCCAGGTGGAACTGTAGACGGCAATGTCGTCTAAGTAAGCCACAACCAAAGGCTTCCACCTAACTGAGTGCATGGTTGAAAAGTGGCAGGGGCATTCTTCAACCCAAAAGGCATGACCCTAAACTGGTAGAGTCTCTCTGGTGTTGAGAACGCCATCTTTTCCTTGGCATGGTCCGTCAGAGCTATTTGCCAACAGCCTGAGTTAAGGTCAAAGGTGCTCACAAATTTGGCAGCACCTATGGTGTCCACCAGCTCATCAGCCCTGGGCAATGGGTGCGCGTCAGTTTTGGTGACGGCATTGACTCCTCAGTAGTCCACATAGAACCTCCAATCCTTGGTACCCGCCTGGGAACTTGCCTTGGGGACAAGGACCACAGGACTGGACCAGGGACTGGTTGAGGGTTCAATAACACCCATATCCAACATCTTGGCAACCTCAGCCTGGTTGTGGTTCTTAACAGTATCTGACATACGGTAGCACCTGCCTTTGACAGGCACACTGTCAACAGTGTCAATCTCGTGCCTACCCCACGGTGTAAGGCCTGGTGTCAGGGAAAACAGAGAGGCATACTGCCGGAGCAAAGCCCTGCAGGCCCTCTGCCCTCTGCCCTCTGCTGTCAGATGTGGAGAGAGATGTACTCCCTCCACAGAGCCATCCTGAGGGTTGCTATGCAGCAAATCAGGAAGGGGCTCACTCTCATCCTCTTCTTGCTCTGAAGCTAGCAAGAGACATGAGACTTCGGCCCGCCTGTGGAAAGGCTTGAGCCTGTTAACATGGAATACCTGAGCGGCTACCCCAGAGGCTCCCATGTCAACCAGATAATTGACCTCGCCCATCTTGGAGATTATCCTGAAGGGTTCAGTCCATTTATCTGCCAAAGCCCGAGGCTTGGTAGGCTCCATCACAGGGACCTCCTGCAAAGCCCTGCAGGCCCTCTGCCCTCTGCTGTCAGATGTGGAGAGAGATGTACTCCCTCCACAGAGCCATCCTGAGGGTTGCTATGCAGCAAATCAGGAAGGGGCTCACTCTCATCCTCTTCTTGCTCTGAAGCTAGCAAGAGACATGAGACTTCGGCCCGCCTGTGGAAAGGCTTGAGCCTGTTAACATGGAATACCTGAGCGGCTACCCCAGAGGCTCCCATGTCAACCAGATAATTGACCTCGCCCATCTTGGAGATTATCCTGAAGGGTTCAGTCCATTTATCTGCCAAAGCCCGAGGCTTGGTAGGCTCCATCACAGCGACCTCCTGTCTCGAAATCCAATCCACTTGCAATGCTTTAAGGTCATGCCAGTACTTATTCAATTTCTGGCTGGCCTTAAGATTCGCTGTTGCCTGACCCATCATCTGTGTCATCCTCCGTCTGAGGCCTAACATATAGTCCCCCACTTGCTTGGCGGGACCTGGAGGGGTGACCTCCCAACCTTCTCTGATCAAGGCAAGGGGCCCCCTCACGGGATGTCCAAAGAGTAACTCAAAGGGGCTGAAACCAATACCCTCTTGAGGTACCTGTCTGTAAGCAAACAGCAGGCATGGCAGGAGGAGATCCCATTTCCTCCTTAGGGGCTCTTCCAAAGCACCTAGCATGCCCTTGAGAGTTTTATTAAATCTCTCAACCAGACCATTGGTCTGGGGATGGTAAGAGGTGGAGAACATGTAGGTTACCCCGCACTCTTTCCACATGGTTTTCATGTAACTAGACATGAAGTTGGATCCTATGTCAGAGACATCCTCCTTAGGGAATCCAACATGGGTGAAAATGCCCAGGAGAGCCCTGGCAACCACCTTGGCAGTTACAGTCCGAAGGGGTATAGCCTCAGGGTACCTGGTGGCATGATCTACCAAGACCAGGATGAACCAATGTCCACCTGAAGTGGGAGGATCAAGGGGACCGACAATGTCAATGCCTACCCTCTCAAATGGTGTGCCAACCACTGGCAATGGTTGCAGTGGGGCAATAACACTGTCTCCAGTCTTTCCAGACAACTGACAAGTTGGGCAGGTCCTGCAGTGGGACTCCACCTCTACTCCCATCCGTGGCCAGTAGAAATGGGCAGAGAGGTTCTGCTTAGTCTTCTTGGTCCCAAGATGACCAGCTAAGGGCACCTCATGCGCCAACTGCAGCATGAAGGGCCTGTAAACCTGGGGTACCACCAACCTCTTGAGGGCACTAGGTTCAGGCTTAGTGGGCTCACTAACAAGGAGCTCACCCTCCCAATAAACCTGGAATGTCCTAGGCACTTCTTCTTGTGCCTGGGACAGAGCCTGCTTCCTCAGACCCTCGAGAGAGTGGCCCTCTCTCTGTCCCTTACAGAAGTCCGCCCGGGACGGTCACCCTTCAGCTAACAAGCATTGAAGGTCGAAATGATCTTCCGGGTTTAGAGCCTCTCCCACAGGAAAGTCTTCTGGCTCTTCTCCCACAGGAGTTGAGACGGGATTCACCACTGGACCAGCCCGCCCGGAGCATGGATCCCAATGGGTGCTGTCGGAAGAGCAGGGGCTCCCTCCACAGAGGTGGCCTTCTTACTCTTCCGTTTCCTTCGTCTCTTGGGTTTCCCCGTCGGCAAGGTTGCCGGGCTCACAGCGGGATCCTGTGTGACCTGCGATCGGGTGACTGCCACAGTAGCCATGGGTAGACCATCTGTGATCATCCCCAACTCGACCAAATCGTTTCCCAAAAAAATGTTCGCAGGCACGTTGTCCTGAACCAGGACCGGAAGCTTTGCTGTCTTGTCTCCAATCGTAATGTTGACCAAGGCTACAGGCAATAATTTGGGAGGCCCACCAGCTAACCTAGTGGTTCTCAGATGAGCGCCTACATAGTCCTCTGGGTTGAGCAGGGTCCTGTCCACCACTGTCATGCTTGCCCGAGTGTCTCTCAAACCAGTAGAAGGCTGGCCATTCAAGAGCACACTTCTCAAAAACCTACGAGTGTTCTGTGGGATATTCGCCAGTACTTCTACGTACCGGTCCCAGGCCCCAAAGGACACTAAGGAAATCTTTACCAGTGCACCGAAGGTGAGCTCAGTAGAGGAGGGTAGTTCAGTGGCCTCCACCTCAGGTACGGAGTAGGGATAGGTCAGGCTGGCAGCCTGGACTCCATGTGCTTTACCCTTACACTTGGGGGTCACCCCTTCGGTGGTCCAGAGCCCCACAATCCCAACAAGTGCCGGCAGTGCAGGGTACGGTACTGGAACCACTGGGACCCTGCTTTGCAGCAGGCGGACCACTACCCTTACTCCCACCCACAACAGACTTATCCCCACTCGCTTTTTGGGTCTTCAGAGAGGAAGGTTTTGGTTTACCTGACTGTGACTGCTTTTGGGACTCCTCAGCTTTCTAAGAGGCCCCTTTTTTCTTTGTCCTTGTTCTTCCCACTGGAGTCCTTAGAGGACACCCGGTCGGAGACCCACTTCTCATCCAACCTAGCCAGCTTAAAGGGGTCCAAAATGTTCTGGTCAGCAACATACTGACGTAGCTCTGGTGAACAGGCTTCCAAAAAATGCTCAAAAAAGAGGTGTGACAATTCAACAAACGTTTTCACTTTGTAACCATCAATCCACCCCATCATGTTCATGTGCGCAGCACTCACCCAGTCAACCCAAGACACATTATCTCGTTTCTTAAAATCCCTGAACCGTTTAAGATATTGGTTTGGCGTCTTGCCAAACTTGGCAATTAAAGCAGACTTCATGCACTCATACTGACCTCCTTCTTCCGCACTCAGTTTCAGAATACAGTCATATCCAGTTTGAGGCACTCTGCTTAACAAGTACTTAGCCCAATCTGTCTTATCAACTTTGTGAATTGCTCAAGCCATTTCAAACACTTCAATTCATTGGAGGATATCAGAACCCTCCGCATAGATACCAACCAAATCTTTCATAAATTTGGTTGCTGGTGACTTGACACTCTCAACTGGTTTAGCTGAAGTATCCACTCAAGCTTTCTCTAACTGGATTCGCTGACATTCAATGTCCTTGTCTTTGAGTTGAAGATCTCTATTCTTGATTTACACTTGCTGTGCCAACTCCTCTTTCTTAAGCTCATCATCTATTTCCAACTTGCGATATTCGAAGGCCAGTTTCATCCTTAATAACTCAAGCTCCAAGGAAGCGCTGGGGTTTGGAACAGAGGCAGCAGGAATGGTGGCATTCCCAGAATCAGATTCGGCGACAACCCTCGGGGTAGAGTCCTCACTGGTTGCACCCCCCCCCTTCAAGAGCTTCACAATCAGTCTGGTAGTCCACCAGGGCAACTACCAGCTCAGCCCTAGACTTATCCACAAAGTCTAACTCCCTGGCTTCACAAGCACTCTGGAGTGCCTCTAAGCTCATCCGAGTCAATTTACCATTCGCATTAGATTCCATTGGGCCTCATTCCGAGTACGGCGCTAACCAATGGCGCTATTAACGCCTTGGTTGACCCCGTACCCGGAACGGCAGCGCCTTGGTGGATGGCGGAATCACCGCCCCATTCCAAGGTTGGCGGGGCGGTAATTCCCCATTTACCAAGGCTCTTCCCCATTCCCAAATGAGCCCCCATAGGGCTCAATGGGAATGGGGAAGATGCAAATAACTGTGACCGTTCATTACGGTCACCGTTATTGGCTTGGAGGCCCCTTTGCGCCCTCGACTTTAACACCTGCTCAAAGCAGGCGTTAAGGGCGAGGGCGCAGAGGGAACTCGGAGTATGGCGGTAAGGGAATACCGCCACCGGTCTCGTTACCGCTGGCCGCTATCCCTTACCGCCATACTCGGAATGAGGCCCATTGTTTGTAATGCAGTTATCTTGTACACAACTAAACCTTAATTTAATAAAGTGCAGATATCCTTTGTAAGTGGCATGGTTATACACTGATTCTTAAAACCATAAGCATCCCACCGCTGCCACCAGTGTGAGGGACCAGAGGGGGGGTCTGTACTTCTGCTCTCTGTATGGTAGAGGAGAGGCACAGAGGACCACAGCCAAGATTCTCTATTATTGGTATTGTGGTCGAGCAATCAATGCCTAGCTTCTCAGGAGGTGATGCAGGCTGGTTCTTAAGTACAGTGTATTCCCCAGCCCTCACAAAGGGCTGCAATGTCAAGCTTCAGTTACTCCAGTTACTCGTTGTAGTGGACTTCAGCTTGTGAACACGATTCCTAGCAGTGAGAGGTCCCCAGATATACTGTTGATCTCCCATTCATTCCGCTGGGTCACACTCAAGCATCCAATCACGACTAAGGGCATTCTTGCAGGCAGGCAGGCAGCCAATCGGGCACACAGTGCATTCAGGCCATTCACTTCTCTCCAGACACTCACAACAAGTTATTTGTATTGCGACAAGTACCCGGCCACTCAACACTCCATACTGCATTCATACTGGTGTCTGCCAGGGAACTTTGGCAAAGATCAGCTGGTGCACGATGGTCCCTCATAGCTCGGGAAGAGGGCGCCTTACCAGGTCCTCTCTGGGTCAGTCCTTGGAGACACAACAGGTTTCATATTGGTGAAGAAGATCAACAGCAATTCTTCTCTTCCAGCAGGGCTTTAAGGTCAAGCTTCCATTTCACTCCAGTTTCTCTTCAGCTTCTGAACACTTTTCAGTGGTGAGAGGTCCCCAGATATACTATTCTGTCTCTCATCCAAACTGCTGGGCCAAGCCCCACAGCCAATCATCCAGAAGGGCATTCAGGCAGCCAATCAACCAATCAGGTACAGAGTGCATTCAGGCCATCCTCCTCCCTCTCAGACACTCACAACAGGGAATGTAGATTGGGACAAGTACCCAGCCATTCAACACTACACATTGCATTCATGCCAGTTTCGGGCAGGGCTGTCTCAGTCTTTGTCTCACAAACTAGAAACCAGACATCCCCAACAAGAAGTGCATACTGGTCACACTCCCATTCACCCAGGTCCCACCCACAGACATACCCACAACATACGGTTGTTGAGAAGGCTCCAGCCAGTCTGGTCGGCTCTTCCCCACACTACCATATATGGAACTTCCACCCAACAGCCAGTCAGGGGGAAGGGACAGAGGCAGGGCTTCCCGGGACTTCGGGAAGATCAAGGTAACAGGTGATGGAAGGCAAGAGGCCATGGGGGCCATTTTGTCTCCATCCGGAATCTACCGATTCCAATGACAGGTCCGGGGCATCCCAAAATGGAGAACGCTCAGGGCACCAGTAATTTCAGCACGGAGCTGCCACCAGCCCGTACCCTGCTCTGTGGGTCACACACAGGTGCCCAAAGACATACACTAGGGGCACAGGGTTACACCCCTACCCATGGGTGCCATAAGGGTATCCCATGGTTCTGTTCACCAAACCAAAAGAGAGAGCTGCACCGCCAGGAGTCCCACATGAACTCATGCGTGGCAAACATGACAGAACACATGATAAAAAGCAGTAAAGGACAAGGATACGGAGGCCCTGTCCCTCCGATGCATTTCCAGTATCACACTGACCAGCACCCGCGAGCACAGCATGTCGGATTCACCGGCACAACTATGCATGTGTCGGTGCATCCGAATGGCTCATTTCCCTTACCTACTGAGTCCCTCAGCAGCTTTGCTGGATTTCTAGGATTTATTTTTTCACCTGGTAAGAGGGTGAGCCTTTTCTTCCCACTCTTAGATGTGTTTTTGGCTATGTGATGTACATTTTTATGTGTTCATGGACTGTGGAGCCTCACCTGTTCCATAGGCATCATCTTTTATTGTGTGTTACACAGCACCTTCAGTGCAGTGACACAGGGTTGTCTTTTTCAGACTTCCCACTGAAACTGTTTTCTGGGACTGACTACTGTCTCCCAGAAACATGTAGAGTTGCCATTGACTTTATTAGTCTTTTTAAATCACAGACCCTGTACAAACTATCTTACATAGAGTACTGGAAAGGGTTAACAGTTATCCCTTTTTGTCTGTCTCTCACAGAACATTGTTTTGTTCCCTTTTCATTAAGATTTGGCTGGTGGCAGTTGTAACTACCCTATTATTTTCTATCGCGGTTATTCTAAATAGCATTGGTATTGTTTTAGGCTATCTTAGTAGCCTCAAACTTAAACCCGCTGGACCAAATATACTTTTCTATGGTTCTGGCTGGGTTAATTCTCCATTTCTTTTTGTAAAGGTCTTTCTCGTGTTTTACTCTGTGCGTTTGGTTCCTTTGTTCGCCGTCCTATGGCGGGCTTCTGCACAGAAGCCCTCCTTATGCGCCTGAATGCCTGAGGGGGACAGAATGTGAGAGAGGGGTTTGAGACACTGGTATGATTGGCTAAAGGTAAATGTCCCGCCCTGCTGTGTGATTGACAGCCAGGCTGTGTTAATGGAGGCAAAACTGCATAGAAAGCAGGTCTCTGGGACTGAGAAGGGAGAGTCGCCACTAGATCGAGATAACCGAAGAGAAGCCGACAGCCGAGGAACTCTACCATGACTGAACCTCACGGTGAAGCACTGCTGCTGTTCCGAATCTTCAAACTGTGATGACAGGGAAGATCTGCAAGGAATCTTCTCCGCTTGAGCTGGTGGGACCAACCAGTTCACCCAAACTGCAAGCCAGGCCTCCCTCCTCTGGTCGAATTTGAACCGAAGTGAACCGGATAGCCAGGAGGAGCGGACCCTGCTTGGGTTTTAAGGAGCGCACCTTTTATTTGTTGCTTTGCTCTGCTGCTGGTTTCTTCCCTGGGCAGTGCAGGGCCCTCCAGTCTTCCTACTTTGTGTCAGTTCGACAGTCGCTTCAGGAAACGTGAGCCTGCAGGACCTGCCAGGAACGTCTGCCTCAGCTACAGCCTTCTTCTTCATTTAAGGTGCTGTTCAAATCCGGTCGCCCGTTTCATCCGACCTCGGTAAAAGTGCTTGAAAGCTTTTGCCAATCCGAGGGCTTGTCCTTCTCTCTTCTTTAAAGTAACTCTTCGTCCGACCAACTTCGTTCTGAACTCTTGGCAAAGACTTAACCGCAAACTACTCTGAACTGTGTGATCCTCTGCATAAGACTCTGGTCCATTGACTTTGGCCCCGGCCTCTTGATTTGATTTCCTCACTGAAGTTACTTTTTCTAGATTGCCCTGCTTACTTACTTGTTGGTGCTGCTTATCTTTTGTCTCACTTTGTCTTTTTCTCCCTTTTTAAATTGTTGGAGTGCCATTTTGCTCACACTTCATTTTGAGCTTAACTTGTCCGGTATCTATTGGGTGTGGTGTAGTGTATTAAGAGTGTGATTTTTCTACTGCTTGACAATCGTGAAATGTTTTATAACTGATGTGTAAATAAATGTATATTCTTTTACTCGGAAACCTTGAGTCAGTGTTTGTTTGAACCATAGTAATTGCTGTCCTTTGTGTAACTATTGATACTGCTCACTTTCCTCTTGAGATAAATCTGGCTGCTCAGCCATCGCTACCACTTTACTGTGCAGTACAGGCTTGTACCAAAGGTGAAATTGTACTGTCACTTGTAGTCTTAATTGTGTGTGGTGTTCCCAAAGGGTACTGCATATAATTCTGCCTAACACTGGTGTGCAGCGGTGAGGATCAAGTATAGTGATTACACTTGGAGTGCTGCTATTACCTTGGATCAACTAACCACAAGGCTGACATCACTAAAAAGCAATATTAATCATGTCTGATATGGAAAGCTACAGTCAGGAGACCCTCCTTAGTTACACTGTGGATTATCTGAAACATCTGTGTAGAGAAAGGAATCTCTCTGTTAAAGGAAGAAAGTCAGAGTAGATTGAAAGGTTGTTAGAGAAACAAAGTCTGGAGGGTGGCTCTGAAATACCTGACCCCTCAGCAAATGTGGAAAATAATGAGGATGATAATGTGTCTATTATTGATGAGTCAGAGGAAGTAGATGAGTCTCCTAATGTAGGCCTCACTGCTCCCTTGCCTGCTCAGCAACCTCAACCTTTGTCTACTGGGACCCACCAGGCCCTACACCCAGTCCTGAATTCATTGCTCTAGAAAAGATGAGGCTTGAATTGGAATTTAAACGTTTAAATGCTCAAACTGAACAAAAGCATCAAGAACTTAAGCTCAGAGAAATGGAAATGAATCATGCCTTAGAAATGAAAAGTTGTCTTTGGAAAATGCTTCTCTCCCAGAGTCTTCTAGGTCTTCCAGTCCTAAGAGACCCTGTATGCCTAAAGAAAATGTGGGTATGTATGAGGCTAAGCTTGATATTTTGGATTGGTTGGCAATGTTTGAATATAACCATGGGATTCAAGACATTAGAGGGAATCAGTTGCTTCCTTGGCTCTTCTCTAGGCTGCCCACTGTTGCATCTGGTGTTGTGTTGGAGTTGGGGGAGGTGGATAGGATGGATTATGAGTGTGTGAAGCTAGCTTTAATTGCTAGATTTGGGAAGACCCCTTCCCAGTACCTTAAGAGGTTTAGGACCCTCATAAAGCATGATGGTACCCCTTGGGCTACCTGGGTATGTGAATGTTTGATAAACTTAGATGGTTGGGTTAAGGGTTACAGAGTAAACACTTATGAAGGTATAAGAAATCTTGTTATGGTGGAGTCAATTTATGATGCCTGCTCTCCTGAGCTCAGACAGTACTTGGCTGATTCTAAGGAGATAGATCCAAAGAAGTTAGCTAAGGCTGCTGACTTGTGGGTTGCCAACAGGGCTACTCACAAGGATTCTGGGGCAACTTAGAAGAAGGATCAGGGAAAGCAGCCAAAGAAATATAACAAGGAGAATTCAAATACCTCCAATCCAAAAGAGGGCCACAAACAACAACATAAGGGTAAACCACAAGGGAAACCGAATCAGGCTAGTGTACCATCTGGACCCAAAACAGATGGAGGTCAGAACAAACCTCCATTCATCAAGACATTTGGGAAATGTTATGTTTGTGGGTCAACTGACCATGTGAAAGGGGATCCCCGATGTAAGGGTAAACCTTCAGGGGTCCACACTGTCTCCTTAGCCTTCTCCCCAGAGGAAGAAGTACCTATGGCAAGTGGAAACTTTCACCTTCTGGCTGATGAACCCATGACAGTCTCAGCTAGTGTTTCTTTAGTGTCCCTGGGCTTGTGGGAATAACAGAATTTAGATGTCTATAATTCCATCCCAGATAATACTAAAGAGTATTATAAAGATAGTGTTCTTGTGAATGGCCAGGAGACTCTTCCCATCAGAGACACTGGAGCCAGCATAACTGTGGTTGATGAAACATTTTTCAAGGTGGAGGATGTTGCTAAGGCACCCAAACGCCTAACCAAGTTAGCTGGAGGCCCTGTGCAAATGCTTCCCCAGTTACCAGCTCTCATCCAGTGTAATGATATGACTGTCAAGATACCTGTTAGTGTGCAGAGTGAAGTGCCTGGGAGAGTCCTGTTGGGTAATGACCGGAAAACTCTTGGAGTTGTGTCTAGTACCCTCAGGCCTCCCAGTAAAAGGAAACGGGAGCTCACTAGGCCTGCAAGGGAGAGGATCTTGAGAGGCTCTCCAGGGGAGGAGATATGATATGATAGGTGTTAGGCAGAATCCTGTGCAGTGCCCTTAGGGACCACTACACTCAATTAAGACTACAAGTGGTAATACAAGTTCACCTTTGGTAGAAGCCTGTACTACTATGTTAAAGTGGTAGCAGTAGCGGAGCAGCCAGGCATATCTCAGGAGTATATGAGCAGTAGCAGAGATTACACAAAGGGCTTCAATTCCTGTGACTCAAGCAAACACTGACTTAAGGTTTTCTGGTTAAAAAGTAAAAGTACATTTATTTTAAACCATCTGTTCACCAAACACTTCACTTCTATTAATGTAAAACCACACGTAAAATACACTGCACACGACCAATTCTCTTTGTGCAAAACAACTCAAGGTAAGTACCTTTTGCTTTGACAGACCGGTGTTCTGAAACAAACAACGTTACCGGGAATACATATGCGATCACTTTTTGACAGTCATGACAGTTCGGTCTTACTAAAGATACGCGTACCCGCGGAAGAAATGTTACCGGAGTTAAAACACACTTAGCACCTGAGTTAACAAAGGAGAGTTGGGGGCAAAAATCATAGGCAGTACTTTTGTCAAGGCAGACAGAATCAGAGAACGCTTTCTGACAAGAAGATAAAAGTCAATAGGCCTGCGCCATTGTCAATTGGAACCGGGTTCCTGTTGTCGAGATTCACACAGTCAGATAGTTCAAGATTCATGGTTGCCAAGAGTACTTGGATATTGTCACAAGAGGAAGCAAAAGTTATAAGAGGGAAGGAAGATAAGGACAAACCTTTGGTGATGAAAAAAGGTATTCACCCTAGTTCATCGAGGCCGGAAACAGTACCTTATTCAAGTGAAGAGCTGGTGCCACCACAGTTGTTCCTGGTAGTTCCTGCAGACTCGCAGTTCCTGGAGCTTCAGTCGTGGGGACAAGAAGGAGGACGTCTGGAGCGATCTGCACTACCCAGGGATGAGGCCAGCAGCAGCAAAAGCAGCAGTGAATAAAAGGTGTGCTCCTTTGAAACAGGAGAGGCTCTTTGGATGGCTATCCGGACAACTACAGCTGTGTGCAGCGATTTCGAACAAGAAGAGGATCCTCTGCAAGTGGAAGACGAGCTGGTTAATCCCACCAAACTCAAAGGAAGAAGACTCCGGACTGGATCTTCTCTTGTCGTTGAAGGGTAGATAGCTCAGGACTGCAGCATGGCTTCACCAGAACTTGGTAGTTGCAGCAGCCGTCTTCTTCTCCGCTTCTCATCGGTTCCTTGCAGTTCCAGTGGCAACTCTCACTTCCAGCCCAAGAGTCCTGCCTTTTATGCGAAAATCCCCCATTCACACAGCCTGGCTGTCAATCACCCAGTAGGGGGGTTGTCCGGCCCGGGCAACCACCTTAGCCAATCATGACAAAGTGCAACTTGGGTTTCCAAGGATACCCTGTGCAGGGGGTGACTACACCCCTCCCTCACATTCAGCCCACCTAGACACCCAGGCGCCAAAATGAGGGCTTCTTGAGAGAAACCCGCCAAAAGACGGTGAACAAAGAAGGCAAACCTGGTTTGCCGCACAAAGGAAAACACAAGAAAGACTTTAACAAAAAGAAATGATGATTAAACCCAACCAGAGCCGAAATAAAAACTATTTGGGCAAGCGGGTTTAGAGTTTGAGGCTACTAAAATAGCCTAAAACATTACCACGTTATATAATATAATCGTGGTAGAAAAGTTAGGGTTGATACCACTGCCACCAGCCAAGTCTCAATGTTAAGGGAGCGAAACAAAGGTCCAGGAGACACAGATAAAAAGGGCTAGTAATGAACTCTTTCCAATACTCCATATAAGATGGGGTGTACTGGATCTGTGGTTAAAGGGACTATGTAAAGTTAATGGCAACTTTACCTTTTCTGGGGGACAGTAGTCAGCCCCAGAAAATGGAGTCGGTGGGAAGTCTCAAAAAACAAACCTGTGTCACTGCACTGAAGGTCCTGTGTAACACCCATAAAAAGTGGGGCTCATGAAGTGGTATACTCCAGAGTCCACAATGACACACACAGTAAAAATACACATGGCAAAACACATGTGAGAGTGAGAAAAAAGTCTTGCACTCTTAACAAGTGGAAAAATAAACTCCAGAAATCCAACAAAGCTGCTGGGGGACTCAATAGGTGAGGGAAATTAGCCATAGAATGAGAATTCTCCCTAACAATAGGTAATTTATAACGCGCTTAATACCCAGAGGTTTCTAAGTGTGGACCCGGGGATCGAACCTGTGGTGCTCTGTGGCGTCTTGCTTCCAAGGCGAGCACGTTGCCCCTGAGCTATCGTCCCGAGACTCAGATAGCGAAAGCTATCACCCCCACTCCACAGGAGCTGCTCACTGCTATTTCTGGACAGAAAGGCAAAGGGGAAACCCAAGACCTCAAAGAAAACGACAGATGGCACCCCTGTGCTACCAACAAGGACATCCCCAAGATTGTCCAAATTCACACCTGTGACTCCTACACCTGCTGAGGCAGAGTGTGAGGTACAACCTTGTGTGGCTGATCCAGTTTCTGAAGAATCAGATCTGGAAAAAGACATGGGTCGTCATTACAACATGTGCGGAATGGGTTTAACGGCGCCAGTAATGGTACCGGCGCCGTTAAACCCACTCTGCACTATTACGAGGTCCCCTCGCGGGACCCGCTCTGGGCATCTGGTTTTTTCAGATGTCCAGAGCGGTTCCAGTGAGGGGACCAGGGAGCAAACCACGAGCACGTTCGTAATGGGCCTGTTGTTAGCTTCCTCCCCATTCCCATTGAGCCCTATGAGGGCTCGAATGGAAATGGGAAAGGACCGGGCCCGGGTTCCCTGTACGAGGAAATACTGGGCCCTCCATACTCGGAATGGCCCGGTATTTCCCCATTCAGGGAACCCAGACCCGGACCCGGACACGATTTTGGAGGCAGCAATGCCCTAATTAAGGGCATGGCTACCTCCAAAGTCGTAATGAGGCCCATTGTTTCAGTTGGAGATCTGGATCTTGTTGACCATCCTGAGCTGCAGTCTTTACTGGCAGAAGGCGGACCCAACAGGGCAGACTTCAGCAAAGGACAAAGAGAGTCTCCTACTCTGGAAGGCCTTGGACAACAAGCTGCTTCTCAACTTGATGGGCAAGAAGTTGGAAAGCATAGGTTGAACTGGGAAGATGGCCTCTTCTACAGTGAAACAATGGAGTCTATCACTGGGGACTGCAAAAGAATTGTAGTGCCTCTAGAAAACAGACTCCAGTTCCTCCAGTTGGCCCATGAGATAACTTTGGCTGGTTATTTGAGTTTCAAAAAGACCAAGGAAAGGCTCTCACTATACTTCTACTGGCCTAAGATAGGTTCAGCAGTTGACAAATTCTGTAGGAGCTGTCACACTTGACAAACCTCTGGCAAGAGTGGAGCCAAGAATGTGGCACCCTTGGTTCCTCTCCCAGTGGTGGGAGTTCCTTTTGAAAGGGTGAGCATCGACATTGTTGGTCCTCTTGACCCTCCCACATCTTCGGGAAACAGGTTTGTCCTGGTTGTAGTAGACCATGCTACTAGGTATCCTGAAGCCATACCTATGAGGACTGTTACGACTCAGGATGCGGCTAAGGCTCTACTTGGTATTTTTACCAGAGTAAGGTTTCCTAATGAAGTGATATCCAACAGGGGTTCCAATTTTATGCCCCACTACATGCAAGCCATGTGCAAAAACTATGGTGTCACTTACAAGTTCTCTACAGCCTACTTTCCACAGACAAATGGACTGGTAGAGAGGTTTAATCGTACCATGAAGAGCTTGATAGGTGCTTTAGAGGAACCCCTTAAAAGGAAGTGGGACCTTCTACTGCCATGCCTTCTCTTTGCTTATAGAGAAGTCCCTCAGGAGGGAGTTGGACACAGTCCCTTTGAACTTCTCGATGGCAATCCAGTCTGAGGTACATTGGCCCTGATTAAGGAGGGATTGGAGAGTGCTCCTCCCCCCAAGCCAGTCAGAGTGACTGACTATGTGATAGGTCTCCGGAGGAGAATGTCACACATGATGGCAGAAGCTAGTGATAACTTAAAAGCAGGTCAGGCTCTGGTCAAACATTGGCATGACCAGAAGGCCAGCATGGTTGAGTTTACTCAAGACCAACTTGTATTAGTTATGGTGCCAACAAGGCAGAGGGCCTTGCAGGACAAATGGATAGGACCCTTCAAGGTTGTGGGAAAACTTGGAGAGGTGAACTATTTGGTGGACCTAGGCAGACCTAAGGAGGCTCCCAGAGTCTTTCACACCAACCGTTTGAAGGCATATGTTTTGAGACCAGAAGTGGGAGCTTTACTTCTAGCTTCAGCTCAAGAGGAGAGTGAACCTCTACCTGACCTACTCAGAGGCCAACCTTTAGATGAGAACATAGGAGCTAATCTCTCTTCTCAACTGACATCTGAACAACAGGAAGAGTGCAAAGTTCTGTTAAATCCATTTGCCTCCCTATTTTCACTTTCACCAGGCTTGACCCCTTGGGGCCAGCATGATATTCTCACTGGTGACTGTTTACCCGTGAAAAGCAGAGGTTACAGAATGTCAGAACATGTGAGATCCCACATCAAAGGAGAGGTCAACAAGATGCTTGATCACGGGTTATAGAACCATCTACATGTCCATGGTCTAGTCCAGTTGTTCTAGTGCCAAAGGCAGGATCCAAGGAGTTGAGATTCTGTGTGGACTATAGAGCTCTAAATGCATTCACTAGGACTGATGCCCACCCTTTACCAAGGACAGATGAACTGGTGGATAAACCTGGTGCAGCCAAGTACCTCAGTACATTTGATCTGATGTCAGGCTATTGGCAAATAGCCCTGACAGACCGTGCCAAGGAGAAAACTGCATTCTCAACCCCAGCAGGCCTCTACCAGTTTAAGGTTATGCCTTTTGGATTAAAGAATGCACCTGATACATTCCAAAGGATGGTCAATCAAGTTCTGAATGGGATGGAGGACTTCTGCATGGCATACTTGGATGGCATTGCAGTGTCCAGCCCTACATGGAAAGAACATATTGATCACTTAGGATGTGTTTTGCAGGCGCTTGAGCAGGCCCATCTGACCATAAAGGCAAGCAAATGTCAAATTGGTCAGAGTGGAGTGGCCTACCTTGGTCATGAGGTAGGAGGAGGTGAAATAAGGCCATTGCCTAGCAAAGTACAAGCTGTACAAAACTGGGCCACCCCTACTACTCAAACCCAAGTGAGAACCTTCCTAGGTCTCACTGGGTACTACAGGAATTTCATTGAGAACTATGGGACCATAGCTTCTCCTTTGCATGTAGTCTTCTCCTCAAAATTCCCTAAAAAGGTTAGATGGAATGAGGAGTGCACTCAAGCCTTTGAAAACCTGAAGAAAGACCTTTGTCAAGCTCCAGTGCTAAGAGCTCCTGATTATCACCAACCCTTCATTGTGCAGACAGATGCCTCCAATACAGGTGTAGGTGCACTCCGTAGTCAACTGGATGAGAAAGGTAGGGAGCACCCCATTTGCTTCATCAGTAGGAAACTGAAGGAACCAGAAACAAGGTGGGCAACCATAGAGCCAGAATGTTTTGCCATTGTGTGGTCTTTGAAGAAGTTTAGACCATATTTGTATGGATCTACTTTTGTGATTCAAACAGACCACCAACCCTTGAGAAGGTTGATGCAAATGAAAGGGGAGAACCCAAAACTTCTAAGATGGTCAATCTGCCTGCAAGGGTTTGATTTCACCATTGAGCACAGGTCAGGATGTCACCACCAAAATGCTGATGGTCTCTCTAGGATGTCTATAACCGACTAGAGTGAAGAGATTCATCCAGGAGTGGATTAAATCCTCCTGTCCCTTAGTCTGGGGGGTGAGGGGGCAAATGTTAGGGAGAATTATCCAGAATGGCTAATTTCCCTTACCTACTGAGTCCCTCAGCAGCTTTGCTGGATTTCTGATTGTTTTTTTTTCACCTGGTAAGAGTGTGAGCCTTTTTTCACCTCTCTTACATCTGTTTTTGGCTATGTGTTGTACATTTTTATGTGTTCATGGACTGTGGAGCCTCACCTACTCCATAGGCATCATCTTTTTATTGTGTGTTACACAGCACCTTCAGTGCAGTGACACAGGGTTGTCTTTTTCAGACTTCCCATCGAAACTCCATTTTTCTGGGACTGACTACTGTCTCCCAGAAACATGTAAAGTTACCATTGACTTTATTCGTCTTTTTAAATCACAGACCCAGTACAAACTATCTTACATAGAGTACTGGAAAGGGTTAATAGGATCCCTTTTTGTCTGTCTCTCATAGAACATTGTTTCATTCCCTTTTCATTAAGATTTGGCTGGTGGCAGTGTGAACTACCATATTATCTCTACCGCGGTTATTCTAAATAGCCTTGGTATTGTTTTAAGCTAGCTTAGTAGCCTTGAATTTAAACCCGCTGGACCAAATATACTTTTATATGGCTCTGCTGGGTTTATTCAACATTTCTTTTTGTGAAGGTCTTTCTCGTGTTTTACTCTATGCGCCAAACCAGGTTTGGTTCCTTTGTTCGCCATCCTTTGGCGGGCTTCTGCACAGAAGCCCTCCTTAGGCGCCTAAATGTCTGAGGGGGACAGGATGTGAGGGTGGGGTTTGAGACTGCACAGGGTCTCCTTGGATACCCATGTCACACTCTGGTATGATTGGCTAAAGGTGAATGTCCCGCTGGGACAGCCACCCTGCTGTGTGATTGACAGCCAGGCTGTGTGAATGGGGGAAAACTGCATAAAAAGCAGGTCTCTGGGACTGAGAAGGCAGAGTCGCCACTGGTTCGAGAGAACCGAAGAGAAGCCAACAAAAGAGGATCTCTACCACGACGTACCCTCAAGGTGAAGCCCTGCTGTGGGTCCGAATCTTCAAACTTCGACGACAGGGAAGATCTGCAAGGAATCTTCTCCCCTTGAGCTGGTGGGACCAACCAGTTCACTCAAACTTCAAGCCAGGCCTCCCTCATCTGGTCGAATTTGCTGTGCACAGGTACAGTGAACCGGATAGCCAGGAGGAGCGGACCCTGCTTGTGTTTTAAGGAGCGCACCTTTCATTTGTTGCTTTGTTCTGCTGCTAGTTTCTTCCCTGGGCAGTGCAGGACCCTCCAGTCTTCCTACTTCGTGTCAGTCCGACAGTCGCTTCAGGAACCGTGAGCCTGCAGGACCTGCCAGGAACGTCCGCCTCAGCTACATCCTTCTTCTTCATTTAAGGTGCTGTTCATATCCGGTCGCCCATTTTGTTCGACCGCGGTAAAAGTGCTTTAAAGCATTTTGCCAATCCAAGGGCTTGTCCTTCTCTCTTCTTTAAAGTAACTTCTCGTCCGACCAACTTCGTTCGGAACTCTTGGCAAAGACTTAACCGCAAACTACTCTGAACTGTGTGATCCTCTGCATAAGACTCTGGTCCATTGACTTTGGCCCCGGCCTCTTGATTTGATTTCCTCACTGAAGTTACTTTTTCTAGATTGCCCTGCTTACTTACTTGTTGGTGCTGCTTATCTTTTGTCTCACTTTGTCTTTTTCTCCCTTTTAAATTACTGGAGTGCCATGTTGCTCACACTTCATTTTGAGCTTAACTTTTGAGCCAACTATTGGGTGTGGGGTAGTGTATTAAGAAGTGTGATTTTTCTACTGCTTGATAATAGTGAAACGTTTTATAACTGAAGAGTGAAATAAATGTATATTCTTTTACTCGGAAACCTTGAGTCAGTGTTTGTTTGAACCATAGTAATTGCTGTCCTTTGTGTAACTATTGATACTGCTCACTTGCTCTTGAGATAAGTTGGCTGCTCAGCCATCGCTACCACTTTACTGTGTAGTACAGGCTTGTACCAAAGGTGAAATTGTACTGTCACTTGTCTTAATTGTGTGTGGTGTTCCCAAAGGGTACTGCATATGATTCTGCTTAACAGGAACCCACTCGTTAATACATATCCCAAAATCAGAATAAAATGGACACACCCCAGGAGGGAATGAGACTAGGAGATAGATTGCAAGTTGAACAAAGTTTATATGAGATAAAGATGCACGCAGAGAACTCTGCTGCCCGAGAGCGCTCTGCCCAACAGTACACTGGCAGCACTTTAAGAACCACAAAATCGTCATGAGTGATGTAATGACATACAGCAAATTACGACAGTTTTGATTGGTTTCTCCTTGTGGCACAGTATGGGGTGTAGGTGCCGTTGAGCGTCAATTGGTTGCCTTGGCCGGGGCGGTCAGGTGGCACACGGGTGAGCTGGGCTCATCGTTGCGGGGTGAAGGTCAGGTAAACAAGATAAAGAGCCACTAACTAATCTATCTAAGCAGATACAGGAACTTGTGGCATGCAACAAATAACCATAAGAAAAAGTGGACAGTTATGGGGGTGCAGTAAAGTTCATACTGTCTAGTATAAGATTGAGTTTGCCCTCTGTACCTTAGGGCCCATAAACTCGGGCATTCGGGGCCAGGTGCCCACCTTGGAGGTTTTCGATCTGCCTGTTGCCTCATGATATAGACTGACATTTGTTATTCTTACTTTGGATATATGACAGAAAAGGATTAGATGTGTTGTGGGTGACCAGGTTGACCATAAAAAGGAGGTTACATGTGTATCTGCATCAAGAGAGGTCAGGGACCTTTGATTCTTCAGGGTGAGGGTCGAGGGACCAAAGACTGTTTTGTGGAGACTGATGAGGACACGGGCGGGAGATTCTGCTCCGGTCACACAAGGGCAGTGTGCTCAGAGGAAGAGAAAGAATACAGTGTGTTTTGCAACAATTTGCGGCCAGGCTTCTATGAGAAAGAAGTTTGTGTGGTACAGCCAGAGGAGGAGGTGGTGGGGGCAGGCTAGGCTTGCTGTGCGCGGCACTGGACAGTGGTAGAGATGGCTTTTAGAAATCACGGTACAGCCTAGTAGAAAGATGGTGTTTGGGGTGGCATAAAATGGAGTCTGTATGTGCCATTCAATGGCTTCTGCCTCTGTCATTAGAGGTCAGACCAGGGGACGTCTCACAGCTATTGGATGAACATATGTTCCATTCCATACAGAATGTACAGGGGGGGTCAAAGACCCTTCCTCCATTACAGCAGCAACAAGTAAGATACTCACCATAGCATAATTAGAGGATAAGGCAGAAACATGGAAGATACACACCATAGCATAAATCGAGGATAAGCAGAAGCATGGAAGATACACACACTATAACGTAAATAGAGGATGTGGCAGCAACATGGAAGATACACACCATAGCATAAATCGAGGATAAGCAGAAGCATGGAAGATACACACACTATAACATAAATAGAGGATGTGGCAGCAACATGGAAGATACACACCATAGCATAAATCGAGGATAAGCAGAAGCATGGAAGATACACACACTATAACGTAAATAGAGGATGTGGCAGCAACATGGAAGATACACACCATAGCATAAATCGAGGATAAGCAGAAGCATGGAAGATACACACACTATAACGTAAATAGAGGATGTGGCAGCAACATGGAAGATACACACCATAGCGTAAGTAGAGGATAAGGCAGAAGCATGGAAGATACACACACTATAACGTAAATCGAGGATAAGCAGAAGCATGGAAGATACACACACTATAACGTAAATAGAGGATGTGGCAGCAACATGGAAGATACACACCATAGCATAAGTAGAGGATAAGGCAGAAGCATGGAAGATACACACACTATAACGTAAATAGAGGATAAGCAGAAGCATGGAAGATACACACACTATAACGTAAATAGAGGATGTGGCAGCAACATGGAAGATACACACACTATAACGTAAATAGAGAATGTGGCAGCAACATGGAAGATACACACCATAGCATAAATCGAGGATAAGCAGAAGCATGGAAGATACACACACTATAACGTAAATAGAGGATGTGGCAGCAACATGGAAGATACACACACTATAACGTAAATAGAGGATGTGGCAGCAACATGGAAGATACACACACTATAACGTAAATAGAGGATGTGGCAGCAACATGGAAGATACACACACTATAACGTAAATAGAGGATGTGGCAGCAACATGGAAGATACACACACTATAACGTAAATAGAGGATGTGGCAGCAACATGGAAGATACACACACTATAACGTAAATAGAGGATAAGCAGAAGCATGGAAGATACACACCATAGCATAAATCGAGGATAAGCAGAAGCATGGAAGATACACATGTAAAGGTGGAACATCCCAAAATAATCCAGAAAATAACACACACAATAATCAAAAATAGATTTCACAAATTTCAAGAAAAATAGCTTTATTTTTCGGCCGGGAGGAAAAGGTTCAACAGCTCCCTGGAACAAAACAAGTTTCTCAACTCACTCACATGGGGCTGCAGTTTTTAAAGGTAAAAACCACAATATTTACATAATCTATAAATACACGATTCACATTTCTAGTAATTTAATTGGTTGTTTTAGTATCATTCCCTTAAAGAATACTATACATAAAACAATCTAGTTGGTGGTTTCCCTCTCGTCATTACAAAAGGTACCACCCCCCAAGCATGAGATCATCCAAAGGGCCGTGTATTCTCATTGGTTGGCCCCTTTCAAAGTTACAATTGATTAAAAGAAGTTATTGTTAATTGGACCATAACATGTTTACTAACCAGGGCTGTGGCCTCTCACCGTGCCCAACCAATGGGTAGTCACCAATAATTAGCGAGAGCACATATGTTGCCAAAACATAGGACATCATATCCTCTAATTGGACCTTCTAACGTCTTATGCTCTGTACCTGCTCCTTCCACGACTCCCATCTCGATACACATTGCGAACCTCAGGCTTTCTCTTCACAAAGAATAGTCATTTAAAAAAAAAGCATCCGAAGCCCTGCTTCTGGAAATTAATTTATTTTATTTTCTCCAAATTCCTTCAACATCAAAAAGGTGATCCATAACTACTGGCCGATAGTCAAATTACAACTGCCAGATGTACTGCCACCAAGATTAGCTTTCAAGCGAGCAAGAAATGTTAAGGAACATTTAGTTCACTCAATGTATGTATGCGACACTCCCCATCCAGGGCTTTGGAATCTGCATAAAATAACAGGACACTACTCTTGTGGGTCCTGCTCAGTTTGCAGATTTAGAAAATTCAAACATTCCCTATTGGAGAAAAGCAGTGGAACCTCAAGCACCACTGAAACTGTAAAAGATGTGAGGTGGTGTACTCTATCCAATGCCCTTGTGGGCGCAGCTATGTAGGCCAGACTATGCGCAAGGTAGGAACCAGGATTCCTGAGCACCAATCTATTCCATCATATGGTAACCCACTACATGGAGACTCGGCACACAGCCGATGACCTCTTAAGTGGGTTTTAGAGAAAATCACCTTTGGCTCAAATATACATACCAGACTTTCAAACCTGGAAAGCAGGTGGATTCATAGATTCATAGATTGGATACTTTTGAGAATGGACTCAATGAGCTATACACCCCTCAGGTGTGAATATTAGTACACACGCAGGAGAACCCACCCTAATCTGGTCTGAGTCTTTGGGGTTATTCAGACAAGCAATTACTCCCCTGCATACCAGACCATATTGGGCAGTGCCTATGTACCCAACTTGGTGACTTTATACATTGTAAAGACTGGAGGGGGGGTCTGTACTCCTGCTCTCTATATGGTAGAGGAGAGGCACAGAGGACCCCAGCCAAGATTCTCTGTTTGGTAAACGTGGGCGAGTAATCAAGGCTTAGCTTCTCAGGAGGTGATGCGGTGTAGTCCCCAAGCACCCACAAAGAAATGTGCGCACATTGTATTAGTTAAAACACAGTCTTCATATAATTAATATTAAAGGTTATGTACAATATCACGATAACTCACTTTGTACTCGGTTATCTATAATGGCAAATCTATACAGTTAATTGTTCACACAAATCAGTTTGTAAAGGAAACCAACAATAGATATAGGAGGAAAGCAGTTGGTTAGAACAAAAGGCAGAATACTGGCCCTGCTACCTAGACACAGTTCTGTGTGGAGATCCCCCCACATGGTCAACCTGTAGAATAAAGATATATCACAAGCCCAGTCCATATATTGTTTACAAGAGTCTTTCTAATAGTTCAACCACCCCAATGTACCTGGTGTTGTAGAGTTCCTCGTCGGGAAATCGACAGCCCTTCTTGAGTGCACTCCCTATAAGGCAGGAGCCACGGTCGTCGAACGTCCGGCTGTGAACAGGGTGAACTACGGCGGTGAAGTGGCAGCTTCGTTCCTAGCGGTGCTCGCCGACGACGGAGCGTAGACGTCCTGCAAGGAAGAGGCGTGCGGGCACCTCATTGTCGCTAGTTCAGGACCGCAAAGTGTTTGAAGAACTGTGGCCCAGCAAGGGCGTATAGTCATCAGCGTCTCTGTGGTCTTTAGGTGGCAGGAAACCCACTGCTGGATGCTCCTCGGCGCGTCAGCGGCCTCGACTTTCTCCGGCAGGACAAAGTGGTTGATGGTGCAGGGGAGAGCATCCTTGGATCAAATGTTCTTAGGCAACGTGAGCACGGCGGCTCCGGTCGGCGACGGCGGTCGTCGACGGTGGCGGACAACAGTCCGGGTGCTTCTCTTTGGGATTCCGCAGCACTCCCTCCTCTCCGGTCGGCAGCCTTTCATAGGTCTGTCTACCGGGGAGCTTTGGCAAAGATCAGCTGGTGCACAATGTCCCCTTGTAGCTCGGGAAGAGGGCGCCTTACCAGGTCCTCTCTGGGTCAGTCCTTGGAGACACATCAGCTTTCATATTGGTGAAGAAGAGCAACAGCAATTCTTCTCTTCCAGCAGCGTTCCAAGGTCAAGCTTCCGTTTTACTCTAGTTTCTCTTCATCTTCCGAACACTTTTCAGTGGTCAGAGGTCCCCAGATATACTATTCTGTCTCTCATCCACACTGCTGGGCCAAGCCCCACAGCCAATAATCCAGAAAGGCATTCAGGCAGTCAATCAACCAATCCGGTACACAGTGTATTCAGGCCATCCTCCTCCCTCTCAGACACTCACAACAGGGAATGTGGATTGGGACAAGTACCCAGCCATTCAACACTACACACTGCATTCATGCCAGTTTCGTGCAGGGCTGTCTCAGTCTTTGTCTCACATACTAGAAACCAGACATCCACAAAATAAGTACATATTGGTCACACACTCCATTCACCCAGGTCCCACCTACAGGGTGTACCCACAACATACAGTCTCTGGGAAGCCTCCAGCCAGTCTGGCCTGGACTTCACAACTGCACCATATATGGAACTACCACCCAACAGCCAGTCAGGGCAAAGGGACAGAGTCAGGGCTTCCCAGTAGTTTGGGAAAACAAGGTAACAGGCAATAGAAAACAAGAGGCCACAGGGGCCATCTGGTTTTCTATCAGGAATCAACTGATTCCAATGCCAGGGCCTGGGTATCCCAAAATGGAGGATACTCAGAGCACCTGTCAAATTCAGCATGGAGCTGCCACCAGCCCATACCCTGCTCTGTGGGCCACACACAGGTGCCCAAAAACATACACTAGGGGCACAGGGTTGTACCCCCACCCATGGGTGCCATAAGGGTATCCCATGGGTCTGTACACCAAACCAAAGGAGAGAGCTGCACCGCCAGGAGTCCCACATGAACTCCTGCGTGGAAAACACGACAGAACACATGATGAAAAGCAGTAAAGGACAAGGACACAGAGGCCATGTCCCGCCGATGCATTTCCAGCATCACATACATACCCTTTGCATACTGTGCACACACATTAACAACTGGGCGACTGCCCAACAGCCTTGGTTTTTGTTTTTCTCCACACCATGGAGTCCGTGTGCACTAGCTCTCTCTAGTCATCCAGTACACTTCTTTCGCAAGCAAAACAGGGAACCATCTTTCCGTTTTTTTAGAATGAATGGGCCACGCATGCTCCCCTAACCCACAGATCACCTATGGCAGTACGTAACTTTGGCCACGCTTTCTTTTCCCTTCCAGCTGGCTGCCAGGTAATGGGTAACATCATTACTTCTGACTTACACGATAACAATAGATGGTGAAATTTGAGCCTATTGGCTTTTACCGAGCAGCAACAAACACCACGTACAAGGCCCCTCCCCCTTTTCCCTCAGTCTACCAGTCAGACACCGCTCAGCCTGACCATTCCCGCACTTTTCAGTTTTGAAACCTCGAAGAAGCCTGATACCAGCGGAGTCAGCTGTTAGTCACACTTGCCAGCCTATATTCTAAAAGGTAATTTTACCCTTATGCTATCCAGCTGGCTTTAGGTATGCTTGCCAAACAAACGTATTCGAGAGATCTCAGAAAGAAACCCTGACCCATGGTTTCCTCTATACGACAGGTCGGCATTTTTTGGAATGCCTCTTCACTTTACGAAGTATGCTGAGCACGATTGCAATTTCTTCCGCCGGCCCCGATGCACAACTTTCATCGGGTTAAACAGAACTGGGATAGGAACTAAAGGTCTCTCACTACGTGAAGGTATTTTTCAATTTGGTCCTGGGACCCTATCTATTTCCGTGTATATTTACTCAAAATGGGTTCCTTAAACAGCCCGTCATTTCCCTCCCCCTATTTTCTGCCCACAGATACTCAAGTCGAGCTGTGGACATTTGGCGTTCCCTTTCTGGACTACTACTGGCAATCCAGACTACTTTTTCGGGCTAGGTCTGTGTTAGGCGGAAACCTGTGCAGTTCCCTCTGGGACCACTGCAAAAGATTTAGGACTACAGGTGTTTGGCGGTGAACCCACTTGGTAGCAGTCTGCACCACACAGATTCACTTGGTAGCTGTGGCTGAGCAGTCAGACTTCCCTCAAGAAGAGTTGAGCAGTATGTGGAGTATACAAAATAGGGCAATTCTTCACAGCAAGACAAGCAAACACGCAACGAGGCTCAGTGTAAAGATATTAAGGTATTTATTTATAACGAAACATCTATCAAAAACACTATGGCACTTTCACGGCAAACAAATCAAACACAATTACTCTACGAAGAAGAAACGATCAATCCCCCTAGCAATATTTCGACCAGTCTAGGTTCTACCGGTACCACTTATTTACAGACAGAGGTGTATACCTCCACCTAGATGACACTCTAATATTAGTTAGGACGGGAGAGAAAAATAAGCAGGTTACGAAATCAACACAGTTCAATACTTCACGGGAAAAAAATGCAAAGCAAGAAGGCAAGAACCACAATAGATCATAAAGTTCAGAGGCCAGGCCCACTCGGAGAGAGGCAAGGCGATGTGTCCCAAAAAGTCTCTAGTGGAGATGCATTCAAGTCTTTGTAGCAAGGTGACCCAACGGAAAGGAGAGGATTAAGACACCTCACTCGAACCGATCGAAAGGGAAGCCAGGCGGACACGGTACCTTGTTGTGGAGGGCAGCTCCGGCGGGGGCAGTTGTTCCTGGTGGTGGATGCACGTCGGGTCTTTGCCAAGAGTAGAGATGTTCTCGTCGTCGAAGAAAAGTGAAGTCCGGTGCACCACCAGGGAAGAGACCAGCCGCGGAGTGCTCCGTCACAAGGCACCACCTTTTGGTCGCGGTACAGGGGTAGTGGCAATCCGGTTGCCGAGGTGCGCTGCACGGGCAATTCGACCACTGCGTCCTGAGGCGAATAAAAAAGCAAAAGGGGACTGGTTGTTCCCACCAGTCAGGGGAAGAGACTCTCCAGCAGGGAGATCTCCTCTGTCTTCGGGAAGTGGTGAGTCGGCTCAGCAGGGCTCCACCAGAGGTGTCGTCGTTGCAGGTCGGCTCAGCGTTACCCTCGTCGGATTCTTAGGTCCTGTGGCGACTTCTGAGGTTCCAGTCCCAAAAGCCCTGCTTTTATGCAGAAAACCCCCATTCATTCAGCCTAGCTGTCAATCAACACATGCTAAGTGGTGAGCGGGAAGGCTCGCCACTTGGGCAAATCACTCCAGAGTGCGACCGGAGTTGGCAAGGCAACTCGGTCCAGGGTGCCTAAACCCCCTCCTACACCGCTGTGGTAACCCAGACAGAATGGCACCACTTTGGAGGGACTCTGTACAGAGCCCGCCAAAAGTGGAACAAAGGGTTCAACCTTTGGTTTAGGAGTCACAGAGACGAACACAGACGCCTTTTTAAAAACCGAGTTCTGGCAGAAAATACCATCCGACAGACTTATTTACGATAAGTAGACCGGTGGTACGTTAGAGGTTAACGAGGAAAAGTATCAATCTCCAACAATGGGACGAATCCCATAGGGTTAGGTTCGGGGTCGAACATAACAAGTAGTTTCCACTGCCACCAGCCAAAACTCGACGAGGGGGGACGGGACAGTGCCCCCTCGAGTAACAGATCCAGGAGTAATCTAATTACCCCTACTAGTACGCCCACAATAAGATGGTTTGTACTAGTTCTGTTAGTAAATTTAGGTCTAGTAAAGCCAATGGTGACTTTACATGCCCGGGGAGACAGTAGTCAGTCCCCGGGTATGGAGTCTATGGTGGGGGTCCTCTAGGACGCCCCAGTGCTATGGCACATAGGGTGCGGTGTAACACACATAGAAAAACATATGAGACCCTTTGGAGTAAAAGACCCCATAGCCCATAGAACACATTGACATTCAAAGGAATTACACACATACATGTCCAAGAGTGGGAGAAAAGAGTCTCACTCTTGGCAGGATGGGAAAAAAATAAACTCCCGAAATCCAGCAAAGCTGCTGGGGGACTCACTAGGTTAGGAAATTCAGCCTAAACAGAGCATTCTCCCTAACAGTCTGTACTTATTCGATCTACCTGACATTGTACAACTGGAGCATCCCAACGAGTGGGAACCCCGCCTTTGGCCCCCCTCAGATGCTCATCCTTCATAGAGGCATTTATGAACCTCTTTATTTCTGGATGACTGTGCACTTAGTGATTTTTGAAACTAGGAGGGTGGTGCACGTGGTGAGAGGCTGGTGCATGGGTGGCAGGAAAGTAACTTTAACTCCTCTCTTTTTTCCTCCACTGGGGGCAAGATCAATGCAGTGCAAAGTGTATGGAGTGTATCTTATGCTATCACGGTCTATAGAGACACTTCTCTTTCTCTATCTAGCTAAATGCATCTTTGACAAGCTGTTTTTTAACACCCACTAATGCAAACCTGATTGGTTAAATTTTATTTCTTTTTTTCACTCCTCTATCTATATTGCAGGAATCCATTACTACTGCCCTGATGAAGGCGGAACATTTTATTCTTTTTTTTTTGTTTTACCTGCCGAAACGCAAGATATGTGAGGTTTGGCATGTAGGTTTTTTGTCTAATCCAGTACATGAGACCCTGCCTCTAATTCAGTTGGCAACTGTGTTGGCATATTTGACCTCAGTAAACAAAGCCGTTCCAAGCTGTATTGTGACTGACTTTGTATTTATATTCATAATACAATAGACATTTACAATGAGGATTGACAGTTTGACAATCCTAAAGATGAGAAACGCATTGAGAGTTTAACTCAGTGGGCCTCATTACGACCCAGGCGGTAAGTTACCGCCTGGGCCGTGACTTTACCACCATGGCGTAAACTATGTTTACGCCATGGTGGTTGGCGGACTTACCGCCCCATTCCGACCTTGGCGGGGCGGTAAGTCCCCAATCCCCATTTACCCTTCCCCATTCCCATTTTTGCCCCATAGGGCATAATGGGAGTGGGGAAGGCGTTAATTACGCCACCGTAAATTACGGTGGCGTAATTAACTCCATGGTCCCTTAGCGCCATGGATTTTAACACCTGCTAAAAGCAGGTGTTAAATCCGCCATGGCGTTAAGGGACCTCGTACTCAGGCGGTAAGGGTCGGCGCTGTTTACGCTGCCGTAAACCTTACCGCCTGGGTCGTAATGAGGCCCAGTGTTTTGTTTCCAGAATCTGGCAAGTTCGGAATGATCCTGCCCCACGCTACTGTTATTTTTTCATAAAGGCTTGTGTTCACATTTTCACTAATTTCTCTTTTTTTTCTAACTGGTCATTTCCCCTTTTTCTTCCTCCCTCTTTTCTTTTCTACTTTTGGTCAACACCACATGATTTCTGAATATATGTACTTAGGCTTGTATCTTTGAGCTGTCTTTTCTAACTAAATTGTTAATTTGTATACCTCAATACACATCATTTGTATGCTTGTTTCTGATTATGTGTCCTCTGTTATTTGTTTAATTGCTTTTTGTTCAACAGCCATATTCAATATAGAATTTAATTTAGAAATCTTGGCTACTTGGTGTGTTTTCTTTCACTTGTCTAATGGTTGAATCCGATCTGCATAAAAAATAATAAACAAGTAACTAATGATGTTCCACATAGAGGAGTTACCAAACTAATTAACCCGGCACAGCAATCATTTTTTACCCTGGTTCGTAAAATGTCATGGCCAACACACACTCACCGAAAGGTTGCATATTGATCAGATCACTATAGCTTGTTTACCATCTGCCTGGTGTATTATAAATGTCTGATGTTGGAGTCACCACTGACCATGTAATCCTAACAGGACAGCATTCAGTGGGCGCTGTTGATTTCTTTCTTGATTCTTGCAATAAATGTTAATTTACCTTCTTAAAGATAGTGGCATAAAAACCTTTTGAAAATGACAAAGTTAAAATACATATCGGCACAAATATGGCCTAGACCACCACTTCACCACAGCCCCATCATTGCTGTTTCCCCCAGGTCTGAGTGCATTAGGACCCTTGTGATGCGAGTTCAGAGGGAGGAATGCTTTCATGGGTGGTGTCACAAATTGAGAATAGACCTAAGAAATATTTCACCCACATTGCTCTGGATACTTCAAATTGAATGTAGAATCTGTCCTCCCTGCTTGAATCCAGTGCCATATGCAGAAGGCAGGTTGGTAAAGGATCAAGATAAGCAACAATGCTAGTGCCAATGTACAAATATACACAGAGGACAGTGGGGACGGGGCGTGCAGTTTATTTACTAGCAGAAAGCACCGATAGGCCCAGTGTTCACACACTCTACAGCAGGGTCGGACTGGGGCATAAAATTGTCTGGGCATCAACATAAAAGTGGCCCACGGTTGTAAATTGGAATTCATTCCTTTTGGAACACTGTTTCAATAGTACCCAAGGGGGAGATTTTTGATAAAATGTGTTACCAAATTGTACATTTAAAAGAATATTTATTCAGCAGCAGTGGTCAAAACTGTTAGCCGCATAGTGAAGTCAGTCATCAAACTGGGCCACTTTGGCCAAAAAAGTGCCCCACTTTGACCCAAGAAACTGGCCCACACAAGCTTTTCACGTTTTTGGTTTGGCCTTGGGCCTATTACCCTAAAGGCCTGTCCACGCCTGGTCTTCAGACCTAAAGTTGTTTGTGGACATGCATCAGAAGGGCATACAGTCCATTCCCCCCTTTGAATTCTGGGATGTGTAGTTCTCCATCTTTCAAATTGGTGGGAAAACTACAAATCCCAGAATTCTAAGCTAAAACAGAACTGGATGGCTATCCGATTCATGACCATGCAAAACTTTAAGGGGTCGATTCATGGAATTAATGTGCGCCAAAAATTCCCGCGCAGAGGTGCCAAAACGTGCGAATCGCAGGAAAAGTGCGAAAATCCCAGTGCAAGTGCGAAAATCGCAGGAAAACCAGCGCACAGCGATTCATGGAAGTCCGTGCGCGAGAAAAACATTGGATGTGCGCCGCGCACGCCGGCGCACAGGTCATCCAACAGCGTGCGCCACGGCCACTGCGAAATCGCACATAGCGCGGCACACATCACAAAAGTAGGCGGAACACGGGGCGTAACACCTGGAATGGGGAACAACGCGTGAAAATATGGGCGTCACGGGGGAAGTACAGGAGGCAAGTGCGCGGAACGCCCACACGCTCGCCTACAACCCATATTCATGGAATCGAATAGGGCAAACCAGCGCACAGTCAAAGACGCTCACAGGGCCAAACAAGTACGCCACAAGAAAGCAGGCGGTAGCGCCCCTGCGACTGAAAAAAATGTGCACCAAAATGTGCGCTAACAAAAAGCACCCATATACAGCCATGATGAATGGCCCATACAGTGGCCCTCTAGGACAAATGAGATGCAAAGGGGCCCCGACAAACACGGACACCCGCTGTGTGAAAAATAGCGTGTGCGCGTGTTCCTGGGAGCGCGGGAAGTTCCACACGCGATTGGCCTGGGTAGGTGGGGGTGCGTGGGAAGTTCCACACGCGATTGGCCTGGGTACGTGTACTACGGGGTGCGCGGGAAGTTCCACATGCGATTGGCCTGGCTAGGTGGGGGTGCGCGGGAAGTTCCACACGCGATTGGCCTGGGTACGTGTATTCCGATGTGCGCGGAAGATTCACACACGATTTCTGCAGGGTACGTGTATTTCGGTGGTGCCGGGGAATGCTACACGTGATTTGGCCATGTGGGTCCCCCCAGGTGTTCCCTCTACACCCACCACGGCCCTTGCAGGCAGCCCACACCACAGGGTACTACCCTGTACCCCTGCTCATGTCCCACAGGCAACCCATCCACCCTGGCCATGCCCACCAGCCAACCCACATGTCACCTTGCACTACTGAGCACCAACACATGTCTCCCACCCCCCAGCCACCAGGGGCAGCCTCCACCAGGCCCCCACTCATGTCCCCTATTACCCCCACCCCCCAGCAGTGCAGGGGCAGCCTCCACCAGGCCCCCACTCATGTCTCCCACCACCCCCATCCCACAGCCACCAAGGGCAGCCTCCACCAGGCCCTCACTCATGTCTCCCACCACCCCCACCCCCCAGCAGTGCAGGGGCAGCCTCCACCAGGCCCCCACTCATGTCTACCACCACCCCCACCCCCCAGCAGTGCAGGGGCAGCCTCCACCAGGCCCCCACTCATGTCGCCCACCATCCCCATCCCACAGCCACCAGGGGCAGCCTCCACCAGGCCCCCACTCATGTCTCCCACCACCCCCACCCCCCAGCAGTGCAGGGGCAGCCTCCACCAGCCCCCCACTCATGTCTCCCACCACCCCCACTCCACAGCCACCAGGGGCAGCCTCCACCAGGCCCCCACTCATGTCTCCCACCACCCCCACCCCCCAGCAGTGCAGGGGCAGCCTCCACCAGGCCCCCACTCATGTCTCACACCACCCCCACCCCCCAGCAGTGCAGGGGCAGCCTCCACCAGGCCCCCACTCATGTCTACCACCACCCCCAGCCACCAGGGGCAGCCTACACCAGGCCCCCACTCATGTCTCCCACCACCCCCACCCCCCAGCAGTGCAGGGGCAGCCTCCACCAGGCCCCCACTCATGTCCCCTATTACCCCACCCCCCCGCAGTGCAGGGGCAGCCTCCACCAGGCCCCCACTCATGTCTCCCACCACCCCCATCCCACAGCCACCAGGGGCAGCCTCCACCAGGCCCCCACTCATGTCTCCCACCACCCCCACCCCCAGCAGTGCAGGGGCAGCCTCCACCAGGCCCTCACTTATGTCTACCACCACCCCCACCCCCTAGCCACCAGGGGCAGCCTCCACCAGGCCCCCACTCATGTCCCCTATTACCCCCACCCCCTAGCAGTGCAGGGGCAGCCTCCACCAGGCCCCCACTCATGTCTCCCACCACCCCCACCCCCCAGCAGTGCAGGGGCAGCCTCCACCAGCCCCCCACTCATGTCTCCCACCACCCCCACCCTCCAGCCACCAGGGGCAGCCTCCACCAGGCCCCCACTCATGTCTCCCACCACCCGCACCCCCCAGCAGTGCAGGGGCAGCCTCCACCAGGCCCCCACCCATGTCTCCCACCACCCCCACCCCCCAGCAGTGCAGGGGCAGCCTCCACCAGGCCCCCACTCATGTCTACCACCACCCCCATCCCCCAGCCACCAGGGGCAGCCTCCACCAGGCCCCCACTCATGTCTCCCACCACCCCCACCCCCCAGCAGTGCAGGGGCAGCCTCCACCAGGCCCCCCACTCATGTCTCCCACCACCCCCATCCCACAGCCACCAGGGGCAGCCTCCACCAGGCCCCCCACTCATGTATACCACCACCCCCACCCCCCAGCCACCAGGGGCATCCTACACTTGGTCCCCACTCATGTCCCGTATAACCCCCACCCCCCAGCAGTGCATCGGCAGCCACCACCAGGCCCCCACTCATGTCTCCCACGACCCCCATCCCACAGCCACCAGGGGCAGCCTCCACCAGGCCCCCACTCATGTCTCCCACCACCCCCACCCCCCAGCAGTGCAGGGGCAGCCTCCACCAGGTCCCCACTCATGTCCCCTATTACCCCCACCCCCCCAGCAGTGCAGGGGCAGCCTCCACCAGGCCCCCACTCATGTCTCCCACCACCCCCATCCCACAGCCACCAGGGGCAGCCTCCACCCGGCCCCCACTCATGTATACCACCACCCCCACCCCCCAGCCACCAGCGGCAGCCTCCACCAGGCCCCCACTCATGTCCCCTATTACCCCCACCCCCCGCAGTGCAGGGGCAGCCTCCACCAGGCCCCCACTCATGTCTCCCACCACCCCCACCCCCCAGCAGTGCAGGGGCAGCCTCCACCAGCCCCCCACTCATGTCAGCAGCATCAAAGGCTCCAGGGCTGCTCTCATGCTGGTTTAGGGGTACCTCCCTGAGTGTGTTCACAACCCACCCCTCTTCCCTTTCCCCTCTAAAGCCAAACATTGCTTGAACAGATGTGAAAACAAATCCAGATCACACGTTACAATATATAAAGGACTTGTGCTCCTTTATGGCGCACCTCCCTCCAGGGTAAGCACAGATCATGTTCCTTTGCAGGACAGGTAGCGCACTGTGTTAGTTGCGTGTCGCTTAGATAAGTGTTTACACTACAGATAACTGGGTGGAATCTAGGAAAGGCCACATTCTATTTGTTTCCAGGTTTAGGAAATATGTTCTATTAAAATAGCAAATAGCAGTGCTGTGTAGCTGGGTAAGTGACTTTGCATAAAACACAAGTACACAGTTGTGTCCAAAACCTAATTCCAGCCCTTACACTAGGATCACCAACTAAAGCGAATGGGGAAGTACTTTTTCAATAAGTAGAACAAAGTTCAAAAATAGTGCACACACTAACTTCCAAAGGATGGGCACTCCTGTGCCAAAAAGTTGTTGGGACCTCATAAGGCCAACAGAATGCCTCCCTCGTCTTGGCTTTCAAAATGTTCACCACCACCACCAGTCGGAGTGACTCCTGGTTTCTCTCAGCTTCCTCAAAGTGCCAACAGAATGCCTCCCTTCTCTTGGCTGAGTGTTCGCAAACACGAGGGGGATGTCTCCCTTCAGCCTGGCTTCTTTCTTCTTGGGTTCACAGCCCACCTGGTGTTAGGACTGGATATGTATACTCTGGCCTGGTGCTCAGATGTATAGGAGGCCAACCTAGTTTAGTGACAGGGACACCTCTGGGAGCTGTAGCCACTCTAGTTCAAGAAAACTAGGCGACTGACCAAGGCTAAGTCTCAGGAGTGGTGAGCCTGGTAATGACCACAAAGAGTGAAAAGTCAAGGAAAGCACTTAGACACACTGTTATAAAAATACTATATTTATTCATGGCCATGCAACACTATGAAAAAGGACTCCCAGCATGTAATATCAACCAGGACGAATAAATGACACGTATATACAATCGCAAAATGCAAAACACACCCCTGCAAAGAAAGGTACTTTTTTTTGTTTATAGTACAAACAAAAAGAAATTACATCTTACACTATATCCAGACATTTATCACAACACAAATTGTGTTTACCTTCTCATAAAAACATGTTACAAAACAACTTTGATCAATTCATCATAAAGTATTATACAATCAAGAACATGAATTCATAAATATACAACAATACCGCGCAGTAAGACCAATATCGCATCAGGATCATTCATTGAGGAAAACGTCCTTCATAAAGGGCAACAGTGCAATAATCAATAATATTGAGGTAGTAAAAAACATTCATATATGACTTCATTTAGAACGAAAATAATAGAATTGACAAAACGTCCAAAGTGCTAAATTATTTTTCCATCTGAACGTCGGCAGTCCAGTATATTGTGTTTTAGTGTCTCAGTTTCGAGCGCAGAGAACCTGCAACCGATAGGTGCACCTGGCTTCTTTTTCCTTAGCGTCGGGTTATCCCTTGTTCTCAGCAAATTCAAGTAAAAAATCATGTACACCTCTCTCGGAGTAGGAGAGGGGAAAAAGTTGCAAGTATGTTGAGGGCACCCCACATTTTGTCTGCACATTGGCCAGACTCTCCAAGCATTTATACCTGGCAATAGAACCGTTCATGTCACACCAATCAAGGGAACCAACTTTTTTTTCAATGTCTCGGGAGGATAGCTCAGGGGCAACGGGCTCGCTTTGGAAGCAGGACTACACAGAGCAACACAGGTTCGAACCCCGCTTTAAGCGCTTTACAAATAACCTATCATATCATATATCAATGTTCGGAGGTCGGAAATACCCTCTGCCAGGTCTATCCCCTCAGTAATATGGCCTTTGCACAGACCTTGACAAAGTAGTCCCTTCCCCCAGTGCACTTTTCCCAATTAATTCAAACCTGGACTGGGCAGTAGGAGCCCTGAATTTATCACATAATAACAACCGTTTCCAGAGAACGTGTACATTTAAAGAAGCCGCTGGTGCAAAGTTTCTGTAATCTGGCCGCATGGCTCGTTGACTGCGTTGACCCACTGGGACAGCTCACCAGGGCTGGATTCCTCCGTTTCCTGGACCTTGTTCCGACCCCCTCCTCCACAGAACCCCCTATGCCCCAGTCGTCCTCCATGCCATCCTCCCACCCATGTGTCACCTGGGTGCCCTGTGGAGCTGCCTCCGACCGTGCGGCCAGGCTGGTGGACAACAGATCCCTGCCACAGTCGGGAGTCGGACGTCCAGCAGGGGTGGCCACATCAACGACTGCACCCCAGCTGGAGGAGGATGTGCAGGCACCATCGGACAGGGCACATGGACAGCAGCAGCTGCAGCAGCAGGAGGCTGTAGGTGGGAGCCACGATAGCTCGGGGCCTTCAACATCGGAGGGGCAGGCATAGGCAGGAGGACCCTGGACGGGAAGTGTCTTCCGTGTGGCAGCGGTTGGGCCACGCCATAGATGCGGAGCGGCGGCGGGCGGAAGAGGCGCGGCTCACGATGGTCAGGGCGGAGAACTCCATGCGGAGGGCCCTGAGGCGGGCCGAGTGCCTCGAGGCAATCCGCAGGGAGTTGGAGGTGAACATGTCAGCGTCCCTGCGGACCCTCGGGGCCATGGAACAGGACCGCTTCCGGGACATAGACGAGGAGTTCGATGATGCCCTGGCCCGGAACACCACTAAGTGAGCCGCTGGACTGGCCCGCCGCCATTGTATATAGTTATTTAGTGATAGGTTTCCTTTATAGTTTATTTTTATTTGGAGTCGACGGACACTGCTCCACCTTTTGTATATATTTCCATTTTAGATAGGTTTTTTGGTAGGTTTCATTTCTTCTGTTGGGATGATGGACCCTGAATACTTTGTACATAGTTGGAATTTGGATTTGGACATTTTTTTTACTATGAATATTTTTTCCCATGGAGCAATGGTTTTCTATTTCTTTTTTCCCTTCATTTCCTTTTTATGGAGTTGACCTTTGGAAGACATTTTTTGGATTATCATTTATTGATTTTAATTTGAAAAGGGACAGCCAGCTTATTTATTTTTTTTTTTTACTTGTGTATTTTGTTTAATTTTGTTTGCCATTACTGTTGTTATTAATACATTATTTGGATTTTTTAATTCTTCAATGTGTGGTTTCATCTCATTGTTTTCATGCATGTCATGATATGGGTTTTCAGGTTCACTTGCAACCATTGTGTGTGTGTGAGACACATGTGTTGATTTACATTGTTTCCATTGGAGTAGTATCATGGGCTCATGTAATACTTGGTTGTGTCTTTGGGCTGTGGTGGCTGGCCATGAGGCCCATGCTTGAGGATTGTCAGGGCCTGTGGGGAGGGGGACATGAGTGGGGGCCTGGTGGAGGCTGCCCATGGTGGCTGGGGGGTGGGGGTGATAGGGGACATTTGTGGGGGCCTGGTGGAGGGTGCCCCACACTGCTGGGGGGGTGGGGGTGGTGGGAGACATGGGTGGGGGCCTGGTGGAGGGTGCCCCACACTGCTGGGGGGGTGGGGGTGGTGGGAGATATGAGTGGGGGCCTGGTGGAGGCTGCCCATGGTGGCTGGGGGTGGGTGGGAGACATGAGTGGGGGCCTGGTGGGGGCTGCCCATGGTGGCTCGGGGTGGGGGTTGGTTTCTGGGAGATATGAGTGGGGGCCTGGTGGAGGCTGCCCATGGTGGCTGGGGGGTGGGGGTGGGTGGGAGACATGAGTGGGGGGCCTGGTGGGGGCTGCCATTGGTGGCTGGGGGGTGTGGGTGATAGGGGACATGAGTGGGGGCCTGGTGGGGGCTGCCCATGGTGGCTGGGGGGGTGGGGGTGATAGGGGACATGAGTGGGGGCCTGGTGGGGGATGCCCATGGTGGCTGGGGGGTGGGGGTGGTGGGAGACATGAGTGGGAGCCTGGCGGGGGCTGCCCATGGTGGCTGGGGGGTGGGGGTGATAGGGGACATGAGTGGGGGCCTGGTGGAGGGTGCCCCACACTGCTGGGGTGGTGGGGGTGGTGGGAGACATGAGTGGGGGCCTGGTGGAGGCTGCCCCTGCACTGCTGGGGGGTGGGGGTGATAGGGGACATGAGTGGGGGCCTGGTGGGGGATGCCCATGGTGGCTGGGGGGTGGGGGTGGTGGGAGACATGAGTGGGGGCCTGGTGGAGGCTGCCCCTGCACTGCTGGGGGGTGGGGGTGGTGGGAGACATGAGTGGGGGCCTGGTGGAGGCTGCCCATGGTGGCTGGGGGGTGGGGGGGAGACATGAGTGGGGGCCTGGTGGGGGCTGCCCATGGTGGCTGGGGGGTGGGGGTGATAGGGGACATGAGTGGGGGCCTGGTGGGGGATGCCCATGGTGGCTGGGGGGTGGGGGTGGTGGGAGACATGAGTGGGGGCATGTTGGGGGATGCCCATGGTGGCTGGGGGTGGTGGGGGTGGTGGGAGACATGAGTGGGGGCCTGGCAGAGGGTGCCCCACACTGCTGGGGGGGTGGGGGTGGTGGGAGACATGAGTGGGGGCCTGGTGGAGGCTGCCCCTGCACTGCCGGGGGGGGTGGGGGTGGTGGGAGACATGAGTGGGGGCCTGGTGGAGGCTGCCCATGGTGGCTGGGGGGTGGGGGTGGTGGTAGACATGGGTGGGAGCCTGGTGGAGGCTGCCCCTGCACTGCCGGGGGGGTGGGGGTGGTGGGAGACATGAGTGGGGGCCTGGTGGAGGCTGCCCATGGTGGCTGGGGGGTGGGGGTGGTGGGAGACATGAGTGGGGGCCTGGTGGAGGGTGCCCCTGCACTGCCGGGGGGGGTGGGGGTGGTGGGAGACATGAGTGGGGGCCTGGTGGAGGCTGCCCATGTTGGCTGGGGGGTGGGGGTGGTGGTAGACATGGGTGGGAGCCTGGTGGAGGCTGCCCCTGCACTGCCGGTTGGGTGGGGGTGGGTGGGAGACATGAGTGGGGGCCTGGTGGGGGATGCCCATGGTGGCTGGGGGGTGGGGGTGGTGGGAGACATGGGTGGGGGCCTGGTGGTTGTTGCCCCACACTGCTGGGGGGGTGGGGGTGGTGGGAGACATGAGTGGGGGCCTGGTGGAGGCTGCCCCTGCACTGCTGGGGGGTGGGGGTGGGTGGGAGACATGAGTGGGGGCCTGGTGGGGGATGCCCATGGTGGCTGGGGGGTGGGGGGTGGTGGGATACATGGGTGGGGGCCTGGTGGAGGGTGCCCCACACTGCTAGGGGGGTGGGGGTGGTGGGAGACATGGGTGGGGGCCTGGTGGAGGCTGCCCATGGTGGCTGGGGGGTGGGGGTGGTGGTAGACATGGGTGGGAGCCTGGTGGAGGCTGCCCCTGCACTGCCGGGGGGTGGGGGTGGTGGTAGACATGAGTGGGGGCCTGGTGGAGGCTGCCCATGGTGGCTGGGGGTGGGGGTGGGTGGGAGACATGAGTGGGGGCCTGGTGGGGGCTGCCCATGGTGGCTGGGGGGTGGGGGTGGGTGGGAGACATGAGTGGGGGCCTGGTGGAGACTGCCCCTGCATTGCTGGGGGGTGGGGGTGATAGGGGACATGAGTGGGGGCCTGGTGGGGGATGCCCATGGTGGCTGGGGGGTGGGGGTGGTGGGAGACATGAGTGGGGGACTGGCAGAGGCTGCCCATGGTGGCTGGGGGGTGGGGGTGATAGGGGAGATGAGTAGGGGCCTGGTGGGGGCTGCCCATGGTGGCTGGGGTGTGGGGGGGTGGTAGACATGGGTGGGAGCCTGGTGGGGGCTGCCCATGATGGCTGGGGGGGATGGGTGGGAGACATGAGTGCGGGCCTGGTGGAGGGTGCCCCACACCTGTGAGGACCCACCCAGCCTAATCGCATGTGATTATTCCCGCGCACCCCTGTAATACACGTACCCAGCCAAATCGCGTGTGATAATTCCCGTGCACCCCTGTAATACACGTACCCAGCCAAATCGCGTGTGATTTTTCCCGCGCACCCCTGTAATACACGTACCCTGGCTAATCGCGTGTAAAACTTCACGCGTACCCCTGTCATACACGTAACCAGCCAAATCACATGTGAAAATTCCTGCGTACCCCTGTAATACACGTACCCTGGCTAATCGCGTGCTTAACTTCACGCGTACCCCTGTCATACACGTACCCTGGCTAATCGCATGTAAAACTTCCCGCGTACCCCTGATATGAACGTTACCCGCTTTGCGTTCCTTGTTTGGCAGCCCTGTAAACTGGTCCAGGGTTAGCGCAGCCCTTTGCGATGATTTAGCGATTTTGATGGCTTTTCCTTGCGTGAGGGCGTTCTTGGGGGCGTTACTGGCGCTGCTGCAGGGTCGCTGCGATACTCTGCGCCACGGCTGGTTTGGGAGCCTAAAATCCATGAATACGCTGTGCGCGGAAATCGGTTTTGGCGCACGCGCCTGGCGCAGACAATCGCACGCGGACACTCTGCGCCAGCCGCTTGTGACACTTTTCTGCGAAATTCTATGAATTACCCTGTTTGTCGCTGCTTTAGGCACACTGCGGTTTTGTAACATGCACAAGTCACCTATCCTTCAAAAGGTCTGCCTGTGCTCTTTCAAAAAATGTATACTTGCCATTCTTCACCACATGCGTTTTCCTTATTTTCAAATGCTAAGTACATCTGTTTAGACAGCATATAAATCCTGTGTACCATGGCTCTGTTTTTGGCTGGTGGTATTGCTTGTTTTGTGAAACATTACCAGAAATGTGTGATTTTTCTAACTGGAAGAGTCGGGGAATGTAGCCGTGCATTGCTTTTCTCAATATTCACAGAAACCATTACGTTACCAGTCCAAACATGTCTAGCACATACTTTTTTTTTCCACTCACTTTTCAATTTTTTTCCCGAATTATAACAATGTTAGGTACATAGTCGTTGCCTGACCTGCACAAATCACCCCTTCCTGAACATAGACTGAATGTATGCCTTTCTGGGTTCCCATCAAGCTTTCCTACCCTCGCCTTCCATTCCTTCCAAGCAGGTCCTATAAAAAAATATGGTGAAACCACCTACCTCGCACAAAACTGATGGCAACCTTATAAAAAAATGTTTTTTTGATTCCACTCAACCTGTTCTTGAAAGCTTGGAAAATGGTGAATTCAGAACCTCAAACCATTTGTTTCTAGCTCTTACAAGAAAAAAAAAACACAGGCTTCTTTGTACATCATTTTATTGGAATTTTCTGAAAAAAAACAAAAAGTGCTCTTTTTTTGTTATTTTCTCCCCCAAACCTCCCCCCCCCCCCCGAGACTAAACTGGGATTCCTTGGAGGCGTTATGACCGCCTACATGTGGGGAAAAAAGGGGCATAATTTGGCCAAGATATCTCTTGCAACAAAATAGTTACAAGGGATTCAATGCAGCACACCGAAATCTCCAAAAAAGTGCTCAGCACTGGGAGGGAAAACCCTCAGCAGTTAAGGGGTTAAACCATTACCGCTTATTGATATGCTTTATATTGTCAATCTGGATCAGAATATCTGTCTGCTTGTGCACCGTTTTCCAGCCTCTTTCGATTATCATATAAGTCTGAAATGTGGGCAACATCGCACATGGCGTGTTGTCATCATTTACTCTGCCTTCTGCGGCCCCCGGGTACAGTACCCGGGAGGATCCCATGCAGCTTGCGAACTGTGCGGTATGATGTGGAGTGCCAGGTGAGCCTATGCCCTATTATTGAATGCAAGAATGAAGTCATGTGTGTGCCATGTGCAGGATCACATTATCCTGTGGGATAGCATTATTGTGTGAGTACGAGAAGGCCACATCAGCATGGAGGTTCTGAGAAAGTGAAAACATTTTTTGCCTTGGAATTGTAATTGGCAATTTATAACGCGCTTAATACCCACAGGATTCTAAGCGCGGAATACGGGGATCGAACCTGTTGCTCCGCATCATCTTGCTTCCAAGGTGAGCCCATTGCCCCAGAGCTATCCTCCCCTCCCTCCCGGAATAACTTCCACGGTCATGCACCAGGTACTCCATTTAATGGGTCCAAAAATAGGACTACTCAAAAGAACGTATACATAGTACTAGTTTAATGTTTATGAAAAAGTGATATTCCATCAACACCTTGTTAATCCAATGGCTTTAAAATCAAACATTAAACAGTAAATCCAAATATTGTTACGATTACATTTCATCACATGATATTATAAATAGTGATCCTGCTAGTTCCATTGATTTGTGTATATTTCCATGTATTATTTTTCACTGAATTGATGTCTCTGGGCGTTTCAAGTCTATGACTCTCCTTCAGGAAAAGACCACAAATTCTTTCTCTGAAAAGTACGTATTTATAGGAATAATTGCTATATAAGTCAGAAGGGAATTGCCATAGCATTTCGGTGCTGGACTGCCCATGTGGGCGGGACAAAGACTGATATGCAAATGGGTATTTCCCATCTGTGAAAGGTACAGTGAGCAAAAAGCGATGGCTGTGAACTCTCATAGTGGGAAGAAACCACAGAACCGGTTATTATGGCGTGTTCTTTCTGGAGAAGGGTGCCTGCTACCTTTTATATGAAGAATGTTATTATAGGAGTGGATGATACATTTACTCACGTGTATATATAGTCCTGCTTGCATTTCACAATGGAATGCTCCACCATCTCATTTGGATTCTGCAATTGAACGCAAGTGTAAGAAAATGTTTTTGTGACTATCGTATCAAAACAGTAAATATATATATGAAGTAAGGTAGTGTAATACTTACGCGTAAGAAGGAATAGTTGTTGTGGAATGTGCCACTGGCATTTCTATTCAATATGTAAGAGAGTTTCTTTTCATAGGTAAAGTCTCTCAGCTTATTAACTGCTGATAAGCAGTGTCAATGGTTTTGTGTAAACATGTGTCATGAGGACTTGCACATAGGGCATTTTACTTGATTTTTTGTAATCTTTGTGTTGTCATGTAGAATCGGTTATTTATTGTATTTTTGCAAGAAACTCCTCTTTCAGGGCTACATGTTGCTGGAGTAATCAGACTAATTTGATTTTCAGTGATGCTAAAAACAAAGGTGATTTATTTGTTTGCTTGTAAGACACACTGCATCACACTCGTTAACCCATTCCCTCCCTAATAACCCAACCCGCTCTCCAGACCTAGGATTTCTATATGGAATCGGCCACTTGAGCGTAAAAGCTTCAAGAATGTTTGATTAGTGTTAGGAAATATGTTCTCTTTTGCACCTTTCCCTCCTTTGACTTCAATGGGTCTGTCTGCTTCTTTTGTAACCTGTCCTGCCTTTTTTAAGGGAAGTAAAGCTCTCAGCTTCACTTGGCCTTTTAAACATTATTGTGGGAAAACTGAGTAGTCCTAAGACTAGTCGGAGCTGAGTGACTATGGGCCTCATTACGAGTTTGGCGGTGCAGTAAGAAAAGTGTTGGTAATTCTGTTTTCGCCACTTTTTTGGGCTGGAACAGAATTATTGCAGTTTTTACTGCATTGCCGTATTCTGAGTTTAACTTCCTGTTAAATCGTCCACTTTTCCTCCAACAATTCTATAATTCTGCATGGGGTTCTATGTACTCCAAAAATGGGAATTTACACCGCGTTACCACTGTAAAGACTGGAGGGGGGTGTCTGTACTCCTGCTCTCTATATGGCAGAGGCGAGGCACAGAGGACCACAGCTAAGATTCTCTATTATTGGTATTGTGGTCGAGCAATCAAGGCTTAGCTCTCAGGAGGTGATGCAGGCTGGGTCTTAAGTACAGTGTAGTCCCCAAGCACCCACACAGGAATGTCTACACTGTATTAGTGAAAACAGTCTTTATATAATGAAGGTTCAAGGTTATATACACAATCACAATAACTCACTTTGTGCTCAGTTAAACTACAGTGGCAAATATATACACCGTTCTTCATGGTACCACAATTACTATCAGATTTCATTAAAGTGCATCAACTGTACGGTGGTCAAATGTTACACAAATCAATTAATAAAGGTAACCAACAATAGATATAGGAAAAAAGCAGTTGGTTAGAACAATTGGCAATATACAGGCCCCGTTTACCTAGGCACAGCTCTGTGCGAGGATCCCCCCACCTGGGCAACCTGTAAAATAAAGGTATACTACAAGCCCAGTCCATTTGTTCGCAAGAGTCTTATTTCCTTCTAACTAGTTCCACAACTCCAATGTACCTGGAACAGCAGAGTTCGACGTCGGGTCGATGACGGATCCTTCTTGAGTGGCTCCCTTTAAGGCAGGAGCCATGGATTGTCGAGATCCCACAAGGAAAAAGGGTGAAAACTGTTGTTGCGGCAGCAGCTTCGGTTCTTGCATTGCTCGTTGAAGATCGGTTGAAAACATCCTGCAAGCTGAGGCGTGCGGTGCACCCTCAACGACGAGTGTTCATTGCCGCAAAGAGTCAATGAAGAACTTTGGCCCAGCAATGGCATTGGGTTGTCGGCATCACTGCGGCTCCAGTCGGCAACTGTTGTCGTTGACGGTGATGGATTTCAATGTCCGGGCGCTTCTCTTCGTGATTCCGCTGTGGTCCCTGTCTCCGGTCAGCAGCCTTCAATAGGTCTATCTACCAGGGAGTTTTGGCAAAGATCAACTGGTGCACAATGGTCCCTCGTAGCTCGGGGAGAGGTCTCCTAGCAAGGTCCTCTCTTGGATCAGTTCCTTGAAGGCACAGCAGCTTTCAGATTTGCGAAGGACAGCAGCAGCGGTTCTTCTTCTTCCAGTGAGCTTCAAAGTTAAGCATTAGTTACGGCATCGTATTCGATGTCAGTTTCTACTTCAGCCTCTGAACGATTTCTACCAGTGAGAGGTCCCCAGATATACTATTTGGTCTCTCATTCATTCTGCTGGGTCACACTCAGGCAACTAATCACTCAGAAGGGCATTCAGGCAGGCAGACAGCAGGCAATCAGGCGCACAGTGCATTCAGGCCATCCACTTCTCTCCAGACACTCACAACAAGTAATGTGTATTGGGACAAGTACCGAGCCATTCAGCACTCCACACTGCATTCATACCATTTTCGGGCAGGGCTCTTTCAGTCATTGTGTCACACACCAGATACTAGACACCCATAACAGAGCATGCGTATTCATCACACACTCCATTCACCCAGGTCGCACCCCACGGGCGTACCCACAACATACAGTCATTGGGAAGGCTCCAGCCGGTCTGGCCTGGACTTCCCTACAGTACCATATATGGAACTTCCACCCAACAGCCAGTCAGGGGGAAGGGACACAGACAGGGCTTCCCGGGACTTCGAGAAACGAGGTAACAGGCAATGGAAACCAAGCAGCCACAGGGACAAAATGGAGGATGCTCAGGACACCTGTCAATTCAGCACGGAGCTGCCACCAGCCCGTACCCTGCTCTGCGGGCCACACACAGGTGCCCAAAAACATACACTAGGAGTACAGGGTTGTACTCCCACCCAAGGGTGCCATAAGGTTATCCCAAGGGTCTGTTCACCAAACCAAAAGAGAAAGCTGCACCGCCAGCAGTACCACATGCACTCCTGCACAGAAAACATGACCGCACACACAATAAAAAGTTATAAAGCACAAGGATACGGAGGCCCTGCCCCTCCGATACATTTCCAGCATCACAACCACCATTTGTAATCCTGCGGTAAGTCAACGGCACCAAATGGTGGTAACAGTAACTGATTTTGATGGTATTTTGGCATATTTACCATTGAAATACTGCCAAGCTCATAATGAGACACCATTATATTATTTATATAGTGCCAAAAAGCAGGCATATAGGCATAAGGGCGCAGAACAGAAAACAAAATTAAGCAAAGCACCACAGGTCAGGTGCAGCACAGGAAGGAGAACACCTCATGCAAAAATATGGGGTTTCAGAGAGCATTTGAAGGTATGTAGTGTAGGTGTAAGGCAAGGAGCTTGAGGGACGCCATATTGGATCTTCACCGGCTCAGCACATCCATCCCCGCAGGAGACTCTAGTAGAACTATTATCAAGAGAGAAATTAACCCAACCTGCAGCAGATGAGGAAAAGCCAGCTACCTGCGAGAGCCTCTCCACGAACAATGCGTGGTCAACAAGATCAAATTCTGCAGAGAGCTCCAATAGCATTTGAAGAATGGCCGTGCCCATTATCCATGATGCGATTTTAAGTCCAGTAAAGCCAGCTCGCTGCCATGAGCTGAACGAAACCCAGATTGCCTTTTTCCCAGGATGTTATTGGCAATAAGGTGATCCTGCACCTGCAAATATGCAACCCTCTCCGAGATTTTAGGAAAGAAGGAAAGGAATGTTAGTAGTTGCTCTATATATAGTAAGTCATCACTAATGAATGCAGCTTTCCTTTTTATCAATGGAGCTTTCAAAGACTGCTTAATGCAGTCAGGAACCATGGCACTCCACAAGTGTCTGATTCACAAATGTTGTTCTAGATAATATGAATGATGGCAAGCAGTCCTTTACCACTACTGCTGGTCAGACATCTCCCTTACAGCTACTTGACTTAACCTGCCTGACAATCTTCAGCATTTCAGCCGCAATGATTGGTCTAAACTCAGGAGTTCGCATAACATTACATGAGACATCCACCCCTGCCAATGTCTTTTTGCCATCATTATTCTCCCTCATGCAGCACAGTTTCACAAACATAGATTCCTGTATTGAAGTGCACAATGAGCTGTTCTTAACAATCACTGTTGACTGTTTAGGACAAGGATTCTCAAATTCTCTCAGCACTCTGAAAAGCACCCTCGTGTCAGAAGCAGAATTCAGAATCCACATGTTGTAGTCAGAGGGGGTCATTCCGAGTTGGGTGGTAAGGGTTTATGGGCAGCGGTAAGGATGCCTCTGCCGGTAAACCCTTACCGCCCTATTCCGAGGCCCCTTAGCGGGTCCCAGCAGGAACAGCTGGTCTGACCAGCCGTTCTCTGCGGGTCCTGTTAAGGGACCTTGGAGCTAATGACGGGCCCGCAATTTGCGGGCCCATTATTAGCGCCTTCCCCATTCCCATGTAGCCCTATGGAGGCTCAAATGGGAATGGGGAATAGTTTACTGAATGGGGACTTACCGGGTCCTCCAAGGTCGGAATGACCCGGTAAGTCCCCATTCAGTCAGACCAGACCCAGACCCGGGTTTGGAGGCAGCCATGGCACTAATAGCACTATGGCTACCTCCAAACTCATAATGACCCCCATTGTCTCTCTTGGAATTTCTGTGTTGTGTTAACTGCACACAGCACCTTACTGTGCATTACAATGGGGATTCTTTGTATTGAGTTTTTGGTTACTTGTTGTATGTGCCTAAGACAACTGGTGGCAGTAATGATATTTTTTACAGAAAAGGGTGGCTTTAGTATAAGTTGCTCTGGAGGGCGACACCTTACAATTCCTTGAATTGGTATCAATTTGAGTTGGCAATCTAATGCCGTATCTTTGAGGCCATAGGATAAGTTCAAAGATGTTGCAGGTCACTGGGCCTCATTACCCGGGAGGCGGTGAGCCATGGCGCTATTAGCGCCATGGCTCATGCCGGTAAAATACCGGCACCGCCTTGGTGGAAAGGGGATTTACCGCCCCATTCCAAGGTTGGAGGGGCGGTAAATCCCCTTTCCGCCATTGCCCTTCCCCATTCCCATTTCTGCCCCATAGGGCTCTATGGGAATGGGGAAGGCGCTAATTACGGCACCGCAATTTTGCGGTGCTGTAATTAGCTCCGAGGTCCCTTAGCGGGTTGGATTTTAACGCCTGCAAAAAGCAGGTGTTAAATCCCCCAACCCGCAAAGGGACCTCGTAGTAAGGCGGTAGGGATTTACCGGTACCGGTATTTTACCGGTACCGGTAAATCCCTACTGCCATCCGTGTAATGAGGCCCACTGTATACAGACGCTAATAAAGCCTCACCGTCACCATAAACAGTGTAAAAAAGCAAAGAATGCAGGACTCTGTGCTATCAAAATGTGTGTATATTTAATAATACTGCATAATCACACATTAAAAAAGAAGCCCATGTATGATAACATGTTTCGGCTCTGCTGAGCCTTTTTCAAATCTGGGCTACATAATATTCCACAACAAATCACCATACGTAAATAATATAATATTGTAATAAAAAGTATATATAATTCACACGAAAACGTGACATAAATGTACAAATAGTTATAAGGTCATATTGCACGTTGCATTATTCCATCCTGCCGCAATAAGACAAAAGATATCATAGTAATAAGCGTATAGCGAGTAGACAGAGAACCAAGGATTGGTGAAAGGGAGGATTCAAGGGTGTAGAAAAAGCAAAAACCCCATCAAAGATGCATATTAATTTCAAAAGATCAAAACATAAATAGACAGAACAAAAGAGAAAAAATCAAAAAATTAATCGTTATTTTGAAATCGTGGTAACAAATCCATACTGGTCGACTGACCCCTATAATATCCTGAAACAAAATCAATCAGGTGTCCTTACCCGTATTTGCATATAATCAATCCATAGGACTGATGTCCCTGTAGTAGTAACGGGGTTATATCACCAGTATAGTGTCTGAAATTAAATAAATGTGAAATCAGGTTTGTCATGGCATAATTATAAAATGTATACTCATTATTGGAATGAAAATCCACAAAAGAATTGTTTTTTATTTTTTTATTTTTTATTTGTTCTTGATTCTATTACAAAGTAACAGAACCTTTACAAAATTGAGATGACAGATAATCATTACAATATAATTCATACAAAAATGTAAAATCATTATTCAATAAAACTTCATAATAAAACATTTCCTGTACCAAAACAAGACAAAGATTAGATTTACAAAATAGAAACAAACATACTCAGGTTAAAAAGAGAAGAAAATACAACATCAATAGTATATCTCTTCGCCTGATTTGGTGGGTTTACCTATACCGTTTGTCAAACATTGGTATTGGCATGATTGTCTAATTCCTTTTCTATCAGTATGCAAAATCTCGTTACGGGATAAATGAGAGGTTTGTGATTGCCTTGCAGCATTCGAGCCGATAGGAATAATAAACAATCAGTATAATTGATATTCACATATTCCATGAGTAAAACAGTTCTTGAATGTTTAAAATAAGGACAATATAAAATCAGATGTTTTAATGATTCTATGGTTTCAGTACACGTGGGAAATATACAATGCTTGTTTTCAATGCTCGTCTTCCAGCCCAATTCGAAATTCTTTCTTTGGTATATAGTAAATTAAATTTAAACCGTAGAAAGGCCTTGCGGGTATAATTACAAGGAAATAGAGTGATATGGTCGTATCTGGGTGTGTGTTTTTTTGTGAATAGATAGTACTCCTTGTAGAGTTTGTATGACCCTATTTGGTGGATAGTTGTGCACCAGTCAAGTTCAAACAACTTTTTTTTGGCATAAGCAGGTCTAATATAAACATCATCCACTGTAATGTTGGCATCATTCAGAATAACATGTATTCTTGTCAGATATTGGTCCATGGGGGTCGTTGGCCTTAAGTCAATTGTTTGCTTCATATCCACACATAGGGAATTCGCCCTAGGATAAATTATTTTTGCGAAATTTGTAAGGAGTCGCCATTTCCAGCGAGTGGATAATGCTATTAGGCCTAGCTCGTGCCTTAAGACTGCGTTAGGCAGTGACATTGGAAGGGACATTGCACGTTTCAAGGATTTCCCTTGTAATTGATCCAAGATCGCACCCATTTCGCCCAAACATATATCCACTGAATAAAGAATAACACTTTTGATTTTCAGCGTGAAGAACTCGATGAAAGGAGTTAATGAGAACTTGCAGTATTCCGCGTATATTATTTTTAACTGTGATGTGAGTGGTCTGATCTTGTTGTTTAATAGGTCAGTTCACATTTTAATGGAGTTTTTCTCGGATAGATAGTACACTAGGTAAATCGTATCTATATGAGAGGGGATGATAGTTTGCATAATATACCATTGGAATTTTCCAGTTTTCTTCTGAACACCAAATTTCATCACTGCTGTTTTGGCAGGATTGGGAGTTAGATTATGTGCTATTGCAAACTCTTCGAATAATCATAGTTTAAATTGGAGGCCTGCAGGAGTAGGATCAAATAGAATGATATCGTCTGCAAAGGCGAGCCATTTTAATCGGATAAGCCCGGTTTTCCCAGAGAACAAGTTTTTCTCATCCCAGCCTTTGTCGAGGTCTGCCAGGTACAAGTTGAAAAAGGTAGCGGCTAAATTACAGCCTTGCTTTAAGCCTTTTTCAGTGCAGATTGGTTTGGTTGTACGGCCTTCTGAAGTGAGTTTGATTTTATGTGTGCAAAGCAATGAACCAATATATCAGCACTGGCGGTATTCCCATTTCAGTTAGTTTGACCCATAATGGATTCCGTATTACAGTATCGAAAGCTGAAGTCATATCGATAAGGGCAATACAAACTGGATTTGCAGATGTTTGTTTTGCTCCTGCGATGGTAAATGCCATTATCATGGCATTGAGCGAGGTACTCATCCCTTTCCTGAACCCAGTTTGATATTTAGAGTATAACTCATGCATTTCGATATGTTTTTCAAGATCATAGAGAAGAAGAATTGCGAAGAGTTTTGCTTCCGTATCAATTAGGGCGATAGGCCGGTAGTTCTGTGGCAAGGAAGGGTCTCCTTTTTTGAATATCGGTATGATATTAGCCGAGAGCCAAGAAGCAGGAATAATTCCCGAGTTGAGAATGGCCTGAAATTTAGTTTTTATAATCGTAGCCCATAAATCCGGATCTGCTTTGTACAGGCAGGGGGGAAAGCCATTTGGACCGGCTGATTTAGAATAGTTCAGTTTCGAAATAGCCCACTTAATATCAGCAATGGTCCAATTCAAACGGGGAAGGTCTTGATATAGTACAGAGGTTGTACGAATATTCAGAAACTGATAAGGGATCCGAAATTTGTTTATGATATGGGTGTGCCAAGTAGATTCAGATATGGCATTAGGAGCTGAGAGTGGCACTTGATTATGGTTGGTTTTGATAGTTCGCCAAATGGTTCATGTATCGTGGGCTGTTATGGCTCTAATAAGGTTACAGTTAAGTTCATTGTGTCTTAGTATACTTGTGTTTTATGTTTTGTTTGAATGAATCCGTGATTCAATTTCGCTGTATTTGATACGTTTCGGGGGATAAATCATTGTTTTTTTTCAAGTCTCTAAAGGCCTTGTTTTTTTCTTGCTTCTGAGTTTTGCAGAGAGGGTAAAATAAATGTCGATGTTTGGCGACAGTACTTTTTTTAAAAACTAAAATGTAATAATGCAACATGAATTATTTCAGCGTAAATTAACTCCATAGCACTATTGGGGGTTTCCTCTGAGATGTGGCGATTGGCAATGGCCAGCGTTCCATATTGTACAAATTGTTTGCATAGAACTTGACTCCATCTCAGAGAAACCTGCGGGCGATCTATTTCGCACAACATTGTAGAAGGATCAACTGCCAAAATAGGGAAATTAATTTTTAACTTGCCTGGCATTTGTGCGTGGTCAGCTTATGACATCGGGGTGATTTTTAGCGGCGCCGATGTTACAAGCAGATTGTGAGTGACGAATATAAAATCAATCGTTGAGGATTTTACGTCTCTTGACCATGTAATCCAGTTGGATTTTTGGTCAGGTGTAATAATGTCCAGGTCCCAATCTTTTAAAAAGTTCCTCCATATGGTGCCTCTGCGCTTTGATAGTATATTACTTTTGCAGCCTCTAAGCTCATTGTTGGTCCTACAATCACAATTAAAATCGCCTCCTAGTATTATTTCAATATTTTGGTATTCATGAGTTACAAATTCTAGGCAATTCTCAACCACGTTAATCATCTCATCAATTGGAGTGTGCGCCGGATTCCAATAAATTGTAATTACAATTAGGTGGCGATACTTATAGATATTTGTCTTTAACAATATCGCGAGCAAATTGTTGGCCTTCCAAACAATATTGGAACTAAACATTAGGGCATTATCTACTGCTATCAAGATGCCTCCAGAGGAGCGACCAGCAGAAGATCGTGTGGCCGGTAAGCAGTGCGTTGTATAGTCAGGTAACGAAAAAGCAATGGTTTTCATGGTTTCTTCTATCATTAATATTGATGGACGGTTATCACAATCTATCGTTGAGTGCCATTTCATAAGATTGTGATAGCCGCATGAATTCAGAAAAGACAGAAAAGTTAGGAAAGTTTTTGTGGGCAGCTACGATGTAGAATATGGTTCCCTGGATTTGAAAAGGGAGTTGAGCATTGGGGGTAGCCACGGGAGATCATGAGAAATGCCCGCTTTATTTAGTAATTCGTTGATAGCTGCATTTGCATCCTAGTTTTAGGTAGCAGAGCAGATCGTGATTCAGGAATAGAAGCCTGAGGGCATTTATACTCAAGGAATTTCATTGCTTCTTGTTCATTTTCCATTGTGCTTAGGACAAGGCCTTCTTCTTTTATACCTTCCCTATTGAACCATAGGTATTTCATGACAGCTTCAGAGGACAAGTAACACACAGCACGGTAGTTGTTTTCTGTAGATATTGATACTCTCAGGATATCCTCTCATTTAAACATCTGTAATTGAGGGATTCGACTGAAGAGTATTCGAAGAAAAGCTCGATTAATGCGATTTATCCCAAGTAATTTGAGCTTTCCTTCGAGCCCTATTAGATGGTGTTTTTCCATGGTGGTGTATTGGATCTTATCAGGGGGTCGATCGAACGATTTTATATGAGGATCAGAGGTGTTATCAAGAGAGGGGACATGATTGTTCGAACTGATCGGGTTTGGACTTGATAGTTCATTGTCCAGGCTGGCTTTGCTGGATCTCTCGTAAAGTGCTTTCCTCAGAATGTCTAAAATATCGTGATGAGTTAGCATTGTGGAGGTTTGAGCTTCTAAGATAGATCTATGTAGTGCAGGGCCATGCACCAATGTGCAATTGTGATCAGAGGATGGTGGTGCGCTAGGCAGGTTCTGATTAGTTGTAGGCAAGGAAAGGGATTCTGTGAGTAGTAGTGTTGTAAGAGATGTTACTTTACCTCGTCCGTTAACTACTATCTCTGTATATAATAGGAGGAGAAATATGATCTATCAATAAGTCCATCATTTTCATTGAGCTGTTGCTTAAATTGGCTTCCCAGCCTTCAGCTAGATCTTTATCCAACTCGTTGTTGAAATGCGACCAGGGAACATCAAAGAGCAGTAGATGGAATAGAAATTATCAAAAAAGAAATTGCGGCAATGAAATCCAATAAAGCTACCAAGTTCAAAAGTTATGATAAGATGTATGAACTACTCCAAGTCTACCAAGATGAGGTTAAAATCAGGAAACTAAGAAAATGTTACAGAGATGAACGTGACTATAAGGAAGATCGAGTGTACACATTTCAGACCAAGTATGATCTAAGTTCAAAACCATCTTCAAGGAACTCAACCCCAACACCTCATCAGCCAGTTCAGATGCGGACTCTGAACCAGACAATCAAGCTAGTGAGAGTGCCAGGTCACAGGAACAAGGCGGGTATATGAACCAGATTAAGCGGTACAAGAAAGGCAATCGTAACTTTTCACAGAAAACAGTCCGTTTTCAATTACCAGTGACCACGAAGATTCCGACCCCTGTGCAAGGAGGAGAGGAAGTAGGGGGGGCAGAAAACAGCGACAACTCAGTGAGGCCAGCTCCAAGGAAACGAGCGGTACCAAGTAACGGAAGATTTGGTTCTAAATCTTTCCAACAGAAATATCTCTCGAGATGAAAGACTACTTCTTAATAAGGGTCTCTCTTTTGCACCTGCATGCAGCTTCAGTCAAGTAGATATTCACATCGACTTGTTTAAATTTATTAGAAAATTGAAATTAAAAAAATTCTTTGCGACTAAAGCTCCTGGTGAATTTAAACCTAAGGAACAACATACACCAATTCGTGACATGTCAATTAAAGACATTGAAGATACCTTTCTAGTACGATCACTGGTAGAGGATGAACAGTATCAAGTTCTGCATTTGTTGGATGACTTAAAAATTCAATCCGACACGTTGACAGTCAAAGAACTTAAAGCCCAATCGAAATTTGTGCCACAGTTGGCACCTTATAATGTTATTGATACATTCTATAAAGCAGTTTCACAAGAGTTTTACAATCTAAATCAAGGAAAAACCAAAAATGTGAGAAGAACCAGTAATTTGACAACTTGAGAGAGAACAGCACTTGAGTCTCTCAAATCAGATACACAAATAGGGATCAAAGAAGCTGATAAGGGGGGTAACATCGTAATAATGAACAGAGAAGACTATCTAGCAATGGCATTTCAACATCTCACAACCCCCGGTTGCTATGTCATAAGAACAGATCATTACAAACAAACAGCACTGGAACAAGTTGAAGCTTACATCCTGATGTGGCAAAGGAAAGGTCCTATTACCGATGAGGAACGTGCCTTCTTATCGATCAAAGAACCAGTGACCCTGACCATGTACTTTTTGCCCAAAATACATAAACACTATGACAATATACCAGAGGGACGCCCAATCATGAGTGGGATTGGGTGGACCACTGAGAATATATCGGAATATCTTGATTCCATTCTCAAGCCAAGAGCCAGCTTACTACATTCGTATCTTCAGGACTCTACAAGTCTCATACGGAAACTACAGAGTTTTACATGGCACAACACCTTCCTTCTAGCAACTCTAGATGTGAAGGCACTATATACTTCTATTCAGCACAAATGGGCCATGATTGCAATTGACTACACTTTCAGGAATGAATCAGCTTCCTACTACAATCATATTCAGATAATTAAGGAAATGTTGCAGCTTACATTTGATCTTAATGTGTTCACTTTCAACAACCAGGTATACCAACAAACCAAGGGAGTGGCCATGGGCACGAAGTATGCCCCAGCCCTAGCCAACATTTTCATGGGCATGCTTGAAGACAAAGCTGTTTATCCGGAACCGTTCTACAGAGATAAAATCAAGATGTGGACACGGTACATTGATGATGTTTTTTGCATTATTGATGGGAGCATTGATGACTTTCAGGACTTTGTGACATCTTTAAACTCGAACTGCTTCGATATTCAATTCACAGGGGACTGCAACCGATATGAAATCAATTTTTTGGATCTAACAATACACTCAGACGGCCATAAATTACAGACATGGACGTACAGGAAACCAACCAAAGTGAACCCGACACTACATGCTAACTGCTGTCATTTTCATCCGACTATACACAATATACCATTAGGTGAATAAATTAGAGCCAGACGTAATTGTCAAAAAGAAACAAAATTTGAAGAGGAATGCATTCTACTGCAACAACGCTTCAGGAAAAGAGGTTACTCTGACAAATCCGTAAGAGCTGCATATAAGAAAACAAAACCTATGAAGCAACAAGATGCTTTGGAGCACCGACCAAAGGACAATTCAGCAATTCAGACTCCAGCAGGGCAATAAGTTCCATCACTCAGTACTGCTCTGATCATCATAAAATTCAGAAAATATTGAAAAGACATTGGTAACTATTGAAACTGAATGACCACATTTGCAATTTCGTGGGTGACCGCCCACGTATGACGTACAAAAGACCAAGCACTCTCAAATCCATTCTCAGCCCATCTCTTCTGCCAGATATCATAAGGGACAATCAAGTCACATGGTTACATAAGAAAGAGCTTGGTTTCAGGAAGTGTGGCATATGCCCGCATTGTTAATATGCACATGATCAAACCACGGGTTTTTGTAGACATCAATGGTAAAAATTGGACCATCAAACAGGGGAACAATTGCAAGACAAAATTTGTGGTTTATGGTATTATTTGTGTATGTATGAAAATATACATAGGGAGCACAAAAAGAGAGTTGAGAATCAGAATACTCGAGCATCTGGCAAAAATTGGTAGCCAGGACCCATCTATCCCACTAGCTGAACATTGGCAGAAGATGCACCAATTACATAATAAATTGGAGATTAGATTTATCGGCCTACAACAGGGTACTCTTAATGAAAGAGGTGGGGACAGGTTGAGAATCCTAAGACAAGCTGAGGCACGAGCAATTTGCTATTTCAATTCAACAATCACAGGTCTCAACAGTGACAGTGAAATGGTGTCATTCCTGTAGTGTTAGCCCATTGTAACTTAGCGACTCAGCTCCTGATTACCTGTAGCATATAACAGGTTAATGGGTATAGTTACTTTGACTGAAGTTTCCTATAACAGGTGCATTTTTCAGTACTCTTATTACAATATATCAGTACATGGTGATTTTCTTAACGATTTCCAGATCTAGGTTCGACAATTCTGAGCACTACTGTATGACGTGATTGGGTGTGAGCACGTGCTGGGGCGTTGATTAGTTGTTTCTTACACATTAGAAAGAACATTGTTTATCTTGCTGAGATATTTCCAATATTAGATTTGTACAAATTGGTTTGCTGAAATCACAATGTTTGAAATAATCAATCCAGGGTAATTATAGCCACTTTGGCTTTGGTTGTGAACTTTAGACACCACTCAATAATGGCAGACTCCATCCACAAGATGGACGATAGCCACTGATGCTCTTTTTGTGTCGGTTGCTACTGTAGCGCACCGCTTAACGCGGATCACCATGGCGACGTGACTCACGTTGCCATGGTCACTGTGTTCAACAAAGTTATCAAGATGGTGTACGCCGACGGCTCTGTACTTTGCCGACGCGTGTGACTTTTTCTGCTCGCAGGAATCAGGTAAGCCTAGGAGGCTTTAGACTGGCACTACTCGTATCTTAACGGTTGTTTCTATTTACTTTGCAAATTCTGATTATTCATAAGCAGGGCCATACGGGCTCAAGATTTGTCATGTGTAACGCCAGTTCTCTAGTTTGGTCGTAGTCTGTGACTATTTCGAACGCGCTTAATGAAGGATGCCTATCACAGTGCTTGAACGCATTTACAATATGGTCCGTAGATGACGGCAGGATGATATTTAAGATTGTGAACACATTAGCTATATGCCCCACACACCCAAGCCCATGGCTAGTTTTATACAATGATGTACTTTATGAAGCATCAAAACAATACTTTACATGAGTCAAATGCAGGGAGATAATTTTCTTTTGTGGATTTTCATTCCAATAATGAATATACATTTTATAATTATACCATGACAAACCTGATTTCACATTTATTTAATTTCAGACTCTATACTGGGGATATAACCCCGTTACTACTACAGGGACATCAGTCCTATGGATTGATTATATGCAAATACGGGTAAGTACACCTGATTGATTTTGTTTCAGGATATTATAGGGGTCAGTTGACCAGTATGGATTTGTTACCACGATTTCAAAATAACGATTAATTTTTTGTTTTTTTCTTTTTTGATCTGTCTATTTATGTTTTGATCTTTTGAAATTAATATGCATCTTTGATGGGTTTTTTGCTTTTTCTACACCCTTGAATCCTCCCTTTCACCAATCCTTGTTTCTCTGTCTACTCGCTATACGCTTATTTCTATGATATCTATTGTCTTATTGCGGCAGGATGGAATAATGCAACGGGCAATATGACCTTATAACTGTTTGTACATTTATGTCATGTTTTCGTGTGAATTATATATACTTTTTATTACAATAGTATGTTATTTACGTATGGTGATTTGTTGTGGAATATTATGTAGCCCAGATTTGAAAAAGGCTCAGCAGAGCCAAAACATGTTATCATACATGGGCTTCTTTTTTAATGTGTGATTATGCAGTATTATTAAATATACACACATATTGATAGCGCGGAGTCCTGCATTCTTTTTCTTTTTTACAACATTTTTTACAGTTTTTGTATCCATTTACTTGTGCATTTTTGCGCTTACTGAAATGGCTACTAAAGGTGGCTAGATCCCAAAGATAGCGGTTTTTCGCTTGTTATGTGGCCATATTGTAGTTTGGCCTTTCTGCTGCATTCTCGGGTCAGGAAATCCCTTATAAGGTCATGCACTTCATCTGGAAACCTGCTGTTGTCACTAGCTTGTGAGCCTTTGTGTGTGTAAGCCAAGAGGAGGGGGCTAAAATCACATCCCTGGTTCCCTTATAAGGTCATGCACTTCATCTGGAAACCTACTGTTGTCACTAGCTTGTGAGCCTTTGTGTGTGTAAGCCGAGAGGAGGGGGCTAAAATCACATCCCTGGTTCCCTTATAAGGTCATGCACTTCATCTGGAAACCTGCTGTTGTCACTAGCTTGTGAGCCTTTGTGTGTGTAAGCCGAGAGGAGGGGGCTAAAATCACATCCCTGGTTCCCTTATAAGGTCATGCACTTCATCTGGAAACCTGCTGTTGTCACTAGCTTGTGAGCCTTTGTGTGTGTAAGCCGAGAGGAGGGGGCTAAAATCACATCCCTGGTTCCCTTATAAGGTCATGCACTTCATCTGGAAACCTGCTGTTGTCACTAGCTTGTGAGCCTTTGTGTGTGTAAGCCAAGAGGAGGGGGCTAAAATCACATCCCTGGTTCCAGAAAGGTGCAGTTGTGGAATCAGTAGTTCCCCCGATTGGAAAACTACTGGATGTTTGAAAGATCCTTACTATTGGTGGGCTTGAACCTGCATCCCACTCCAGCTTTGGATAAGAGGCAGACTCCTGAAGCCATTCTTCAGATCTACGTTGGAGCCAGGATTGCTATGAAGAAGAGCAGTCCACTGATGACCCAAGGATGACTTTTGAATCTGACCAGCATCCTCTCCAATGATTGGTCCTGTGAAGCCCTGCTCCTCTCTATCTCAGTCAGAAGGCTAGCCCAGGGGTAGAATGCATGTCCCAGGTTTGACGATCAAATGTAAGTGCAGAGGGGGCTAGCCACAAGGGACTTTGCACCCAATGTTACCCTGTGGAGGACATGGGGAGGGCATCTTCTCCAACACAGCATGTAATGCGTGCATCACAAGTGCCTCAAGTTCATTTGCAGTCAGTAGGCTGTGTAGATGCAAGTGGCCCTGTGCTTTGTGTGGTCATCTCTGGCGCAGAATCTCTGCTGGAATCTCGTCGTCACTTTCCGAGTTTACTTTTCTATTGATAACCACATGGGTGAGTCCTTCACTTTTGTACTATGATTTCTAATTCTGCTCTTCGCAGTAAATCTGTGGGTGTCCCTGCTAATGGACTCAAAGGGAGGCTGAAACGTAACAAACCTATTTTAGCCGGTGACTTGTGGAATTCGTCATGACAGGGTCCACCTCCTTTAGGGCCGCCTAGTGCTTTATGCCTGCATCAGTCAACCTTCTACGCCAACGTAGCGGCTTCTTTTCTGAGGAATGACCTTAGTGGATTGAGCCTGGTCCATGGAGAGCTACATGGGAGGTCTTCTGTTGAGCCTCCTTCACTTCTGGATTATATCTTGGATGCTGAATGAATGTCTTGCTGCCAGCCGACTGCCAAAATCCATAAATCACTTGCATTCCCCTGATACGCTCCTCGGCTCTTAGGAACATTCCTCTGAGCTAATATCTAGCACTTTGAAGAATGGTTCATCTTCATCTGCACCATCGATCTTTTCTCCTTTAAGGTCAGAATCCTCACAATATGACATCACCTTTGGGAGCTAGAGCTATATCGGCTTTAAACTTTGTTTTGAATTCATTTGTTCATTTGTACGAGAACATTAATTCAAATTTGCTCATTACAAATGTTTGTTAAATACTTTAAATTCCAAAGTTTCTTATATTGAAGGCTTTCTAGCTTCATCTAAGAAAATGACTACTCCTTCTGTATTGCATGATTTGACTTCTGCACAACCTGGTACCTCCGATGGTGAAGAACCTAGAATGGAATCGAAAGTTGAAATAGAACCTATGCCGGATTGTGTTCTAATTGGGTGTACCATAGTTGGAAGATGAGATTCAGGTGCCCATATTATTGTTTGCTTGAAGCTGGCCCCCGTGTCCCCCTCCCCGATGGCAAAACAGCAGCAAAATTCTTAGCGCAAGAAGCTTTTCCCCTGTGATGTGTATGTGAGGTCCTGAGATCTGAAAACGGGCCTCATTATGTAAATGACCTATTTAAAGAAATGACCTCCCTTTTGGGCATAAATCACAAATTATGCTCAGTTTACCACCTGCAAGCCAACAAAATATTGGAGCACCTTAATGCCTTTTAAAACAACGTTTAGCAAAAATATGGGAATCTCTGAAACGTAATTGGCTTTATTATCTCCCTATTGCCTTGTTCCCACTCAGAAACCAGCCAGGGTTGGAGCACATCTCATGCCCCATGTGATTGTAACAAGCAGGAGTCTGCACAGTTCCCTCACACCTTCACACACAGCCTCAGATGCCCATAAGGCAGCTGAAATTTTGCAGGATGGGTTTCAGGGGTACCTGTCATGATCTCTGCTTCCAAAAGGTCAGGGTTTTCCCAACTCCCTTGGAAGCAGATCCATAACCCAGGTTCCGAGTGCCAACCAGTCCCAATTGGGACCTTTTGGACCCAGTCCTGGCGCCAGTGGCACAGGCTCATAAATATGCCCAGTCCCAGCGCTGGAAGCGCCGGGCTCATAATGCTTGGGTGGACTTACCTGCAGCAGACCATGCTGCTTACTTGCCTGCCAGTTGAGCCTCTGATCCTCTTCTGTTTGGAACTACTTTTCCTGTTGGGTGGGGCAGGAGCCACTCCCTAGATTCAGAACACTGGAACTCTTCTGGAAAGCAGGAACTCTTTTCTTACCTAGGCGTGGCTGTGGAAGGAGACACCTAAGCACTACAGGAGGCTATTTAAACCACACCCGATGGATAAATCTTGCTTTGCGTTATTCTGCATCCTCTGCAGCAGAACGCTCATCGTGTCTTCTGCATCTGATCCTGGGCCTAAGGAAAAAGGCTTACCATCCTGAATCCAGTCTTCAGCAACACCTATAAAGACAAGAAAGAACAGGTTAGCATTACGGTCTTCAGTGACAGCTCTTCACTTACCTGGTCCATCGGCTGTCACCAACGCCTCGCGCTGCATTCCGGCATCTGAAAGACAAAGGCTTACCTACTCTTCGTGGCTCCAGAGGTCTTCACACTGCATTCCGGCATCTGAAAGACAAAAGCTTACCAACTCTTCGCACGCTCCGGAGGCCTTCGGCGCTGCATCCCGCATCTGAAAGACAAAACAAGGTACGTTTAAAGACATTGGGGAACTTTAATACTCACGTGCCATTACTCCTTTCCAAATCTAACCCAGTGGGTATTCCGGCACCCTGCAGCCGCTCCGAACTTGTACCTGCAAAATAAAAAGACAGTTAGAGCGCATCGTGAAGCAGGCAACAAGCGCTTACTTACGTGCTTCCAGGCACTTCTATTCATCACACGGGCTCCATCTTCAACTCACTTCAGCCCGTCATCCGCCATCGCCGGAACCCTGCAAAACAAGAAACATCATTACTAAAGACTTTAAAGACATTAGAATTACTCGAAACTTACCGTTCATGCAGTAAACGACGGACAGCAGTCCTCTGAAGTCAAGAGGCCTGCTCCCCTTATCCAGTGAAGAAACTGGTTACAGCACCCTGCCCCGAGGCAGATGGAGAGCACGGCGTTCACTTACCTAAGGTGAGAGCGTTAACCTTTGGGGTTCTACAGGAGAAGAGAAAGGGAAGAAGAGAGAGACATTCAATAACCCAGTTCCTTAATCCCATATTTTCTATCTGCAGACATCTTACCCTTCGAGTCAGACATACAGTGCACAGAGGTCCAGCCCAAAGAGCCAGCCGTGTGTTACACATCACCTTTGAAGATACGGTATATGCCCAGTCAAGACCGGCGCCTCTACGGGAATCAGGTGAGCGTTACAGTACCTTGGGGACCTAACCAAATGTATTAAAGTTCTATTGCAACAGATCATGCCACAGATCGTGCCGCACCCAAGACCGCCGGCTGCAATGGTGACAGACAATCCAGCATCTGCATGGCAACCACAGTTCTTCATCGGCAACATGGTTTGTATTAGAAGTTTTGTGAGGAACTGGAATGAAAGAAGATTCCAAGGGCCCTGCAAGGTCATCTACGATACTGAAACCACTGTTAAAGTTGCAGGTTGGAAGGTGTGGATCCACCTAATGGACATTCGAAATGACAACGGCACCAGCACCCATCCCCAAGAGCAGGGCAAACAAAGCAGGGAGAACCGAGTGTTTTTCCTATCTCATTGACATTTCTGAAATCACTGTGGTCCGTTGGACGAGTCCACATTAATCTTTTTTCACAGCCTCAAGAAGCAGCGGACAATGTCAGAAGAATTATGTTTTGCATAATGTTCCTGTTTTTCTCTCTTGCTCTTTTTCACGATAGCATGTATTATTTTTATTATTAGGAGTGTAGGGGGTAATGAAATTGAATTAGCATATGTATTCGCAAATAGTGTGCCCGTGACCAGAAGAAGAGGGACATTGTGAATCCTGATGACCATTGAAATAGTTTTACAGATATGCATGCCCTCGAAAGAATCGATCTATGGTACAACCACATGAGGGATGTGGGAAGAGAGGAGTAAAACTATTCCTGCTGTATTTGTTCTTTGATACCCCATGCAACTGGCAAACCCAGAGTGGTTACACTTAAAGAAATGCTATCTCTAATAGAACAGTGTTTGGTGTACCTTGCCCTCTGTAGGGTGTGTGGGCTGTTTCAGGGACACAGGGTTCAGGCAACATTGATAGAAAACAGTGAGTGTCACTGAAACAGGCAGGAGCAGTTTCATTGCAAAATAAGACCTCAGTTAGAAATGGGAGGCACTATTTTTCACAATAAGTGGGTCCAAGGACTAATGGGGTGCAAATCAAGAGGACTGGTGGGGTTTTCAGAGGAAGTAGTGGTGCATATCAATACATGTTATGCTTTGTGGGAAAGATATGTTAAATGACTGACATGGATGAAGCAATGTGAGCAACCCACTAAAGTGCTGAAGCTTACACAGCTCTCCTTGTGTTTCAGGGACGATGGCAGCGTGCCTGTTGTCACCAATGGACACTGTAACAGAACACTTCATACCTACCTAAATGGGGGAACTGCAGGTCTCATGGATTTCTTTTGGGTATGTCGGAGCCTTGCATACATACAGCTTACACCATTTAATTTCAGAGTGGTGTCTGTTCCCTAGCCACGTTGCATTCCCCTACCTTAATTGTCCCCGATGCTGATCTTACTCTAATCAATCAGCACCGCCTGTTCAAATCCATGAACCTTATGCATCAGCGGGCCCGCTGATCACTGAGCTTGCACCATCAAAGGCGCTCAAACTATTTGTCCCAACATCCAAATGAGAACCTCAGTGGCATTCCTGAGAAGTACCGGCTGTTCACCAAGACTGAGACTTTCTTCCCCTCTCTGCTCGCTCTAGGAATCAAGGTATCAGCTTACTCTAAAGTGTCTTCAAATCACCCGCTTGGAAATGATACAGCTGATAATTGACACTGAGCACAGCTTGAAGGTGGTTAGAGAGGAACAAAGGGCAATCAGATTAATGACATTTCATAATCGCCATGTACTTGATTTATTCATGGCCTTGGAGGGCGGGATCTGTGCCAAAGTAGGCCCTTCATGTTGTAGATTCATTCCACCCCACGCAGTTGTTGCCCTACACAATCTACATACTGTGATGGAAACGGAAGTTGGGGTGGTGGAGCAAGATTGGTGGTCATCAATATTTGCAAGGATTACATCATGGTTGAGTCCTGATTGTAAAATAATGTTTCCTGTCCTTGTTCTGGTGCTTGTAATTTTGTGTTACTGACAACTGATCGTAGGGTGCTTCACAGAAACGCTGTCCAGAAGAACATGGTTGATATCACTCACACCAAAAGCATGGGAGGCCGCTCCCCTCTTAAAACATGTGGACACACAGACTGATTAATGCAATGGTGAGATTGAACTACAAATGCTAAGACTAGAGCATCCAATTGGTCCCCCAGGCGCATGTTTTGACTCCTCACCAGGCCCAGAGAATTATTGGGAGGGGTACGTTAACCCCACAGGAAACTGGTATTTTTGTTTTTTGACATGTAGCCCAGAAGAATATGAACAGCAAGGTGGAGATTTGCGTAATGTTAGTAAGTATTGTGTACCAAACACTGAATTTCATAAGCAGAAGGAGGTGAGTAGAGTAGTTAATAAACTAACTAAAGGGGGGAATGCTGTAATGCAGGCACAGTGTCCTCCATGTGAAGGAAGGTACAGGCTATGGTAGCATGGAGTTGTCATTTAATTTCAGAGCTGGTGCATGTGTCATTTGTTTCAGCATTTCTGCTCACATGTGAATTAGGATTTAGGTTTGCCCCCAATTCCAGAGAGCATTAGGCTACCGGGTACAGGGTGGGATGGAGGGCTGTAAAAGACATTGGGCCTCATTAGGAGTATGGCGCTAAGGCAACAACAGCGCCTGTATTGCTACCGGCACCGTTGCTACCGTACCTCCATACTATTAGATCTGCTCGCGGGTGCCCTAGCAGCCACATGGTCTGACCAGTTGGCCGTACCGGCACTAGCAAGCAGAACATGATGGTAGAAACGGTACCGTTATGAACGGTACCACTGCTAACATCCTCCCCATTCCCATTGAGCCCTATGGGGGCTCAAATGTTAATGGGGATGTACCGACTCTGGCACCCGTGCAAGGGGAATTACCAGGTCCTCCGAGGTCGCAATGGCCCAGTGATTACCCTTTCGCGGGTGCCGGAGCAGATGCAAATTTGGGAGTAATCTTGCCGGTAAAACCCATTGTTCACTATATGTAGAGTTTAGGGCCCTGCGACTCCAAGAGGTTGTTGAGTATGTTGTGGAGTGATCTGTTGGTATAAAGAGTAAGTAGGGAAAGGCACTGATGTTTAGGGCCTCTCGCACCACTGACCAGAGTGTTGCCATGTTAGAATTAGGGCCTTGCTGAAGTAGCAGACTTGACTGGTGATGCACTAGGCCACAGTTTCAAGCTCCTGGCATGCTGGTAAATTAGATTGTATTCCTGTTTCCCCCAGCAAGCGTTCAGACTGTCAAGGTTCTTGGATGAAGTGCAGGGGGCTGCATGATTGTTAGTTATTTTAGCAAGAGTTTGCTGTTCCAAGGTGCTCCAGACAAGAGTAAGGATATGTTAAAGTTGGATAAATACAATAGCATTGAAGGACACATTTTTTAATGTGAATGGGACCTAGAGTTGGGATGTTTCCAAGGTACTGAATTAGGTTGTGCTTATACTGCCCCCATCGAGGAGTGGCAGGACAATTGGAACTGCAGCATATGGATTGAACAGAGCAAAAATACATCTGAGAAATTAGTCCTCAAGAGCAGTATATTGGCTGTGTTTTGTTTTATAAAGCCACCTGTTTCCCAAGAATATGGAAGAATGTGTGCTAGGAAAGCAAAATGTTTCAGGACGGGAGTCGCAAGCGATGTGCTGAATATGCAGCTGCAAAGTCTGAGAACCATCAGGGGTGTGAGACACCAGAAGGTGTCTCGCACCGCAAGTCCCTGGGAATCTGCCATCCGGGTGGCCAGGACACATCCATCGCTATTGGATCCAGTTCCTGGGGGTGGACTAGTGCGGGAGGATCACTTGCATGAGGGAGTGGAAGTGGGACACCGAAAGGCGAGATGCGATATCTCCCTTCCTTATACCATCTTTTCCCCAACCTAGGGTACCTGGAAGCTCAAATCCCCTTCCCCCTTTTCCAACACAGTACACTTTCTCATGGACATTTCATCATGATCGACAACGGACTAACACCAGAGCTGTATACCTGACATGTCCCAACACAAGTCCCAACACAAGGGTCAGGCAATTCAAATTACAATTACATGTCCCAGGAGAATAGCTATCCCCTTCCTTATAACATCTTTTCCCCAATCTAGGATACCTGCAAGCTCAAACCCCCATCCCCCTTTTCCGACACAGTACACTTTCTCATGGACAATTCATCATGAGCGACAACGGACTAACACCAGAGCTGTATACCTGACATGTCCCAACATAAGTCCCAACACAAGGGTCAGGCAATTACAATTACATGCCCCGGGAGAATAGCTCAGCACAACGTGCTCGCCTTGGAAGCAAGACGACACGAAGCGAAACAGGTTTGATCCCCTGGTCCGCGCTTAGAAACCTCTGGGTATTTAAGCGTGGTATAAATGTGCAACTAAGACAACAAAAAAAAAATTACGCAAAAAAAAAAATTCCTGTAACAGCGCCTCAATGACCGCAAGCTGTGTGATCGCTTTAAAAAAAACTGATAATGGGCACCTGAATCTCATCTTCCAACTATGGTACACACAACTGACTTCTACCCTACTTCCCCAAACGTATAAAAGTCGGAGCACCGATGCCCACTCTGGACAAGGCAAAACGTTACGAGATGGCAGTTTAAATCAAGAAGAAAGGCAGCGAGACCAGAGAGGATGACAAAGATGGAATTACCCTTGCCCTTTTTGGAGAATGTCTGTGACTTTCAAGAGGCCTCGAGGAAGAGAAACATAAGACCGGGAATTGCAGCTGACGAACAGTGCAGTGTGTGTCAAAAGTACACAGGGCCCTCCCGTATTGATAGCCAAGGCGGGGAGAAGCGATTGCCACTGTGGTAATGTTCTTAACTCCAATACTAAGCAACGCCAGTGAGTTAAGCAAAGCCAGTGAGTTGGAGAAAACTGATAGCAAACCGGACTGTGATACTGTAAACACTGGAGGGGAGTATCTGTACTTCTGCCCTCTATATGGCAGAGGTACAGAACACCCCAGCCAAGGTTCTCTATATGGAAGCTATGGACGAGCAACCAAGTCTTAAGCTCTCAGGAGGTGACGCAAGCTGGTTCTTAAGTACAGTGAGTCCCCAAGCCCCCACAAAGGAATGTCCACACACTTGGCCTCATCACGAGTTGGGCGGTAATGCTATTACTGCCGCATTTAAGGGTCCCCCAATCACAAGTCTGGCAGCATTTACCCTGGGGGTAAATGCGTCGAATTAATGCCCATTTTCGGGCATAATTAGCGCAACGCTATTAGCTTGCGCTACTTGCACCAAATATGCCCCATTGGGTCCAAGGGACCCAATGGGGGATGGGGAATGCCCATTACCGCCCAACCCTTGATCCGGTGCTAATAGCGCCAGACCGGTTGGTGGTAACGCTATTAGCCCGGGCGGTATCCCGGCGGTAATACCACCAGGATACCGCCTAACTTGTGATGAGGCCCACTATGTTATGAGCTAAAACAGTTCTATATATAAAAAATATGCTTCAGAGGTATATACCCAATTCAATAACACACGTTGTACTTGTTACACTCACCTGGTCTCTCCGGGGACCTTGGGGCACGGTTGGAGCCCTCCCTGGATTTGGCTTCCCTGGATCTTGTTTTATCCCCAGCTGCAGCAATTTGGTCTGGTCAGGTTGCTGGCAATGCCCTTGGGGAAAGGTAATAGGCAGTGAGAATTCTGCGACTGAACTGCGAGCCCCCTCGAACCCCTCATGCTAGAATGAGACGCGCAAGCGTAGTCCCATAGAATCTCACCTGTTATTTTGCAAAGATGAGCTCTCCGTCCTGCTTCTCTTCAGCAGGGGCGCTATAGACAGACGCAGTTGCTTCACTGGTCCATATGTGTAATGGCCCAGACCGGCTGCGACCAATCCTCGTGGGAGGTAAGTGTTGATAAAAATGATTATTGTCTGTATGCTTCTTTAAAGTCTTTCCCAATGATTATTGTCCGTATTCTTAATAAAGTCTTTCTTTTCCCCAATAGGTGTTGAAGATGGCTCCGCTGCATCGCGTTGCTGACAGTGGACCCACGCGGTGTCCGAAAGGGATGGAGCGGACCCCCACTAGAGAGTAAATAAGGTTTATAAATGAAACACAAGGCTTATATGTTGCGCAGCCAACTGTTAAATGTTTATGCGGTTTCTAACCTGGTGCTGTCTTTATTTCTTGCAGGGACGGCGTGACGTCGGGATATGGAGAGCGGCTATCCGGAAGCTATTTGCAGCTGCGAGATGGAAGAACCACGAGGATGCCTGACGAGAAGAAGACTTCTGCGTGAATGAAGACTCCGACAGGTGAGGAAGAGGCGCCCAGCAGAAGATGGATTTGAGGAGACAGGTAAGGTGCGCGCTGACGATACTGGAGTGAAGCTCGTAGTGCTTCAAGCAGTGGTATGGCTGGTTTCCGGTAAGGTGCGCACTGCGGATGTCAGGTCGAGATTGGATGCGCTCCGAACGATGGTAAAGCTGGATCCTGGTAAGGTGCGCATTGAAGATGTACAGCTGGAATCAGGTAGGTGCACGCCGAAGATGTGAAGCTGGAATCAGAAGATGCAAGGCTGAAGACAGGTAAGAGCTTCAGACGGCGGTAAGCGCTATGCTGCATACAGCAGATTAACACAAAGCCTCAACATGCGGGTGGGGCCGGCTTAAATAGTCTGGTCCTAGCCACTCCCCTTTAGTTCGTCCTTGTGGCCCCACCTCACCACTCCCATGGATGATTGCACATGCCTTCCAATGCTTTCTAATGGCCACGCCCGGCCTCGATACACGTGCCTTGGACCCCAAGGTTGTAGAGCACACTTTCTTATGAGCCTGGCACCAAAGGCACGAGGACAGGGTCCATTTGGACCCTTTGGAAGGAGGTAATAAGGGCCCTTGGTTAGTGGCCATGACAGCACTCTGGTAATTCTACAATGACAAATATATACAATTTCTATGTGATACCACAGTTAGGCCTAAGATTCCTTTAAAAGGCATCAACTGCTGCCAGTTATAATGGGCTGCTACCATTGGTGGCAGTACCAGACTGATTTGCATATGGGTGGACCCCTTTTGCAATGGCGCAGACGGGCTAAAAAACTGTGGTGTGGAAGGTTACCCAGAGCAACCTTCATGGTACAGATTCATTCAAAACCTTCCACCCATCACTTTTGTGGTCACAGTTTGTCTCACTATGTGAGAGAGGGTATGCCCAGACGTGGGTCCCTTGCTCTCTGCGCCATAGGGAACCAAGCGGCACCTCACTGAGGAGGCCCAACAAGGCCGAAACATGTCTGGGGTTGCTTGGTTTTCTGTGCAGAGGGGACCTGGCCTAGCAGTTCGGGCTGGGCTGCTACCTTCGGTGGCGGCAGCTGCTGACTGATTTGCACATGGCTGGTCCCCTTTTGCAATGGCGCAGACGGGCTAAAAAACGGTGGAGTGGAAGGTTGCCCAGAGCAATTGCCAGTGGTTTAGATTAATTCGAAACCTTCCACCCATCACTTTTGTGGTCAGTTTGTTTCTCCTTGTGAGAGAGGGTATGCCCAGACGTGGGTCCCTTGCTCTCTGCGCCATAGGGAACCAAGCGGCACCTCACTGAGGAGGCCCAACAAGGCCGAAACATGTCTGGGGTTGCTTGTGTTTCTGTGCTGAGTGGACCTGACCTAGCAGTTCGGGCTGGGCTGCTACCTTCGGTGGCGGCAGCTGCTGACTGATTTGCACATGGCTGGTCCCCTTTTGCAATGGCGCAGACGGGCTAAAAAACGGTGGAGTGGAAGGTTGCCCAGAGCAATTGCCAGTGGTTTAGATTAATTCGAAACCTTCCACCCATCACTTTTGTGGTCAGTTTGTTTCTCCTTGTGAGAGAGGGTATGCCCAGACGTGGGTCCCTTGCTCTCTGCGCCATAGGGAACCAAGCGGCACCTCACTGAGGAGGCCCAACAAGGCCGAAACATGTCTGGGGTTGCTTGTGTTTCTGTGCTGAGTGGACCTGACCTAGCAGTTCGGGCTGGGCTGCTACCTTCGGTGGCGGCAGCTGCTGACTGATTTGCACATGGCTGGTCCCCTTTTGCAATGGCGCAGACGGGCTAAAAAACGGTGGTGTGGAAGGTTGCCCAGAGCAACACCAGTGGTACAGATTCATTCAAAACCTTCCACCAACACTTTTGTGGTGGCAGTTATAATGGAGCATACAAATCATGCAGCAAGGTGTATCAACGTAGATAATAAGAAAGGCGGGTTAAGGTTAAGCAATGGCAGATCCCCCCACCTGGGCAACCTGTAATAAAGGTATTAACAAGTCCAGTCCAAAAGGTTCAACCACCCCAATGTACCTGAAATGGAAGAGTTTCTTCGCTGGTTCGTCGACGGTATCCCTCAAAGATGGACTCCCTTTAAAGCAGGAGCCACGGGGAAGTCCTGGGAAGATAAGGCGTGCGGTACACCTCAATGCAAAGTGTTTGGTGCCACAAATAAGTTTTGTTGGTGGATGCAGGCCCGGCAGCGGGTGTCAGGTGTTAGACTCACATTGGGCGTTCCTCTGGCCTGTCAGTGCTGCAGCCGCAGCGCGTACCCCTGGATGGTCCTCGGATCTTCACTCCGTCTTTGTCCTCGGGACATCTTTGTCGGTTGTTGGTGGCGGGAAACGCACCGGTGGACTTTCCTCGGTAGCTGGCGACCTCGACTTTCTCCGGTGGGACAAAGTGGTCGGCAGTGATGGCAAGTGAGCCCTCTGTCAAATGTTGTTAGGCAAACGTGGAGCTTTCACGGCTCCGACCATCAAGCAGCACAGCGTCAAGTTGTCCCAGCTTCTGGGCAACACGATTCGATTGGGCTTCCAGCAGTCATTGAAATCTTCTGAACCCCGGTCGACTGCAGTGGACTTCGATGGCCTCGATGTCCAAGCGCTCCTCTTCAGGATTCTTGGCAGACCCCTTTTCTGGACATCAAACTCGCAGAACTGGCTTGCAGGGTTCCTCGATGAAGGAGAGCAGTTTTTGCACAATGGTCCCTCGTAGGAAGCCGCAAGGAGAAGGCCAGAGGACAAGGCCTGCACTCCTCTTTGCAGCTCCGCTGCGAGTGCCTCCATCAGCTGTGCTCGATCAGCTGGCAGCAGAATTCCATCTGCTTTTCGGAGCGCCAGCTGATCTCGCGCACATCGCGAAGGCCCCCGCCTTGGAAGGCATGGGCACCGACAAAGCATCTTTTGAATTTGGCGCCGAAACGACGCCGCTTCCCGCCCGCAGCCCGCAGCCTCATACGGCTTCCCGCCCTGCCGGCTCCAGCCCCCCACCATAAAGAGAGACGGGGCTCACCGCCAGGCGAAGCCGCAAGGAGAAGGCCAGAGGACAAGGCCTGCACTCCTCTTTGCAGCTCCGCTGCGAGTGCCTCCATCAGCTGTGCTCGATCAGCTGGCAGCAGAATTCCATCTGCTTTTCGGAGCGCCAGCTGATCTCGCGCACATCGCGAAGGCCCCCGCCTTGGAAGGCATGAGCACCGACAAAGCATCTTTTGAATTTGGCGCCGAAACGACACCGCTTCCCGCCCACAGCCCGCAGCCTCATACGGCTTCCCGCCCTGCCGGCTCCACCCCCCCCACCATAAAGAGAGACGGGGCTCACCGCCAGGCGAAGCTGCAAGGAGAAGGCCAGAGGACAAGGCCTGCACTCCTCTTTGCAGCTCCGCTGCGAGTGCCTCCATCAGCTGTGCTCGATCAGCTGGCAGCAGAATTCCATCTGCTTTTCGGAGCGCCAGCTGATCTCGCGCACATCGCGAAGGCCCCCGCCTTGGAAGGCATGGGCACCGACAAAGCATCTTTTGAATTTGGCGCCGAAACGACGCCGCTTCCCGCCCGCAGCCCGCAGCCTCATACGGCTTCCCGCCCTGCCGGCTCCACCCCCCACACCATAAAGAGAGACGGGGCTCACCGCCAGGCGAAGCCGCAAGGAGAAGGCCAGAGGACAAGGCCTGCACTCCTCTTTGCAGCTCTTCGCTGCTCGAAGTCTGCCGTTTACCACAGACTCTTGCTGGAATCTCAAGGTAAGGAGTCCCGCAATCCGGAACTACCCCACACACTCGCAAAAAGGCGAGACCGTCTACGCACACGTACTCTACCTAGCGTATTGGTCACTCTGCCCATCCCCACAAGTGCACGCAATGCACGACTACAGTCGAGAACCTTACCTACAACTAACCGAAAGGCCACCTCCCCAGTACTGCATCTATACCACAAACTAATCCACACAACGAAACTGACCCCACCTATCAAGCACCACCGTGAGCCATTTGCATTGGATACAATGTCTAAGACTCTTGTTAATGTGTCACTCACACGTATGAATGAAATTACCGCTATTTGCAATTCTTCTACCACTGCCTTGCTACCTAATGATGCAAATGCCACTTTATCTGTGTCTATGACCCCAGAAAACATGCCCCCCACTGGTTTGAATGAAATTACCGCTATTTGCAATTCTTCTACCACTGCCTTGCTACCTAATGATGCAAATGCCACTTTATCTGTGTCTATGACCCCAGAAAACATGCCCCCCACTGGTCTGAATGAAATTACCGCTACTTGCAATTCTTCTACCACTGCCTTGCTACCTAATGATGCAAATGCCACTTTATCTGTGTCTATGACCCCAGAAAACATGCCCCCCACTGGTTTGAATGAAATTACAGCTATTTGCAATTCTTCTACCACTGCCTTGCTACCTAATGATGCAAATGCCACTTTATCTGTGTCTATGACTCCAGAAAACATGCCCCCCACTGGTTTGAATGAAATTACCGCTATTTGCAATTCTTCTACCACTGCCTTGCTACCTAATGATGCAAATGCCACTTTATCTGTGTCTATGACCCCAGGAAACATGCCTCCCACCGGTTCGGATAGGCCACCCCCGACCATCAATGTCACCCCTGAACCGCACCTCAAATGTGCCCTCATCAACGCCCGCTCCATCAATGCGCATGCACTAGATATCCACGACCTTATTACCACCCTAGATCTAGATCTTCTAATGGTCACCGAAACTTGGCTACATGAAGCCTCAGGCCCCGCCCTATCCCTCGCTCTCCCACCTGGCTATGCCATCACGAGACAAGATCGCATGACCACTGGAGGCGTTGTCGCACTCATAGCCAAAGACTCAATCACTATCAGAAGGGCTGACAAAACTATCAACAATAACAGCGACTACCTTCAATTAAAACTCACCATCTCGCACCAATGCACCATCACCCTACACCTCATCTATCGACCACCAGGCCCCCTAGGAGACTTCCAGGCCTCCATCACCCACCTCCTGGCGGACAACCTCAAAAAGTCATCCAAAGCCATTCTCCTTGGAGACATCAACCTTGGCCTGAATGACGCCAAAGACCCTACAGCCAAAGCACTTGACACAGCTCTAGCCACCCTAGGATTCGTCAACACCATCAACAACCCCACACACGCCCTAGGCAGATCACTAGACTGGATCGCCCACCACAATTGCCCCATCACAGTCACGGGCAACACCCCCACCCCATGGTCCGACCACCACACCATCACCTTTAACATCCCCACCACTACAACCACATCCCACCCCCCTCCTCCCTTGCCTCCTGCCCTTACAAGGAGTGCCCGTCAACTGACCAAAGAAAGACTCCTACCCTTCTTACAGGGACCTGCCTTCACAGCCCCATTCTCCAACGACCCGGAAACTCTGGCAAAAAATTATGATACGGCCATCACAGCAGCAATCAATACCATCGCCCCACTTAAACTTCGGAAAACCAAACCCACTAGACACGCTAATGCGTGGTTCACCTAAGACCTTCTAAAACTACGCTCCGACAAACGGGCAGCATTAGCTCTTTGGCAAACATCACGGGATGAGAAAGACAAACTCAACTTCAAATCCCTTGCAATTAATTACAAGAAAGCCATCATTAAAGCCAAAGCTAAATCCTTCGAAGAGAGAATTGCTGAGGCCAAGTCGAACACCAAGGAAATGTTCGCCATTTTCAGGGAACTTGAGAACCCCACACCCACCCCCCAAAACTTCACTAAGGACAAAGAATGGTGTGACAACATCCAAACAGCCATGCGCAATAAGATCAGCTCTCTCCAAGCCAAAATCTTGAACACCAAACTAACACTCTCCACCCACACTACACCCTCCTCACCACCACTGCCCCCATCACCCACTGAGGCCCCACCCACCTTCTCGTTTAAAACCATCCAAGAATACGACATGATCAACATTATGAAAAACATAAAACCCTCCAATTGCAAAGGCGACCCCTGTCCTGCCTCCATCATCAAAGACTGCGCAGACACCCTGGCCCCTTTTCTAACAGCCTTCGTCAACGCCTCCTTCACCACAGGGAGAGTCCCCGCCTGCCTAAAGGAAGCATGGGTCCGACCCCTCATAAACACTTGACCCCACCTCCCCTAATAACTACCGCCCCATCACCACTGTCCCTTTCCTCCTCAAGATTCTAGACAAAGCAGCCTACCTGCAGGTCCAGCACTTCCTCGAAGAACAGAACCTCCTTGGACTGAGACAATCCGGCTTTCGCCCTAGGCATGGGACAGAGACCGCCCTACTCGACCTAAAAAACCAAATGGACGACGCAAGGGACCAAGGCAAACCTGTCTTGCTCCTTCTCCTGGATCTGTCGGCAGCTTTTGATCTTGTAGACCACGACATCCTCTGCCACCACCTCTCCTCCACAGCCAACTTCTCTCAAGAAGCCATTACATGTATCGCCTCCTTCCTCCAAGGCAGGACCATGTAGGTCTTCTCTGACCTAGCCACTGCATCACCCTCTATCATGCTATGTGGGGTGCCCCAAGGCTCCTGCCTCTCCCCCACCCTCTACAACATCTTCACCCGCCCCCTCTTCCTCATCCTTGACGCCATGGGCATCTCTTACACCAACTACGCCGACGACACACAGATCCTTCTCACTCTGACAGGCGACTATGACACGGACTCTGCTACCCTCAACAACATCTACAACACAATTCAAATGTGGATGGCTATCAATGGCCTCTGCCTTAACTCCGACAAAACTGAGCTCCTACTCGTAGGCTCCCCTGACACCATCAAGAAACTTGACGCTCAGTTCAGCCATTTCACCATTGACTCAATCACGATCCCAGTACTTGACACGGTAAAAACACTAGGCGTCTACTTAGACTCCAATCTATCCATGACCAGACAAGTAAACGCCATTGCCTCCTCGGCCGCTTACCATGCAAAACTCCTTAACGCAATCAGACCTTATCTGTCAAAAGACACCTGCACTAACATAGCCAGGGCCATAACCGGCTCGCGACTTGATTACTGCAATATTCTTTTCCTTGGGACCTCCAACAAAAATCTTGAGAAGCTCCAAGTAATACAGAACAGTGCCCTACGCGCTGCACAAGGCATTGCCAAGCGAGAGCACATCACCGCTGCCAGAAAAGCTTCCCACTGGCTCCCCATAAAGGAGAGGATCCTATTCAAGGCTCTAAGCATCACCCACAAATGTGTCCATCTTGCCGCCCCAATGTACCTTTCGCAGAGGATCCACCTGGTCTCCTCCACAAGACCCACTAGATCACCCTATGCCAGCATGCTCTCAGTACCCAGGGAAAAAAGGACCAGAGCAGGGGGCTCCAGTTTCCCGTACCTCGCTGCCGTACACTGGAACACCCTCCCTAGCTCCCTGCGCTCTGAACCCTCACTGACCACCTTTCGGAAAACCCTGAAAACGACCCTGTTCATCTAACAATTACATGGCCTAGCCCTCATAATTGTATTGTATTGTATGATGTATTATGTGATATATCTGTATCATTGTAACTAAGTCTTCCTTGCAAGTAACAGTGCCACAATGCCCCTGGGCTGCCTGCGCGCTATATAAATTAAATAAATAAATAAATAAATAGCTCGGGGAGAGGTCTCCTAGCCAGGTCCTCTCTTGGATCAGTCTTCGACAGACTCAACAGCTTTTAGATTACTTCGAAAGGAAAGCAGCAGCAGTCTTCTTCGAGCTGGGCTTCAAGGATGAGCTTCAAGTTTTGACTTCAGCTTCTGAACAAATTGGTAAGTGAGAAGTCCCCAGATATACACATCTGTCTCTCATTCACTCTGACTGAGCCAGGCTCAGTCAGCCAATCACACAGAAGGGCATTCATGCAGACAGGCAGCCAATCATGCTCACAGGCATTCAGGCCATTCACTTCCACCCAGACACTCGTAACAAAGAATGTGGATTTAGGGTAAGCACCCAGCCGTTCAGCACACTACACTGCATTCATGTCAGTTTCGGGCAGGGCTGTCTCATTCATTGTGTCACACGCACAGAAACCAGACACCCATATTTGTATTTTGTATTTGTATTTGTTAATAATTGGTATCGCACACCTAACTCTGAGGTAACTGGGCACTGGAAAAAAACATAAGAACGTTACAGGTATACATGGATAACAGGCGAGTCGACCAAAGGTTACAGGTAGGTCTAGTGGCCAATAAATACAGATGACAATACAATAAATACACATATGCCTATCTAGTACATAGTGTGACTAGGGGTGATCGGAGAGGAGCCTACGTATTCAAATGGATAGGCTTATCTGTGAGCCAACACTTTACTCTAGCTCTGAAAGAACAGAAGGAAGGTTCCATTCTGATGGCAGGAGGTAGTGAGTTCCAGCATTTGGCAGCCTGAACTGGGAAGCTGGCTCCTCCAGCTGTTTTTATATTGAACCTTGGTACTTTGAGGCAATGTGAGTGGATAGATCTGGTGCGTCGGGCTGATTGGTGTTTGGACAATTTGACAAGTATTTGGGGCCGAATTTGTCAGGCATTTGTGGGTGATAGCTAGGGTGCGTAATGATATTCTATCACGCACCTGGAGCCAGCGGGCCTCCCGTCTGAAATTCGAGATGTGGCTGGACCTCGGAATGTTTAGTGCTGATATCAAGGCGTTGTTTTGTAGGACTTTTATCCTGTTGAGGTTCCGTTCGGAGGATCCTAGGTAGAGTGTGTTAAAATAATCGATCTTGGATAGCACTAGGGCTCTGGCTAGCGTAATGCAACTATTAGTGGACAAGTATGATTTACAAGGCATTGATCAGCTTGTTGATGTAGGCCGTTGAAGAAGCAGTGGTGCTAACTTGTTTCTTTAGAGACAAGGTAGAATCAAGATAAACTCATAAGGTTTTGATTTCCTTAGCAAGTTTGATAGGGTTCCCATCGATATTGAAGTACATGGACCGAGAGTCGATTTTGTTTAGACAAGCCTGTGTGCCAACAATCGGGAGCTCTGTCTTTTCGTCATTAAGGCAGAGGCTCTGGGCAGCCATCCCAGCCTGGATTTCCAAGTAGATTTAGTTAATAATCTTAGAATCATCCTCGTAACAGCCTGCCAGCGTGATGAAAACCTGGGTGTCATCTGCGTAATTCATATGGATGACACCCATGTTGTCAAGACGATTGAAGAGGAGCTTTGTGAATATGTTGTACAGCGTTGGGGAAACGCAAGAGCCCTGAGGCACCCCACAGTGGATAGGGATAGCGTCTGCTGAGGCTGTGGACGCGAAGACTTTCATCAAATTGGAGGCATTAATGGAGAAGGCAGCTGCTGTAGCCAAATGTTCTGTGAGGATCTGGTGATCGACCAGATCAAATGCAGCCGAGAGGTCTAACAACAGAAGGATAGCCAAGTTACCTTTTGTCTTTAGCCTCGTCCATCTGTATTTTCAAGTCCAAGAGGGCCGTATCCGTGCTGTGTCTTGGCCGGAAGCCAGATTGTCGGAGGCCAAGTAGATTGTTGTCCTCCAAATGTTTCTGGATTTGCAGGTATGCAATTCTGTCCAGTATTTTTAGGAAGAAAGGGATGGTTGTTATTGGCCTATAATTCGTTGGTGTGTTAGGGTCTAAGTTGTTTTTTTTAAGAGTGGAATAACCCAGGCTTCCTCGTGGTTGTTGGGGACTAAGCTAGAGTTGAAGGACGAGTTTATCACTGTGGCGATGAACAGGGACAGCTCTTTGGCGCCTTCCTTAATGATAGGGACCGGGCAGGTATCTCCTTGACCCCACCATAACATAGAATGTATATTGGCCACACCCAAAGGTGTACCCAAAACATATATTCACTGGGAAGTGTCCAGCCAGTCTGGCCTGGACTTTCCCACAATACCATATATGATTCTTCCACCCAACACCCAGTCAGGGGAAGGGACAGAGTTGGGGCTTCCCAGGACCTTGGGAAAACAAGGTAACAGGCAATAGAAATCAAGAGGCCGCAGGGGCCATCTTGCCTTCTATCAGGAATTCACTGATTCCTATGACAGGGACTGAGTATCCCAACATCGAGAATACCCAGAGCTCCTGTCGCATCAGCATGAAGATGCCACCATCCCATACTGTGCTCCGTGGGCAACACCAGGTACCCAAGAAAACATACACTAGGGGTACAGGGTTGTACCCCCACCCTTGGGTGCCATAAGGGTATCCCAATGATATCTGTTCAACACAACTGACAAGAGGAAGGGCTGCACTGCCAGGGGTCCCATCTGGACTCCTGTGCAGAAGGCAACACAGGACACATGATAAGGGAATACAGGGCAATGACATGGAAGCCCTTTCCCTCCAATGCATTTCCAGCATCACAGTTACACTCAAGGTTGCAAGCAGCAACATTGTATGAAGAAAGAAAACTTGTACCAGATACAGAGTGGTCTGGCGCCACATGGGTGCTCACTTGAAGGTCTCTGTTTGGTATCCAACTGAGCGTGTGAGAATTATTTTATGTTGACCAATCCACATAGATAACTGTTTGTTACAGTTATCAGGATGATGTTAGCCAATCAGAATTGACCATTTTATGCTGATGGTCACAGGTAAGTTGTTAGTCAATAGGGGAGACTAATGTATAGCATTTATTTAGGTATGTAATGGTATGAGTCAGTAGATATTGTAGATTTGCATGTATTTTGTAACTTGTTTGTATTCAAATTTGTTTTTGCCTGTATATACTGTAATCCACGTATTGAGCTTGGTTCTAGTTTTGCAGAGCTGGCTGACATTCCTGGCTGTAACTTGCATGTAATAAAAAAATGTTCATTGCCAATCGTACACTCTATTATTGCTTCTTTGGATCGTGTTTTTTTTTAATTCGGTTTTTGGGGCTATCCGTTCATCATCATTTTGTTATAAGCATATAGGTTTTCAGCAGTGGAGCCACATTCTTAACTGTCCACTAGAATTAGCAAGTTTATTGTACAGTCGCCCGGGGAGAGTCTAGATGATGCTGTAACGTCAAACTAACCCGTGTTTTTCAGAACCACACAATTTGACACCTGAGTCCGGCAGTAGCCGTGCCAATAAAAACGACACGGCTGCCGCCGGAGTCACTTTTTTAATGGCACCCGGCAATGGGGAATTACTGGGGCATTACAGCCCCTGTGGTCCCGGTAATTCCCCAATGCCGGGTGCCTGTAAAAATTACTCCCCATTCCCATTGAGTCCGAGAGGACTCAATGGGAATGGGGAGGACGGTAGCACCGGCACCATTCATAATGGTGCCAATGTTACCGTCAAGGTCTGCGAGAGCGAAGGCACCCGCCCGCAGAACTCGGAATATGCCGGTCTGGTAGCAACGGTGCCGGTGGCTTACCAGCACTGTTGTTACCGGACCGGCATACTCGTAATGAGTCCCATTGCAACAGTCAAAACACTCCTATCTATTTATTACAATCCACCCCCCACATGTGATTCGTGAAAAACTATACAAAAAAATCCAGTCTTTCCACTATTTTCATTGGTTGCAGTTATCTTAACTACCATCTTCAGCTCATGTGTACAGCACACCCTCTTTTAGGATTTGTCTGTGGTCGGCCATGACATCATCATACAGTTACACATTCACATGCAAACATACTTCATTACCGTGTTACGCTCACCTGGTTGCAACATGGGCGTCGATCGGACCCGGACAGCTGCGGTCTCCACCAACGTGATGCGTAGTGAAGAGATGACAGTCTGGACTGGCCCGCCTAATCTTGTCTGCTGGACTCATAGAAGTATTCTCCTGCAAGTGGAGAAAGGGATTTAGCCACCCGTGGACTTTAGTGATGCCCCCCCCCAACAGTTCTCGTTCTCCCCACTAATCACCTCCGATATCCTCTCTTGGTAACCTCACCTTATGTTTTTAAATGATGAGCTCTCCATTCTGCATGGCATGCAGGGGCGCGTAGATACCAGTTACTTCACTGGTTTGAAGGTACTGGAGGAGTTCCGGAGGAATATTGACTCCAGTGTCTATAAAGTTCAAAGAGTTCAATATGTCCGATGTTCACTCTTGTTCCATTCCCTTGTTAGGTTGCAGCTGGGCCCAAAGGAATATTGCCTGGAGGCAGCTGATGGCGTTCAGGTAAGAGTCTGTATTACCAAACACTGTCCGGTAAAAGTTGCATGAGTTTAACTTGCTGTTTTCTCTCCCTTTATAGGTGCGGCATAGAAAGATGCAGCGAATTAAAGGATAATACCTCCGGTGGTAAAGCAGGTAAGCCTATGGTGGCAAAGAGATTGTCTTTGTCGGTTTTCTCGGCTCAACTTGTTATTCCTTTTGTTTCCCCCCAGGTGCTGGGTTTCGACGAAGAAAATGATGGAGGCAGCGCCGAGTTGAAAGATGCGGTGGACTGGTGAGTATAACGCGGTGCTGCTGCTGGCGAAGCGACGCGTGCTGAAATAATGTCCTTTCCAGGCTCGGAGATGTGCTGGGTCCGGAATCAGGTAAAGAATCAAATAATGTCCGTGATCTAACCTCTTCTCCTTTCTTTTCCTTTTGTCTAGGAGCTCCGGATTCGAGGCGGGCGTGGCCGAAGACTGGATACTGACTTGCAGACACGGTGAGCATTACGCTTCTGGATGCAGGATAACACGAAGCATGAGCTGCTGTTCGGGCGTGGTTTAAATAGCCTGCAAAGAAGTCCCAGGTAAGAAGATCCCCAGAACCACACCCGAGTAAAAAATAGTCCCTGTAATAAAATAGTCCCATCCAGGCCTCACGTTGGCTTGGACTCATTTGCAGCATGGTCTGCATAAGGTAAGTAAAGTCTATGAGCCTGCGCCTATGGCGCCAGGACTGATTTCTATGATGAGCCTGGCGCCTAAGGCGCCAGGACAGAATCCAAACAGCCCCCAGCCGGGGCTGTTGGGGTTTTAATGAGTATCTGGATGCCTGCTCCCGGGGCTGATGGACTCGATCCGGATGCCCGGGGGTAGGCATCATGACAGCACTCCCCCCCAAGGCCCCTCCTAAAGTTGTGCTTCCCCTTGGCCCTGGCTTGTCTGGGAAGTCCCGATGGAATTTTTTCACCAATCGAGGAGCATCTCACACTCCTTTGGGGAATGTCTGCACTCCTCCCCCTAGCATTCACCTGTTTGACTTCCTATCAGTTTTTCAGCAGTTCTGATTAATCTCCCTCCCTGTGCATCTCACACTCCTTTGGGGAATGTCTGGACTCCTCCCCTAGCATGTACCTGTTTGACTTCCTATCAGTTTTTCAGCAGTTCTGATTAATCTCCCTCCCTGTGAATCTCACACTCCATGGGGAATGTCTGGACTCCTCCCCTAGCATGCACCTGTTTGACTTCCTATTAGTTCTTCAGCAGTTCTGATTAATCTCCCTCCCCGTGCATCTCACACTCCTTTGGGGAATGTCTGGACTTCTCTCCCTAGCATGCACCTGTTTGACTTCCTATCAGTTTTTCAGCAGTTCTGATTAATCTCCCTCCCTGTGCATCTCACAGTCCTTTGGGGAATGTCTGGACTACTCCCCTAGCATGTACCTGTTTCACTTCCTATCAGTTTTTCAGCAGTTCTGATTAATCTCCCTCCCCGTGCATCTCACACTCCTTTGGAGAATGTCTGGACTTCTCCCTCTAGCATGCACCTGTTTGACTTCCTATCAGTTTTTCAGCAGTTCTGATTAATCTCCCTCCCTGTGCATCTCACACTCCTTTGGGGAATGTCTGGACTTCTCCCCCTAGCATGCACCTGTTTGACTTCCTATCGGTTTTTCAGCAGTTCTGATTAATCTCCCTCCCTGTGCATCTCACACTCCTTTGGGGAATGTCTGGACTTCTCGCCCTAGCATGCACCTGTTTGACTTCCTATCAGTTTTTCAGCAGTTCTGATTAATCTCCCTCCCTGTGCATCTCACACTCCTTTGGGGAATGTCTGGACTTCTCCCCCTAGCATGCACCTGTATGACTTCCTATCAGTTTTTCAGCAGTTCTGATTAATCTCCCTCCCTGTGCATCTCACACTCCTTTGGGGAATGTCTGGACTTCTCCCCCTAGCATGCACCTGTTTGACTTCCTATCAGTTTTTTTTCAGCAGTTCTGATTAATCTCCCTCCCTGTTCATCTCACACTCCTTTGGGGAATGTCTGGACTCCTCCCCCTAGCATGCACCTGTTTGACTTCCTATCAGTTTTTCAGCAGTTCTGATTAATCTCCCTCCCTGTGCATCTCACACTCCTTTGGGGAATGTCTGGACTTCTCCCCGTAGCATGCACCTGTTTGACTTCCTATCAGTTTTTCAGCAGTTCTGTTTAATCTCCCTCCCTGTGCATCTCACACTCCTTTGGGGAATGTCTGGACTTCTCTCCCTAGCATGCACCTGTTTGACTTCCTATCAGTTTTTCAGCAGTTTTGATTAATCTCCCTCCCTATGCATCTCACATTCCTTTGGGGAATGTCTGCACTCCTCCCCCTAGCATTCACCTGTTTGACTTCCTATCAGTTTTTCAGCAGTTCTGATTAATCTCCCTCCCTGTGCATCTCACACTCCTTTGGGGAATGTCTGGACTCCTCCCCTAGCATGTACCTGTTTGACTTCCTATCAGTTTTTCAGCAGTTCTAATTAATCTCCCTCCCTGAGCATCTCACACTCCTTTGGGGAATGTCTGGACTACTCCCCTAGCATGTACCTGTTTGACTTCCTATCAGTTTTTCAGCAGTTCTGATTAATCTCCCTCCCTGTGCATCTCACACTCCTTTGGGGAATGTCTGGGCTCCTCCCCTAGCATGCACCTGTTTGACTTCCTATTAGTTCTTCAGCAGTTCTGATTAATCTCCCTCCCCGTGCATCTCACACTCCTTTGGGGAATGTCTGGACTTCTCCCCCTAGCATGCACCTGTTTGACTTCCTATCGGTTTTTCAGAAGTTCTGATTAATCTCCCTCCCTGTGCATCTCACACTCCTTTGGGGAATGTCTGGACTTCTCCCCCTAGCATGCACCTGTTTGACTTCCTATCGGTTTTTCAGCAGTTCTGATTAATCCCCCTCCCCGTGCATCTCACACTCCTTTGGGGAATGTCTGGACTTCTCGCCCTAGCATGCACCTGTTTGACTTCCTATCAGTTTTTCAGCAGTTCTGATTAATTTCCCTCCCTGTGCATCTCACACTCCTTTGGGGAATGTCTGGACTTCTCCCCCTAGCATGCACCTGTATGACTTCCTATCAGTTTTTCAGCAGTTCTGATTAATCTCCCTCCCTGTTCATCTCATACTCCTTTGGGGAATGTCTGGACTCCTCCCCTAGCATGCACCTGTTTGACTTCCTATCAGTTTTTCAGCAGTTCTGATTAATCTCCCTCCCTGTGCATCTCACACTCCTTTGGGGAATGTCTGGACTTCTCCCCCTAGCATGCACCTGTTTGACTTCCTATCAGTTTTTCAGCAGTTCTGATTAATCTCCCTCCCTGTTCATCTCACACTCCTTTGGGGAATGTCTGGACTACTCCCCTAGCATGCACCTGTTTGACTTCCTATCAATTTTTCAGCAGTTCTGATTAATCTCCCTCCCTGTGCATCTCACACTCCTTTGGGGAATGTCTGGACTTCTCCCCGTAGCATGCACCTGTTTGACTTCCTATCGGTTTTTCAGCAGTTCTGATTAATCTCCCTCCCTGTGCATCTCACACTCCTTTGGGGAATGTCTGGACCTCTCTCCCTAGCATGCACCTGTTTGACTTCCTATCGGTTTTTCAGCAGTTCTGATTAATCTCCCTCCCTGTTCATCTCACACTCCTTTGGGGAATGTCTGGACTTCTCCCCCTAGCATGCACCTGTTTGACTTCCTATCGGTTTTTCAGCAGTTCTGATTAATCTCCCTCCCTGTTCATCTCACACTCCTTTGGGGAATGTCTGGACTTCTCCCCCTAGCATGCACCTGTTTGACTTCCTATCAGTTTTTCAGCAGTTCTGATTAATCTCCCTCCCTGTGCATCTCACACTCCTTTGGGGGATGTCTGGACCTCTCCCCCCTAGCATGCACCTGTTTGACTTCCTGTCAGTTTTTCAGCAGTTCTGATTAATCTCCCTCCCTGTGCATCTCAAACTCCTTTGGGGAATGTCTGGACTTCTCTCCCTAGCATGCACCTGTTTGACTTCCTATCAGTTTTTCAGCAGTTCTGATTAATCTCCCTCCCTGTGCATCTCACACTCCTTTGGGGAATGTCTGCACTCCTCCCCCTAGCATTCATCTGTTTGACTTCCTATCAGTTTTTCAGCAGTTCTGATTAATCTCCCTCCCTGTGCATCTCACACTCCTTTGGGGAATGTCTGGACTCCTCCCCTAGCATGTACCTGTTTGACTTCCTATCAGTTTTTCAGCAGTTCTGATTAATCTCCCTCCCTGTGAATCTCACACTCCATGGGGAATGTCTGGACTCCTCCCCTAGCATGCACCTGTTTGACTTCCTAGCAGTTTTTCAGCAGTTCTGATTAATCTCCCTCCCCGTGCATCTCACACTCCTTTGGAGAATGTCTGGACTTCTCCCTCTAGCATGCACCTGTTTGACTTCCTATCAGTTTTTCAGCAGTTCTGATTAATCTCCCTCCCCGTGCATCTCACACTCCTTTGGGGAATGTCTGGACTTCTCCCTCTAGCATGCACCTGTTTGACTTCCTATCAGTTTTTCAGCAGTTCTGATTAATCTCCCTCCCTGTGCATCTCACACTTATTTGGAGAAAGTCTGGACTTCTCCCCCTAGCATGCACCTGTTTGACTTCCTATCAGTTTTTCAGCAGTTCTGAATAATCTCCCTCCCTGTGCATCTCACACTCCTTTGGGGAATGTCTGGACCTCTCCCCCTAGCATGCACCTGTTTTACTTCCTATCAGTTTTTCAGCAGTTCTGATTAATCTCCCTCCCTGTGCATCTCACAGTCCTTTGGGGAATGTCTGGACTACTCCCCTAGCATGTACCTGTTTCACTTCCTATCAGTTTTTCAGCAGTTCTGATTAATCTCCCTCCCTGTGCATCTCACACTCCTTTGGGGAATGTCTGGGCTCCTCCGCTAGCATGCACCTGTTTGACTTCCTATTAGTTCTTCAGCAGTTCTGATTAATCTCCCTCCCCGTGCATCTCACACTCCTTTGGGGAATGTCTGGACTTCTCCCCCTAGCATGCACCTGTTTGACTTCCTATCGGTTTTTCAGAAGTTCTGATTAATCTCCCTCCCTGTGCATCTCACACTCCTTTGGGGAATGTCTGGACTTCTCCCCCTAGCATGCACCTGTTTGACTTCCTATCAGTTTTTCAGCAGTTCTGATTAATCCCCCTCCCCGTGCATCTCACACTCCTTTGGGGAATGTCTGGACTTCTCGCCCTAGCATGCACCTGTTTGACTTCCTATCAGTTTTTCAGCAGTTCTGATTAATCTCCCTCCCTGTGCATCTCACACTCCTTTGGGGAATGTCTGGACTTCTCCCCCTAGCATGCACCTGTATGACTTCCTATCAGTTTTTCAGCAGTTCTGATTAATCTCCCTCCCTGTTCATCTCATACTCCTTTGGGGAATGTCTGGACTCCTCCCCTAGCATGCACCTGTTTGACTTCCTATCAGTTTTTCAGCAGTTCTGATTAATCTCCCTCCCTGTGCATCTCACACTCCTTTGGGGAATGTCTGGACTTCTCCCCCTAGCATGCACCTGTTTGACTTCCTATCAGTTTTTCAGCAGTTCTGATTAATCTCCCTCCCTGTTCATCTCACACTCCTTTGGGGAATGTCTGGACTACTCCCCTAGCATGCACCTGTTTGACTTCCTATCAATTTTTCAGCAGTTCTGATTAATCTCCCTCCCTGTGCATCTCACACTCCTTTGGGGAATGTCTGGACTTCTCCCCGTAGCATGCACCTGTTTGACTTCCTATCGGTTTTTCAGCAGTTCTGATTAATCTCCCTCCCTGTGCATCTCACACTCCTTTGGGGAATGTCTGGACCTCTCTCCCTAGCATGCACCTGTTTGACTTCCTATCAGTTTTTCAGCAGTTCTGATTAATCTCCCTCCCTGTTCATCTCACACTCCTTTGGGGAATGTCTGGACTTCTCCCCCTAGCATGCACCTGTTTGACTTCCTATCGGTTTTTCAGCAGTTCTGATTAATCTCCCTCCCTGTTCATCTCACACTCCTTTGGGGAATGTCTGGACTTCTCCCCCTAGCATGCACCTGTTTGACTTCCTATCAGTTTTTCAGCAGTTCTGATTAATCTCCCTCCCTGTGCATCTCACACTCCTTTGGGGGATGTCTGGACCTCTCCCCCCTAGCATGCACCTGTTTGACTTCCTGTCAGTTTTTCAGCAGTTCTGATTAATCTCCCTCCCTGTGCATCTCACACTCCTTTGGGGAATGTCTGGACTTCTCTCCCTAGCATGCACCTGTTTGACTTCCTATCAGTTTTTCAGCAGTTCTGATTAATCTCCCTCCCTGTGCATCTCACACTCCTTTGGGGAATGTCTGCACTCCTCCCCCTAGCATTCATCTGTTTGACTTCCTATCAGTTTTTCAGCAGTTCTGATTAATCTCCCTCCCTGTGCATCTCACACTCCTTTGGGGAATGTCTGGACTCCTCCCCTAGCATGTACCTGTTTGACTTCCTATCAGTTTTTCAGCAGTTCTGATTAATCTCCCTCCCTGTGAATCTCACACTCCATGGGGAATGTCTGGACTCCTCCCCTAGCATGCACCTGTTTGACTTCCTAGCAGTTTTTCAGCAGTTCTGATTAATCTCCCTCCCCGTGCATCTCACACTCCTTTGGAGAATGTCTGGACTTCTCCCTCTAGCATGCACCTGTTTGACTTCCTATCAGTTTTTCAGCAGTTCTGATTAATCTCCCTCCCCGTGCATCTCACACTCCTTTGGGGAATGTCTGGACTTCTCCCTCTAGCATGCACCTGTTTGACTTCCTATCAGTTTTTCAGCAGTTCTGATTAATCTCCCTCCCTGTGCATCTCACACTTATTTGGAGAAAGTCTGGACTTCTCCCCCTAGCATGCACCTGTTTGACTTCCTATCAGTTTTTCAGCAGTTCTGATTAATCTCCCTCCCTGTGCATCTCACACTCCTTTGGGGAATGTCTGGACCTCTCCCCCTAGCATGCACCTGTTTTACTTCCTATCAGTTTTTCAGCAGTTCTGATTAATCTCCCTCCCTGTGCATCTCACACTCCTTTGGGGAATGTCTGGACTTCTCCCTCTAGCATGCACCTGTTTGACTTCCTATCAGTTTTTCAGCAGTTCTGATTAATCTCCCTCCCTGTGCATCTCACACTCCTTTGGGGAATGGCTGGACTTCTCCCTCTAGCATGCACCTGTTTGACTTCCTATCAGTTTTTCAGCAGTTCTGATTAATCTCCCTCCCTGTGCATCTCACACTCCTTTGAGGAATGTCTGGACTCCTCCCCTAGCATGTACCTGTTTGACTTCCTATCTGTTTTTCAGCCTTTCTGATTAATCTCCCTCCCTGTGCATCTCACACTCCTTTGGGGAACGTCTGGACTTCTCCCCCTAGCATGCACCTGTTTGACTTCCTATCAGTTTTTCAGCAGTTCTGATTAATCTCCCTCCCTGTTCATCCCACACTCCTTTGGGGAATGTCTGGACTACTCCCCCTAGCATGCACCTGTTTGACTTCCTATCAGTTCTTCAGCAGTTCTGATTAATCTCCCTCCCTGTTCATCTCACACTCCTTTGGGGAATGTCTGGACTACTCCCCTAGCATGCACCTGTTTGACTTCCTATCAGTTTTTCAGCAGTTCTGATTAATCTCCCTCCCTGTGCATCTCACACTCCTTTGGGGAATGTCTGGACTTTTACCCGTAGCATGCACCTGTTTGACTTCCTATCAGTTTTTCAGCAGTTCTGATTAATCTCCCTCCCTGTGCATCTCACACTCCTTTGGGGAATGTCTGGACTTCTCTACCTAGCATGCACCTGTTTGACTTCCTATCGGTTTTTCAGCAGTTCTGATTAATCTCCCTCCCTGTGCATCTCACACTCCTTTGGGGAATGTCTGCACTCCTCCCCCTAGCATTCACCTGTTTGACTTCCTATCGGTTTTTCAGCAGTTCTGATTAATCTCCCTCCCTGTTCATCTCACACTCCTTTGGGGAATGTCTGGACTCCTCCCCCTAGCATGCACCTGTTTGACTTCCTATCGGTTTTTCAGAAGTTCTGATTAATCTCCCTCCCTGTGCATCTCACACTCCTTTGGGGAATGTCTGGACTTCTCCCCCTAGCATGCACCTGTTTGACTTCCTATCAGTTTTTCAGCAGTTCTGATTAATCTCCCTCCCTGTGCATCTCACACTCCTTTGGGGAGTGTCTGGACTTCTCCCCCTAGCATGCATGCACCTGTTTGACTTCCTATCAGTTTTTCAGCAGTTCTGATTAATCTCCCTCCCTGTGCATCTCACACTCCTTTGGGGGATGTCTGGACTTCTCCCCCTAGCATGCACCTGTTTGCCTTCCTATCAGTTTTTCAGCAGTTCTGATTAATCTCCCTCCCTGTGCATCTCACACTCCTTTGGGGGATGTCTGGACTTCTCCCTCTAGCATGCAGCTGTTTGACTTCCTATCAGTTTTTCAGCAGTTCTGATTAATCTCCCTCCCTGTGCATGTCACACTCCTTTCGGGAATGTCTGGACTTCTCCCCTAGCATGCACCTGTTTGACTTCCTATCAGTTTTTCAGCAGTTCTGATTAATCTCCCTCCCTGTGCATCTCACACTCCTTTGGGGAATGTCTGGACTTCTCACCCTAGCATGAACCTGTTTAACTTCCCATCAGTTTTTCAGCAGTTCTGATTAATCTCCCTCCCTGTGAATCTCACACTCCTTTGGGGAATGTCTGGACCTCTCCCCGTAGCATGCACCTGTTTGACTTCCTATCAGTTTTTCAGCAGTTCTGATTAATCTCCCTCCCTGTGCATCTCACACTCCTTTGGGGAATGTCTGGACTTCTCCCTCTAGCATGCACCTGTTTGACTTCCTATCAGGTTTTCAGCAGTTCTGATTAATCTCCCTCTCTGTGCATCTCACACTCCTTTGGGGAATGTCTGGACTTCTCCCCCCAGCATGCACTTGTTTGACTTCCTATCAGTTTTTCAGCAGTTCTGATTAATCTCCCTCCCTGTGCATCTCACACTCCTTTGGGGGATGTCTGGACTTCTCCCCCTAGCATGCACCTGTTTGACTTCCTATCAGTTTTTTGGCAGTTCTGATTAATCTCTCTTTCCCTGTGCATCTCACACTCCTTTGGGGAATGTCTGGACTCCTCCCCCTAGCATGCACCTGTTTGACTTCTTATCAGTTTTTCAGCAGTTCTGATTAATCTCCCTCCCTGTGCATCTCACACTCCTTTGGGGAATGTCTGGACTTCTCTCCCTAGCATGCACCTGTTTGACTTCCTATCAGTTTTTCAGCAGTTCTGATTAATCTCCCTCCCTGTGCATCTCACACTCCTTTGGGGGATGGCTGGACTTCTCCCTCTAGCATGCACCTGTTTGACTTCCTATCAGTTTTTCAGCAGTTCTGATTAATCTCCCTCCCTGTGCATCTCACACTCCTTTGGGGGATGTGTGGACTTCTCCCTCTAGCATGCACCTGTTTGACTTCCTATCAGTTTTTCAGCAGTTCTGATTAATCTCCCTCCCTGTGCATCTCACACTCCTTTGGGGAGTGTCTGGACTTCTCCCCCTAGCATGCACCTGTTTGACTTCCTATCAGTTTTTCAGCAGTTCTGATTAATCTCCCTCCCCGTGCATCTCACACTCCTTTGGGGAGTGTCTGGACTTCTCCCCCCTAGCATGCACCTGTTTGACTTCCTATCCGTTTTTCAGCAGTTCTGATTAATCTCCCTCCCTGTGCATCTCACACTCCTTTGGGGAATGTCTGGACTCCTCCCCTAGCATGTACCTGTTTGACTTCCTATCAGTTTTTCAGCCTTTCTGATTAATCTCCCTCCCTGTGCATCTCACACTCCTTTGGGGAATGTCTGGACTCCTCCCCTAGCATGCACCTGCTTGACTTCCTATTAATTCTTCAGCAGTTCTGATTAATCCCCCTCCCCGTGCATCTCACACTCCTTTGGGGAATGTCTGGACTTCTCCCCCTAGCATGCACCTGTTTGACTTCCTATCAGTTTTTCAGCAGTTCTGATTAATCTCCCTCCCTGATCATCTCACACTCCTTTGGGGAATGTCTGGACTTCCCCCTCTAGCATGCACCTGTTTGACTTCCTATCAGTTTTTCAGCAGGTCTGATTAATCTCCCTCCCTGTGCATCTCACACTCCTTTGGGGAATGTCTGGACTCCTCCCCCTAGCATGCACCTGTTTGACCTCCTATCGGTTTTTCAGAAGTTCTGATTAATCTCCCTCCCTGTGCATCTCACACTCCTTTGGGGAATGTCTGGACTTCTCCCCTAGCATGCACCTGTTTGACTTCCTATCGGTTTTTCAGCAGTTCTGATTAATCTCCCTCCCTGTGCATCTCACACTCCTTTGGGGAATGTCTGGACTTCTCCCCCTAGCATGCACCTGTTTGACTTCCTATCGGTTTTTCAGCAGTTCTGATTAATCTCCCTCCCTGTGCATCTCACACTCCTTTGGGGAATGTCTGGACTTCTCGCCCTAGCATGCACCTGTTTGACTTCCTATCAGTTTTTCAGCAGTTCTGATTAATCTCCCTCCCTGTGCATCTCACACTCCTTTGGGGAATGTCTGGACTTCTCCCCCTAGCATGCACCTGTATGACTTCCTATCAGTTTTTCAGCAGTTCTGATTAATCTCCCTCCCTGTGCATCTCACACTCCTTTGGGGAATGTCTGGACTTCTCCCCCTAGCATGCACCTGTTTGACTTCCTATCAGTTTTTCAGCAGTTCTGATTAATCTCCCTCCCTGTTCATCTCACACTCCTTTGGGGAATGTCTGGACTCCTCCCCCTAGCATGCACCTGTTTGACTTCCTATCAGTTTTTCAGCAGTTCTGATTAATCTCCCTCCCTGTGCATCTCACACTCCTTTGGGGAATGTCTGGACTTCTCCCCGTAGCATGCACCTGTTTGACTTCCTATCAGTTTTTCAGCAGTTCTGATTAATCTCCCTCCCTGTGCATCTCACACTCCTTTGGGGAATGTCTGGACTTCTCTCCCTAGCATGCACCTGTTTGACTTCCTATCAGTTTTTCAGCAGTTTTGATTAATCTCCCTCCCTATGCATCTCACATTCCTTTGGGGAATGTCTGCACTCCTCCCCCTAGCATTCACCTGTTTGACTTCCTATCAGTTTTTCAGCATTTCTGATTAATCTCCCTCCCTGTGCATCTCACACTCCTTTGGGGAATGTCTGGACTCCTCCCCTAGCATGTACCTGTTTGACTTCCTATCAGTTTTTCAGCAGTTCTAATTAATCTCCCTCCCTGAGCATCTCACACTCCTTTGGGGAATGTCTGGACTACTCCCCTAGCATGTACCTGTTTGACTTCCTATCAGTTTTTCAGCAGTTCTGATTAATCTCCCTCCCTGTGCATCTCACACTCCTTTGGGGAATGTCTGGGCTCCTCCCCTATCATGCACCTGTTTGACTTCCTATTAGTTCTTCAGCAGTTCTGATTAATCTCCCTCCCCGTGCATCTCACACTCCTTTGGGGAATGTCTGGACTTCTCCCCCTAGCATGCACCTGTTTGACTTCCTATCGGTTTTTCAGAAGTTCTGATTAATCTCCCTCCCTGTGCATCTCACACTCCTTTGGGGAATGTCTGGACTTCTCCCCCTAGCATGCACCTGTTTGACTTCCTATCAGTTTTTCAGCAGTTCTGATTAATCCCCCTCCCCGTGCATCTCACACTCCTTTGGGGAATGTCTGGACTTCTCGCCCTAGCATGCACCTGTTTGACTTCCTATCAGTTTTTCAGCAGTTCTGATTAATCTCCCTCCCTGTGCATCTCACACTCCTTTGGGGAATGTCTGGACTTCTCCCCCTAGCATGCACCTGTATGACTTCCTATCAGTTTTTCAGCAGTTCTGATTAATCTCCCTCCCTGTTCATCTCATACTCCTTTGGGGAATGTCTGGACTCCTCCCCTAGCATGCACCTGTTTGACTTCCTATCAGTTTTTCAGCAGTTCTGATTAATCTCCCTCCCTGTGCATCTCACACTCCTTTGGGGAATGTCTGGACTTCTCCCCCTAGCATGCACCTGTTTGACTTCCTATCAGTTTTTCAGCAGTTCTGATTAATCTCCCTCCCTGTTCATCTCACACTCCTTTGGGGAATGTCTGGACTACTCCCCTAGCATGCACCTGTTTGACTTCCTATCAATTTTTCAGCAGTTCTGATTAATCTCCCTCCCTGTGCATCTCACACTCCTTTGGGGAATGTCTGGACTTCTCCCCGTAGCATGCACCTGTTTGACTTCCTATCGGTTTTTCAGCAGTTCTGATTAATCTCCCTCCCTGTGCATCTCACACTCCTTTGGGGAATGTCTGGACCTCTCTCCCTAGCATGCACCTGTTTGACTTCCTATCAGTTTTTCAGCAGTTCTGATTAATCTCCCTCCCTGTTCATCTCACACTCCTTTGGGGAATGTCTGGACTTCTCCCCCTAGCATGCACCTGTTTGACTTCCTATCGGTTTTTCAGCAGTTCTGATTAATCTCCCTCCCTGTTCATCTCACACTCCTTTGGGGAATGTCTGGACTTCTCCCCCTAGCATGCACCTGTTTGACTTCCTATCAGTTTTTCAGCAGTTCTGATTAATCTCCCTCCCTGTGCATCTCACACTCCTTTGGGGGATGTCTGGACCTCTCCCCCCTAGCATGCACCTGTTTGACTTCCTGTCAGTTTTTCAGCAGTTCTGATTAATCTCCCTCCCTGTGCATGTCACACTCCTTTCGGGAATGTCTGGACTTCTCCCCTAGCATGCACCTGTTTGACTTCCTATCAGTTTTTCAGCAGTTCTGATTAATCTCCCTCCCTGTGCATCTCACACTCCTTTGGGGAATGTCTGGACTTCTCACCCTAGCATGAACCTGTTTAACTTCCCATCAGTTTTTCAGCAGTTCTGATTAATCTCCCTCCCTGTGAATCTCACACTCCTTTGGGGAATGTCTGGACCTCTCCCCGTAGCATGCACCTGTTTGACTTCCTATCAGTTTTTCAGCAGTTCTGATTAATCTCCCTCCCTGTGCATCTCACACTCCTTTGGGGAATGTCTGGACTTCTCCCTCTAGCATGCACCTGTTTGACTTCCTATCAGGTTTTCAGCAGTTCTGATTAATCTCCCTCTCTGTGCATCTCACACTCCTTTGGGGAATGTCTGGACTTCTCCCCCCAGCATGCACTTGTTTGACTTCCTATCAGTTTTTCAGCAGTTCTGATTAATCTCCCTCCCTGTGCATCTCACACTCCTTTGGGGGATGTCTGGACTTCTCCCCCTAGCATGCACCTGTTTGACTTCCTATCAGTTTTTCGGCAGTTCTGATTAATCTCTCTTTCCCTGTGCATCTCACACTCCTTTGGGGAATGTCTGGACTCCTCCCCCTAGCATGCACCTGTTTGACTTCTTATCAGTTTTTCAGCAGTTCTGATTAATCTCCCTCCCTGTGCATCTCACACTCCTTTGGGGAATGTCTGGACTTCTCACCCTAGCATGAACCTGTTTAACTTCCCATCAGTTTTTCAGCAGTTCTGATTAATCTCCCTCCCTGTGAATCTCACACTCCTTTGGGGAATGTCTGGACCTCTCCCCGTAGCATGCACCTGTTTGACTTCCTATCAGTTTTTCAGCAGTTCTGATTAATCTCCCTCCCTGTGCATCTCACACTCCTTTGGGGAATGTCTGGACTTCTCCCTCTAGCATGCACCTGTTTGACTTCCTATCAGGTTTTCAGCAGTTCTGATTAATCTCCCTCTCTGTGCATCTCACACTCCTTTGGGGAATGTCTGGACTTCTCCCCCCAGCATGCACTTGTTTGACTTCCTATCAGTTTTTCAGCAGTTCTGATTAATCTCCCTCCCTGTGCATCTCACACTCCTTTGGGGGATGTCTGGACTTCTCCCCCTAGCATGCACCTGTTTGACTTCCTATCAGTTTTTCGGCAGTTCTGATTAATCTCTCTTTCCCTGTGCATCTCACACTCCTTTGGGGAATGTCTGGACTCCTCCCCCTAGCATGCACCTGTTTGACTTCTTATCAGTTTTTCAGCAGTTCTGATTAATCTCCCTCCCTGTGCATCTCACACTCCTTTGGGGAATGTCTGGACTTCTCTCCCTAGCATGCACCTGTTTGACTTCCTATCAGTTTTTCAGCAGTTCTGATTAATCTCCCTCCCTGTGCATCTCACACTCCTTTGGGGGATGGCTGGACTTCTCCCTCTAGCATGCACCTGTTTGACTTCCTATCAGTTTTTCAGCAGTTCTGATTAATCTCCCTCCCTGTGCATCTCACACTCCTTTGGGGGATGTGTGGACTTCTCCCTCTAGCATGCACCTGTTTGACTTCCTATCAGTTTTTCAGCAGTTCTGATTAATCTCCCTCCCTGTGCATCTCACACTCCTTTGGGGAGTGTCTGGACTTCTCCCCCTAGCATGCACCTGTTTGACTTCCTATCAGTTTTTCAGCAGTTCTGATTAATCTCCCTCCCCGTGCATCTCACACTCCTTTGGGGAGTGTCTGGACTTCTCCCCCCTAGCATGCACCTGTTTGACTTCCTATCCGTTTTTCAGCAGTTCTGATTAATCTCCCTCCCTGTGCATCTCACACTCCTTTGGGGAATGTCTGGACTCCTCCCCTAGCATGTACCTGTTTGACTTCCTATCAGTTTTTCAGCCTTTCTGATTAATCTCCCTCCCTGTGCATCTCACACTCCTTTGGGGAATGTCTGGACTCCTCCCCTAGCATGCACCTGCTTGACTTCCTATTAATTCTTCAGCAGTTCTGATTAATCCCCCTCCCCGTGCATCTCACACTCCTTTGGGGAATGTCTGGACTTCTCCCCCTAGCATGCACCTGTTTGACTTCCTATCAGTTTTTCAGCAGTTCTGATTAATCTCCCTCCCTGATCATCTCACACTCCTTTGGGGAATGTCTGGACTTCCCCCTCTAGCATGCACCTGTTTGACTTCCTATCAGTTTTTCAGCAGGTCTGATTAATCTCCCTCCCTGTGCATCTCACACTCCTTTGGGGAATGTCTGGACTCCTCCCCCTAGCATGCACCTGTTTGACCTCCTATCGGTTTTTCAGAAGTTCTGATTAATCTCCCTCCCTGTGCATCTCACACTCCTTTGGGGAATGTCTGGACTTCTCCCCTAGCATGCACCTGTTTGACTTCCTATCGGTTTTTCAGCAGTTCTGATTAATCTCCCTCCCTGTGCATCTCACACTCCTTTGGGGAATGTCTGGACTTCTCCCCCTAGCATGCACCTGTTTGACTTCCTATCGGTTTTTCAGCAGTTCTGATTAATCTCCCTCCCTGTGCATCTCACACTCCTTTGGGGAATGTCTGGACTTCTCGCCCTAGCATGCACCTGTTTGACTTCCTATCAGTTTTTCAGCAGTTCTGATTAATCTCCCTCCCTGTGCATCTCACACTCCTTTGGGGAATGTCTGGACTTCTCCCCCTAGCATGCACCTGTATGACTTCCTATCAGTTTTTCAGCAGTTCTGATTAATCTCCCTCCCTGTGCATCTCACACTCCTTTGGGGAATGTCTGGACTTCTCCCCCTAGCATGCACCTGTTTGACTTCCTATCAGTTTTTCAGCAGTTCTGATTAATCTCCCTCCCTGTTCATCTCACACTCCTTTGGGGAATGTCTGGACTCCTCCCCCTAGCATGCACCTGTTTGACTTCCTATCAGTTTTTCAGCAGTTCTGATTAATCTCCCTCCCTGTGCATCTCACACTCCTTTGGGGAATGTCTGGACTTCTCCCCGTAGCATGCACCTGTTTGACTTCCTATCAGTTTTTCAGCAGTTCTGATTAATCTCCCTCCCTGTGCATCTCACACTCCTTTGGGGAATGTCTGGACTTCTCTCCCTAGCATGCACCTGTTTGACTTCCTATCAGTTTTTCAGCAGTTTTGATTAATCTCCCTCCCTATGCATCTCACATTCCTTTGGGGAATGTCTGCACTCCTCCCCCTAGCATTCACCTGTTTGACTTCCTATCAGTTTTTCAGCATTTCTGATTAATCTCCCTCCCTGTGCATCTCACACTCCTTTGGGGAATGTCTGGACTCCTCCCCTAGCATGTACCTGTTTGACTTCCTATCAGTTTTTCAGCAGTTCTAATTAATCTCCCTCCCTGAGCATCTCACACTCCTTTGGGGAATGTCTGGACTACTCCCCTAGCATGTACCTGTTTGACTTCCTATCAGTTTTTCAGCAGTTCTGATTAATCTCCCTCCCTGTGCATCTCACACTCCTTTGGGGAATGTCTGGGCTCCTCCCCTATCATGCACCTGTTTGACTTCCTATTAGTTCTTCAGCAGTTCTGATTAATCTCCCTCCCCGTGCATCTCACACTCCTTTGGGGAATGTCTGGACTTCTCCCCCTAGCATGCACCTGTTTGACTTCCTATCGGTTTTTCAGAAGTTCTGATTAATCTCCCTCCCTGTGCATCTCACACTCCTTTGGGGAATGTCTGGACTTCTCCCCCTAGCATGCACCTGTTTGACTTCCTATCAGTTTTTCAGCAGTTCTGATTAATCCCCCTCCCCGTGCATCTCACACTCCTTTGGGGAATGTCTGGACTTCTCGCCCTAGCATGCACCTGTTTGACTTCCTATCAGTTTTTCAGCAGTTCTGATTAATCTCCCTCCCTGTGCATCTCACACTCCTTTGGGGAATGTCTGGACTTCTCCCCCTAGCATGCACCTGTATGACTTCCTATCAGTTTTTCAGCAGTTCTGATTAATCTCCCTCCCTGTTCATCTCATACTCCTTTGGGGAATGTCTGGACTCCTCCCCTAGCATGCACCTGTTTGACTTCCTATCAGTTTTTCAGCAGTTCTGATTAATCTCCCTCCCTGTGCATCTCACACTCCTTTGGGGAATGTCTGGACTTCTCCCCCTAGCATGCACCTGTTTGACTTCCTATCAGTTTTTCAGCAGTTCTGATTAATCTCCCTCCCTGTTCATCTCACACTCCTTTGGGGAATGTCTGGACTACTCCCCTAGCATGCACCTGTTTGACTTCCTATCAATTTTTCAGCAGTTCTGATTAATCTCCCTCCCTGTGCATCTCACACTCCTTTGGGGAATGTCTGGACTTCTCCCCGTAGCATGCACCTGTTTGACTTCCTATCGGTTTTTCAGCAGTTCTGATTAATCTCCCTCCCTGTGCATCTCACACTCCTTTGGGGAATGTCTGGACCTCTCTCCCTAGCATGCACCTGTTTGACTTCCTATCAGTTTTTCAGCAGTTCTGATTAATCTCCCTCCCTGTTCATCTCACACTCCTTTGGGGAATGTCTGGACTTCTCCCCCTAGCATGCACCTGTTTGACTTCCTATCGGTTTTTCAGCAGTTCTGATTAATCTCCCTCCCTGTTCATCTCACACTCCTTTGGGGAATGTCTGGACTTCTCCCCCTAGCATGCACCTGTTTGACTTCCTATCAGTTTTTCAGCAGTTCTGATTAATCTCCCTCCCTGTGCATCTCACACTCCTTTGGGGGATGTCTGGACCTCTCCCCCCTAGCATGCACTTGTTTGACTTCCTGTCAGTTTTTCAGCAGTTCTGATTAATCTCCCTCCCTGTGCATCTCACACTCCTTTGGGGAATGTCTGGACTTCTCTCCCTAGCATGCACCTGTTTGACTTCCTATCAGTTTTTCAGCAGTTCTGATTAATCTCCCTCCCTGTGCATCTCACACTCCTTTGGGGAATGTCTGCACTCCTCCCCCTAGCATTCACCTGTTTGACTTCCTATCAGTTTTTCAGCAGTTCTGATTAATCTCCCTCCCTGTGCATCTCACACTCCTTTGGGGAATGTCTGGACTCCTCCCCTAGCATGTACCTGTTTGACTTCCTATCAGTTTTTCAGCAGTTCTGATTAATCTCCCTCCCTGTGAATCTCACACTCCATGGGGAATGTCTGGACTCCTCCCCTAGCATGCACCTGTTTGACTTCCTATTAGTTCTTCAGCAGTTCTGATTAATCTCCCTCCCCGTGCATCTCACACTCCTTTGGGGAATGTCTGGACTTCTCGCCCTAGCATGCACCTGTTTGACTTCCTATCGGTTTTTCAGCAGTTCTGATTAATCTCCCTCCCTGTGATCTCACACTCCTTTGGGGAATGTCTGGACTTCTCCCCCTAGCATGCACCTGTTTGACTTCCTATCGGTTTTTCAGCAGTTCTGATTAATCTCCCTCCCTGTTCATCTCACACTCCTTTGGGTAATGTCTGGACTCCTCCCCCTAGCATGCACCTGTTTGACTTCCTATCGGTTTTTCAGAAGTTCTGATTAATCTCCCTCCCTGTGCATCTCACACTCCTTTGGGGAATGTCTGGACTTCTCCCCCTAGCATGCACCTGTTTGACTTCCTATCAGTTTTTCAGCAGTTCTGATTAATCTCCCTCCCTGTGCATCTCACACTCCTTTCTGAGATGTCTGGACTTCTCCCTCTAGCATGCACCTGTTTGACTTCCTATCAGTATTTCAGCAGTTCTGATTAATCTCCATGCACCTGTTTGACTTCCTATCAGTATTTCAGCAGTTCTGATTAATCTCCCTCCCTGTGCATGTCACACCCCTTTCGGGAATATCTGGACTCCTCCCCTAGCATGCACCTGTTTGACTTCCTATCAGTTTTTCAGCAGTTCTGATTAATCTCCCTCCCTGTGCATCTCACACTCCTTTGGGGAATGTCTGGACTTCTCCCCCTAGCATGAACCTGTTTGACTTCCTATCAGTTTTTCAGCAGTTCTGATTAATCTCACTCCCTGTGCATCTCACACTCCTTTGGGGAATGTCTGGACCTCTCCCCCTAGCATGCACCTGTTTGACTTCCTATCAGTTTTTCAGCAGTTCTGATTAATCTCACTCCCTGTGCATCTCACACTCCTTTGGGGAATGTCTGGACTTCTCCCTCTAGCATGCACCTGTTTGACTTCCTATCAGTTTTTCAGCAGTTCTGATTAATCTCCCTCTCTGTGCATCTCACACTCCTTTGGGGAATGTCTGGACTTCTCCCCCCAGCATGCACTTGTTTGACTTCCTATCAGTTTTTCAGCAGTTCTGATTAATCTCCCTCCCTGTGTATCTCACACTCCTTTGGGGGATGTCTGGACTTCTCCCCCTAGCATGCACCTGTTTGACTTCCTATCAGTTTTTCAGCAGTTCTGATTAATCTCCCTCCCTGTGCATCTCACACTCCTTTGGGGAATGTCTGGACTCCCCCTAGCATGCACCTGTTTGACTTCCTATCGGTTTTTCAGAAGTTCTGATTAATCTCCCTCCCTGTGAATCTCACACTCCTTTGGGGAATGTCTGGACTTCTCCCCCTAGCATGCACCTGTTTGACTTCCTATCGGTTTTTCAGCAGTTCTGATTAATCTCCCTCCCTGTGCATCTCACACTCCTTTGGGGAATGTCTGGACTTCACCCCCTAGCATGCACCTGTTTGACTTCCTATCAGTTTTTCAGCAGTTCTGATTAATCTCCCTCCCTGTGCATCTCACACTCCTTTGGGGGATGTCTGGACTCCTCACTCTAGCATGCACCTGTTTGACTTCCTATCGGTTTTTCAGCAGTTCTGATTAATCTCCCTCCCTGTGCATCTCACACTCCTTTGGGGAATGTCTGGACTCCTCCCTCTAGCATGCACCTGTTTGACTTCCTATCGGTTTTTCAGCAGTTCTGATTAATCTCCCTCTCTGTGCATCTCACACTCCTTTGGGGAATGTCTGGACTTCTCCCCCTAGCATGCACCTGTTTGACTTCCTATCGGTTTTTCAGAAGTTCTGATTAATCTCCCTCCCTGTGAATCTCACACTCCTTTGGGGAATGTCTGGACTTCTCCCCCTAGCATGCACCTGTTTGACTTCCTATCGGTTTTTCAGCAGTTCTGATTAATCTCCCTCCCTGTGCATCTCACACTCCTTTGGGGAATGTCTGGACTTCACCCCCTAGCATGCACCTGTTTGACTTCCTATCAGTTTTTCAGCAGTTCTGATTAATCTCCCTCCCTGTGCATCTCACACTCCTTTGGGGAATGTCTGGACTTCACCCCCTAGCATGCACCTGTTTGACTTCCTATCAGTTTTTCAGCAGTTCTGATTAATCTCCCTCCCTGTGCATCTCACACTCCTTTGGGGGATGTCTGGACTCCTCACTCTAGCATGCACCTGTTTGACTTCCTATCAGCTTTTCAGCAGTTCTGATTAATCTCCCTCCCTGTGCATCTCACACTCCTTTGGGGAATGTCTGGACTCCTCCCTCTAGCATGCACCTGTTTGACTTCCTATCAGTTTTTCAGCAGTTCTGATTAATCTCCCTCCCTGTGCATCTCACACTCCTTTGGGGAATGTCTGGACTCCTCCCTCTAGCATGCACCTGTTTGACTTCCTATCAGTTTTTCAGCAGTTCTGATTAATCTCCCTCCCTGTGCATCTCACACTCCTTTGGGGAATGTCTGGACTCCTCCCTCTAGCATGCACCTGTTTGACTTCCTATCAGTTTTTCAGCAGTTCTGATTAATCTCCCTCCCTGTGCATCTCACACTCCTTTGGGGAATGTCTGGACTTCTCCTCCTAGCATTCACCTGTTTGACTTCCTATCAGTTTTTCAGCAGTTCTGATTAATCTCCCTCCCTGTGCATCTCACACTCCTTTGGGGAATGTCTGGACTCCTCCCTCTAGCATGCACCTGTTTGACTTCCTATCAGTTTTTCAGCAGTTCTGATTAATCTCCCTCCCTGTGCATCTCACACTCCTTTGGGGAATGTCTGGACTCCTCCCTCTAGCATGCACCTGTTTGACTTCCTATCAGTTTTTCAGCAGTTCTGATTAATCTCCCTCCCTGTGCATCTCACACTCCTTTGGGGAATGTCTGGACTCCTCCCTCTAGCATGCACCTGTTTGACTTCCTATCAGTTTTTCAGCAGTTCTGATTAATCTCCCTCCCTGTGCATCTCACACTCCTTTGGGGAATGTCTGGACTTCTCCCCCTAGCATGCACCTGTATGACTTCCTATCAGTTTTTCAGCAGTTCTGATTAATCTCCCTCCCTGTGCATCTCACACTCCTTTGGGGAATGTCTGGACTTCTCCCCCTAGCATGCACCTGTTTGACTTCCTATCAGTTTTTCAGCAGTTCTGATTAATCTCCCTCCCTGTTCATCTCACACTCCTTTGGGGAATGTCTGGACTCCTCCCCCTAGCATGCACCTGTTTGACTTCCTATCAGTTTTTCAGCAGTTCTGATTAATCTCCCTCCCTGTGCATCTCACACTCCTTTGGGGAATGTCTGGACTTCTCCCCGTAGCATGCACCTGTTTGACTTCCTATCAGTTTTTCAGCAGTTCTGATTAATCTCCCTCCCTGTGCATCTCACACTCCTTTGGGGAATGTCTGGACTTCTCTCCCTAGCATGCACCTGTTTGACTTCCTATCAGTTTTTCAGCAGTTTTGATTAATCTCCCTCCCTATGCATCTCACATTCCTTTGGGGAATGTCTGCACTCCTCCCCCTAGCATTCACCTGTTTGACTTCCTATCAGTTTTTCAGCATTTCTGATTAATCTCCCTCCCTGTGCATCTCACACTCCTTTGGGGAATGTCTGGACTCCTCCCCTAGCATGTACCTGTTTGACTTCCTATCAGTTTTTCAGCAGTTCTAATTAATCTCCCTCCCTGAGCATCTCACACTCCTTTGGGGAATGTCTGGACTACTCCCCTAGCATGTACCTGTTTGACTTCCTATCAGTTTTTCAGCAGTTCTGATTAATCTCCCTCCCTGTGCATCTCACACTCCTTTGGGGAATGTCTGGGCTCCTCCCCTATCATGCACCTGTTTGACTTCCTATTAGTTCTTCAGCAGTTCTGATTAATCTCCCTCCCCGTGCATCTCACACTCCTTTGGGGAATGTCTGGACTTCTCCCCCTAGCATGCACCTGTTTGACTTCCTATCGGTTTTTCAGAAGTTCTGATTAATCTCCCTCCCTGTGCATCTCACACTCCTTTGGGGAATGTCTGGACTTCTCCCCCTAGCATGCACCTGTTTGACTTCCTATCAGTTTTTCAGCAGTTCTGATTAATCCCCCTCCCCGTGCATCTCACACTCCTTTGGGGAATGTCTGGACTTCTCGCCCTAGCATGCACCTGTTTGACTTCCTATCAGTTTTTCAGCAGTTCTGATTAATCTCCCTCCCTGTGCATCTCACACTCCTTTGGGGAATGTCTGGACTTCTCCCCCTAGCATGCACCTGTATGACTTCCTATCAGTTTTTCAGCAGTTCTGATTAATCTCCCTCCCTGTTCATCTCATACTCCTTTGGGGAATGTCTGGACTCCTCCCCTAGCATGCACCTGTTTGACTTCCTATCAGTTTTTCAGCAGTTCTGATTAATCTCCCTCCCTGTGCATCTCACACTCCTTTGGGGAATGTCTGGACTTCTCCCCCTAGCATGCACCTGTTTGACTTCCTATCAGTTTTTCAGCAGTTCTGATTAATCTCCCTCCCTGTTCATCTCACACTCCTTTGGGGAATGTCTGGACTACTCCCCTAGCATGCACCTGTTTGACTTCCTATCAATTTTTCAGCAGTTCTGATTAATCTCCCTCCCTGTGCATCTCACACTCCTTTGGGGAATGTCTGGACTTCTCCCCGTAGCATGCACCTGTTTGACTTCCTATCGGTTTTTCAGCAGTTCTGATTAATCTCCCTCCCTGTGCATCTCACACTCCTTTGGGGAATGTCTGGACCTCTCTCCCTAGCATGCACCTGTTTGACTTCCTATCAGTTTTTCAGCAGTTCTGATTAATCTCCCTCCCTGTTCATCTCACACTCCTTTGGGGAATGTCTGGACTTCTCCCCCTAGCATGCACCTGTTTGACTTCCTATCGGTTTTTCAGCAGTTCTGATTAATCTCCCTCCCTGTTCATCTCACACTCCTTTGGGGAATGTCTGGACTTCTCCCCCTAGCATGCACCTGTTTGACTTCCTATCAGTTTTTCAGCAGTTCTGATTAATCTCCCTCCCTGTGCATCTCACACTCCTTTGGGGGATGTCTGGACCTCTCCCCCCTAGCATGCACTTGTTTGACTTCCTGTCAGTTTTTCAGCAGTTCTGATTAATCTCCCTCCCTGTGCATCTCACACTCCTTTGGGGAATGTCTGGACTTCTCTCCCTAGCATGCACCTGTTTGACTTCCTATCAGTTTTTCAGCAGTTCTGATTAATCTCCCTCCCTGTGCATCTCACACTCCTTTGGGGAATGTCTGCACTCCTCCCCCTAGCATTCACCTGTTTGACTTCCTATCAGTTTTTCAGCAGTTCTGATTAATCTCCCTCCCTGTGCATCTCACACTCCTTTGGGGAATGTCTGGACTCCTCCCCTAGCATGTACCTGTTTGACTTCCTATCAGTTTTTCAGCAGTTCTGATTAATCTCCCTCCCTGTGAATCTCACACTCCATGGGGAATGTCTGGACTCCTCCCCTAGCATGCACCTGTTTGACTTCCTATTAGTTCTTCAGCAGTTCTGATTAATCTCCCTCCCCGTGCATCTCACACTCCTTTGGGGAATGTCTGGACTTCTCGCCCTAGCATGCACCTGTTTGACTTCCTATCGGTTTTTCAGCAGTTCTGATTAATCTCCCTCCCTGTGATCTCACACTCCTTTGGGGAATGTCTGGACTTCTCCCCCTAGCATGCACCTGTTTGACTTCCTATCGGTTTTTCAGCAGTTCTGATTAATCTCCCTCCCTGTTCATCTCACACTCCTTTGGGTAATGTCTGGACTCCTCCCCCTAGCATGCACCTGTTTGACTTCCTATCGGTTTTTCAGAAGTTCTGATTAATCTCCCTCCCTGTGCATCTCACACTCCTTTGGGGAATGTCTGGACTTCTCCCCCTAGCATGCACCTGTTTGACTTCCTATCAGTTTTTCAGCAGTTCTGATTAATCTCCCTCCCTGTGCATCTCACACTCCTTTCTGAGATGTCTGGACTTCTCCCTCTAGCATGCACCTGTTTGACTTCCTATCAGTATTTCAGCAGTTCTGATTAATCTCCATGCACCTGTTTGACTTCCTATCAGTATTTCAGCAGTTCTGATTAATCTCCCTCCCTGTGCATGTCACACCCCTTTCGGGAATATCTGGACTCCTCCCCTAGCATGCACCTGTTTGACTTCCTATCAGTTTTTCAGCAGTTCTGATTAATCTCCCTCCCTGTGCATCTCACACTCCTTTGGGGAATGTCTGGACTTCTCCCCCTAGCATGAACCTGTTTGACTTCCTATCAGTTTTTCAGCAGTTCTGATTAATCTCACTCCCTGTGCATCTCACACTCCTTTGGGGAATGTCTGGACCTCTCCCCCTAGCATGCACCTGTTTGACTTCCTATCAGTTTTTCAGCAGTTCTGATTAATCTCACTCCCTGTGCATCTCACACTCCTTTGGGGAATGTCTGGACTTCTCCCTCTAGCATGCACCTGTTTGACTTCCTATCAGTTTTTCAGCAGTTCTGATTAATCTCCCTCTCTGTGCATCTCACACTCCTTTGGGGAATGTCTGGACTTCTCCCCCCAGCATGCACTTGTTTGACTTCCTATCAGTTTTTCAGCAGTTCTGATTAATCTCCCTCCCTGTGTATCTCACACTCCTTTGGGGGATGTCTGGACTTCTCCCCCTAGCATGCACCTGTTTGACTTCCTATCAGTTTTTCAGCAGTTCTGATTAATCTCCCTCCCTGTGCATCTCACACTCCTTTGGGGAATGTCTGGACTCCCCCTAGCATGCACCTGTTTGACTTCCTATCGGTTTTTCAGAAGTTCTGATTAATCTCCCTCCCTGTGAATCTCACACTCCTTTGGGGAATGTCTGGACTTCTCCCCCTAGCATGCACCTGTTTGACTTCCTATCGGTTTTTCAGCAGTTCTGATTAATCTCCCTCCCTGTGCATCTCACACTCCTTTGGGGAATGTCTGGACTTCACCCCCTAGCATGCACCTGTTTGACTTCCTATCAGTTTTTCAGCAGTTCTGATTAATCTCCCTCCCTGTGCATCTCACACTCCTTTGGGGGATGTCTGGACTCCTCACTCTAGCATGCACCTGTTTGACTTCCTATCGGTTTTTCAGCAGTTCTGATTAATCTCCCTCCCTGTGCATCTCACACTCCTTTGGGGAATGTCTGGACTCCTCCCTCTAGCATGCACCTGTTTGACTTCCTATCGGTTTTTCAGCAGTTCTGATTAATCTCCCTCTCTGTGCATCTCACACTCCTTTGGGGAATGTCTGGACTTCTCCCCCTAGCATGCACCTGTTTGACTTCCTATCGGTTTTTCAGAAGTTCTGATTAATCTCCCTCCCTGTGAATCTCACACTCCTTTGGGGAATGTCTGGACTTCTCCCCCTAGCATGCACCTGTTTGACTTCCTATCGGTTTTTCAGCAGTTCTGATTAATCTCCCTCCCTGTGCATCTCACACTCCTTTGGGGAATGTCTGGACTTCACCCCCTAGCATGCACCTGTTTGACTTCCTATCAGTTTTTCAGCAGTTCTGATTAATCTCCCTCCCTGTGCATCTCACACTCCTTTGGGGAATGTCTGGACTTCACCCCCTAGCATGCACCTGTTTGACTTCCTATCAGTTTTTCAGCAGTTCTGATTAATCTCCCTCCCTGTGCATCTCACACTCCTTTGGGGGATGTCTGGACTCCTCACTCTAGCATGCACCTGTTTGACTTCCTATCAGCTTTTCAGCAGTTCTGATTAATCTCCCTCCCTGTGCATCTCACACTCCTTTGGGGAATGTCTGGACTCCTCCCTCTAGCATGCACCTGTTTGACTTCCTATCAGTTTTTCAGCAGTTCTGATTAATCTCCCTCCCTGTGCATCTCACACTCCTTTGGGGAATGTCTGGACTCCTCCCTCTAGCATGCACCTGTTTGACTTCCTATCAGTTTTTCAGCAGTTCTGATTAATCTCCCTCCCTGTGCATCTCACACTCCTTTGGGGAATGTCTGGACTCCTCCCTCTAGCATGCACCTGTTTGACTTCCTATCAGTTTTTCAGCAGTTCTGATTAATCTCCCTCCCTGTGCATCTCACACTCCTTTGGGGAATGTCTGGACTTCTCCTCCTAGCATTCACCTGTTTGACTTCCTATCAGTTTTTCAGCAGTTCTGATTAATCTCCCTCCCTGTGCATCTCACACTCCTTTGGGGAATGTCTGGACTGCTCCCCCTAGCATGCACCTGTTTGACTTCCTATCAGTTTTTCAGCAGTTCTGATTAATCTCTCTCCCGTGCATCTCACACTCCTTTGGGGGATGTCTGGACTCCTCCCTCTAGCATGCACCTGTTTGACTTCCTATCAGTTTTTCAGCAGTTCTGATTAATCTCCCTCCCGTGCATCTCACACTCCTTTGGGGGATGTCTGGACTCCTCCCTCTAGCATGCACCTGTTTGACTTCCTATCGGTTTTTCAGCAGTTCTGATTAATCTCCCTCCCTGTGCATCTCACACTCCTTTGGGGAATGTCTGGACTCCTCCCCCTAGCATGCACCTGTTTGACTTCCTATCGGTTTTTCAGCAGTTCTGATTAATCTCCCTCCCTGTGCATCTCACACTCCTTTGGGGAATGTCTGGACTTCACCCCCTAGCATGCACCTGTTTGACTTCCTATCAGTTTTTCAGCAGTTCTGATTAATCTCCCTCCCTGTGCATCTCACACTCCTTTGGGGAATGTCTGGACTTCACCCCCTAGCATGCACCTGTTTGACTTCCTATCAGTTTTTCAGCAGTTCTGATTAATCTCCCTCCCTGTGCATCTCACACTCCTTTGGGGGATGTCTGGACTCCTCACTCTAGCATGCACCTGTTTGACTTCCTATCAGCTTTTCAGCAGTTCTGATTAATCTCCCTCCCTGTGCATCTCACACTCCTTTGGGGAATGTCTGGACTCCTCCCTCTAGCATGCACCTGTTTGACTTCCTATCAGTTTTTCAGCAGTTCTGATTAATCTCCCTCCCTGTGCATCTCACACTCCTTTGGGGAATGTCTGGACTCCTCCCTCTAGCATGCACCTGTTTGACTTCCTATCAGTTTTTCAGCAGTTCTGATTAATCTCCCTCCCTGTGCATCTCACACTCCTTTGGGGAATATCTGGACTGCTCCCCCTAGCATGCACCTGTTTGACTTCCTATCAGTTTTTCAGCAGTTCTGATTAATCTCTCTCCCGTGCATCTCACACTCCTTTGGGGGATGTCTGGACTCCTCCCTCTAGCATGCACCTGTTTGACTTCCTATCAGTTTTTCAGCAGTTCTGATTAATCTCCCTCCCGTGCATCTCACACTCCTTTGGGGGATGTCTGGACTCCTCCCCCTAGCATGTACCTGTTTGACTTCCTATCGGTTTTTCAGCAGTTCTGATTAATCTCCCTCCCTGTGCATCTCACACTCCTTTGGGGAATGTCTGGACTCCTCCCCTAGCATGCACCTGTTTGACTTCCTATCAGTTTTTCAGCAGTTCTGATTAATCTCCCTCCCTGTGCATCTCACACTCCTTTGTGGAATGTCTGGACTTCTCCCTCTAGCATGCACCTGTTTGACTTCCTATCAGTGTTTCAGCAGTTCTGATTAATCTCCCTCCCTGTGCATCTCACACTCCTTTGGGGAATGTCGGGACTTCTCGCCCTAGCATGCACCTGTTTGACTTCCTATCAGTTTTTCAGCAGTTCTGATTAATCTCCCTCCCTGTGCATCTCACACTCCTTTGGGGAATGTCTGGACTTCTCCCTCTAGCATGCACCTGTTTGACTTCCTATCAGTTTTTCAGCAGTTCTGATTAATCTCCCTCCCCGTGCATCTCACACTCCTTTGGGGGATGTCTGGACTCCTCACTCTAGCATGCACCTGTTTGACTTCCTATCAGCTTTTCAGCAGTTCTGATTAATCTCCCTCCCTGTGCATCTCACACTCCTTTGGGGAATGTCTGGACTCCTCCTTCTAGCATGCACCTGTTTGACTTCCTATCAGTTTTTCAGCAGTTCTGATTAATCTCCCTCCCTGTGCATCTCACACTCCTTTGGGGAATGTCTGGACTCCTCCCTCTAGCATGCACCTGTTTGACTTCCTATCAGTTTTTCAGCAGTTCTGATTAATCTCCCTCCCTGTGCATCTCACACTCCTTTGGGGAATGTCTGGACTTCTCCTCCTAGCATTCACCTGTTTGACTTCCTATCAGTTTTTCAGCAGTTCTGATTAATCTCCCTCCCTGTGCATCTCACACTCCTTTGGGGAATGTCTGGACTGCTCCCCCTAGCATGCACCTGTTTGACTTCCTATCAGTTTTTCAGCAGTTCTGATTAATCTCTCTCCCGTGCATCTCACACTCCTTTGGGGGATGTCTGGACTCCTCCCTCTAGCATGCACCTGTTTGACTTCCTATCAGTTTTTCAGCAGTTCTGATTAATCTCCCTCCCGTGCATCTCACACTCCTTTGGGGGATGTCTGGACTCCTCCCTCTAGCATGCACCTGTTTGACTTCCTATCGGTTTTTCAGCAGTTCTGATTAATCTCCCTCCCTGTGCATCTCACACTCCTTTGGGGAATGTCTGGACTCCTCCCCCTAGCATGCACCTGTTTGACTTCCTATCGGTTTTTCAGCAGTTCTGATTAATCTCCCTCCCTGTGCATCTCACACTCCTTTGGGGAATGTCTGGACTTCACCCCCTAGCATGCACCTGTTTGACTTCCTATCAGTTTTTCAGCAGTTCTGATTAATCTCCCTCCCTGTGCATCTCACACTCCTTTGGGGAATGTCTGGACTTCACCCCCTAGCATGCACCTGTTTGACTTCCTATCAGTTTTTCAGCAGTTCTGATTAATCTCCCTCCCTGTGCATCTCACACTCCTTTGGGGGATGTCTGGACTCCTCACTCTAGCATGCACCTGTTTGACTTCCTATCAGCTTTTCAGCAGTTCTGATTAATCTCCCTCCCTGTGCATCTCACACTCCTTTGGGGAATGTCTGGACTCCTCCCTCTAGCATGCACCTGTTTGACTTCCTATCAGTTTTTCAGCAGTTCTGATTAATCTCCCTCCCTGTGCATCTCACACTCCTTTGGGGAATGTCTGGACTCCTCCCTCTAGCATGCACCTGTTTGACTTCCTATCAGTTTTTCAGCAGTTCTGATTAATCTCCCTCCCTGTGCATCTCACACTCCTTTGGGGAATATCTGGACTGCTCCCCCTAGCATGCACCTGTTTGACTTCCTATCAGTTTTTCAGCAGTTCTGATTAATCTCTCTCCCGTGCATCTCACACTCCTTTGGGGGATGTCTGGACTCCTCCCTCTAGCATGCACCTGTTTGACTTCCTATCAGTTTTTCAGCAGTTCTGATTAATCTCCCTCCCGTGCATCTCACACTCCTTTGGGGGATGTCTGGACTCCTCCCCCTAGCATGTACCTGTTTGACTTCCTATCGGTTTTTCAGCAGTTCTGATTAATCTCCCTCCCTGTGCATCTCACACTCCTTTGGGGAATGTCTGGACTCCTCCCCTAGCATGCACCTGTTTGACTTCCTATCAGTTTTTCAGCAGTTCTGATTAATCTCCCTCCCTGTGCATCTCACACTCCTTTGTGGAATGTCTGGACTTCTCCCTCTAGCATGCACCTGTTTGACTTCCTATCAGTGTTTCAGCAGTTCTGATTAATCTCCCTCCCTGTGCATCTCACACTCCTTTGGGGAATGTCGGGACTTCTCGCCCTAGCATGCACCTGTTTGACTTCCTATCATTTTTTCAGCAGTTCTGATTAATCTCCCTCCCTGTGCATCTCACACTCCTTTGGGGAATGTCTGGACTTCTCCCTCTAGCATGCACCTGTTTGACTTCCTATCAGTTTTTCAGCAGTTCTGATTAATCTCCCTCCCCGTGCATCTCACACTCCTTTGGGGGATGTCTGGACTTCTCCCCCTAGCATGCACCTGTTTAACTTCCTATCAGTTTTTCAGCAGTTCTGATTAATCTCCCTCCCCGTGCATCTCACACTCCTTTGGGGAATGTCTGGACTTCTCCTCCTAGCATTCACCTGTTTGACTTCCTATCAGTTTTTCAGCAGTTCTGATTAATCTCCCTCCCTGTGCATCTCACACTCCTTTCGGGAATGTCTGGACCTCTCCCCCTAGCATGCACCTGTTTGACTTCAGTTTTTCAGCAGTTCTGATTAATTTCCCTTCCTGTGCATTTTCTTTGCCTTTTGTTCTTTGTGTCTGCACCACAACTCCCATAATGTGCTTCTTCACTTGCGATTCCTCTCTGTTCTGCTCATGCTCTGAAAGTACTCTGGGCCTCATTACAAGTCAGTCGGAAAGGGGTTAACGGCGCCATACCGACCAACCCCGTACCGCCTGATTACGAGGTCCCCTCGCGGGACCCGCTCTGCACGTCTGGTTTGACCAGACGTACAGAGCGGGTGCCGTGAGGGGAGTAGGGAGCTAACAACAGGCTTGCAAGACGCAAGCCCGTTGTTAGCTCCCTCCCCATTGCCATTTGAGCCCTATGGGGGCTCAAATGGGAATGGGGAAGGACAGGGCCCGGGTTCCCTGAAGGAGGAAGTACTGGGCCCTCCATACTCGGAATGGCCCATTACTTCCCCATTCAGGGAACCCGGAACCGGAGACAATTTCGGTGGCAGCCATGCCGCCAATAGCGGCATGGCTACCACCGAAGTCGTAATGAGGCCCTCTGTCTCAGTGTACTTTCGGAGTGTCTCCCCATTTCTCTGCAACCCACCGTCTCCCCCTCCTCAGCTATAGGCTCTGTGTCTGAGAAGTTTTTTGTCTCCACTCCTTCTTCTCACCCTACAGCGTGACTTCCATAGGGTGTAGGCGGAATATGTGAATTACTAAGATGTACTTATTTCCTCCTCTCGCAAAATCTGCGTCTGTAAAACTCCAGTAAGTTGTGGTTCCACTGCAGGTATTGAGATAGTAACTCGACAAAATGGCCATGCCTCCCATTATTTTTATCTCAATGCAGTCAACCTTTCCTTTCCTCTTTGTTCCTGTTCCACCATCTTTTCTGTGCACTGTGGAGCTGGTTAATTGACCACAACCAGAAATGACTCGACTGACGGGTTGGCCATTTCTCAGACTTCCGTGGCTGCACGTCACTGCATTGTGTTCATCCTGGCTGTTGGCTAGTTGGGTCACACCTTTATTCATTTCTGTGACAAAGGATGAATGGTCAATGGGCCACATGTTTAGAGATTTATGTGTTAATCCTGTTCATGGAATTGGGGACAAGTTACACTATTCATTTAACTCAGTGTCCTGCATACAAATTCCAGGATTTCATGAAACCAGTATTATAAAGTTGAAACATGCCTTTTTGCTTTTCACATATGATTTTTAAAATAAGAAATATGTATTTGTCGCTTATGGAACACTAATCCTGTTTTTCCTTTTCCTTCAAACAGGGATTGGAAAACTGTGAAATGTTTAAAGAAAGCTTTCCTCTGATAGCTGGGTCTAGTATGATAGCAACCTCATCTGCTTCTTTCTCATGACAGTCACTCCCAACCTGGAGCCTCTGACCGTGGAAGAAATGGTTCACTGGCTGCGACAAGTCGTTCAGGACATAATCTAATGGTAGACCACTGAATCTATACTGAACAGAGGCGAGGACAATGGCTGCCACTTTAAAGTAGAGGCACAGCATTTTCAGGCATTGTGTAGAACCTCCTTACCAAATATTGTGTAAATGCACTGGTGTGCCACATTCAGTATGAAAAAGATGCTGAACACCAACTTTGGACTTTATGCTTCAGAATCAATAGCACCGCTGCTGTGGTGATAGTCAATAGTTGTTGTTCCAGTGGCAGATGACATTTAGTAAAGACTAAAAAGCATGAACACAAGGCAAGAAACCATGCTCTGGACGTAGAATGGTTCTAATCTCAGATCTGCCTGCTCTGGCCGAGGATAGTGGCTCATTCTTGACATTGAAGTCTGTAAAAATGCATCTGAACTGGTGAGACCAACTGAGGCATTCAGGTTGAGTTTGACAAGGAGCTCCTTACAAAGAAATCACTATTTGAAAATAGCGTCCTCAGAATGGAGGTACATTTTGAATGTTCTGAATGTGAAGCTACTTTTAGTGAAACATGCCGTATATTGCACCATCAAAAATTACACATTGAAGAGAAAGAGTGTGACAAGACTTTTAAAGAAACAAGTGATCTAATAATTCATCAGAGAATTCACACTGGTGGGAAACCTTATTCATGTTCTGAATGTGATAAGGCTTTCAAGAAAAAGGGTAAATTATTGCAACATCAGACGAGTCACACTGGGGTGAAACCATATGCATGTTCTGAATGTGATAAGGCTTTCAAGGAGAAGAGGCAGCTATTGCTACATAGGATGAGTCACACTGGGGAGAAACCATATGCATGTTCTGAATGTGATAAGGCTTTCAAGGAGAAGAGGCGGCTATTGCTACATAGAATGAGTCACACTGGGGTGAAACCATATGCATGTTCTGAATGTGATAAGGCTTTCAAGGAGAAGAGGCAGTTATTGATACATAGCATGAGTCACACTGGGGAGAAACCATATGCATGTTCTGAATGTGATAAGGCTTTCAAGAGAAAGAGTGAGCTATTGGTACACATGAGAACTCACACTGGGGTGAAACCATATGCATGTTCTGAATGTGATAAGGCTTTCAAGGAGAAGAGGCATCTATTAATACATAGGATGAGTCACACTGGGGAGAAACCATATGCATGTTCTGAATGTGATAAAGCTTTCAAGATAAAGGGTGAGCTATTGGTACACCAGAGAAATCACACTGGGGTGAAACCATATGCATGTTCTGAATGTGATAAGTCTTTCAAGAGAAAGGGCCCGCTATTGGTACACCAGAGAATGCACACTGGTGAGAAACCATATGCATGTGATCACTGTGATAAGGCTTTCAATCATAAGGGTAATCTATTGGTGCATCGGAGAAATCACACTGGGGAGAAACCATATGCATGCTCTGAATGTGATAAGGCTTTCAAGTATAAGGGTAGCCTATTGATGCATCAAAGAAATCACACTGGGGAGAAACCATATACATGCTCTGAATGTGATGAGTCTTTCAAGACAAAGGGTAAACTATTGGTACACCAGACACATCATACTGGAGAGAGACCATATGCATGTTCCGAATGTGATAAGGATTTCAAGCAACATTATCAACTTGTGATACATCATATGAATCACACCGGGGAGAGACCATATATATGTTCTGAATGTGATAAGTCTTTCAAGACAAAAGCTCAACTATTGCAACATCAGATGAGTCACACTGGGGTGAAACCATATGCATGCTCTGAATGTGATAAGGCTTTCAAGGAGAAGAGGCATCTATTGCTACATAGGATGAGTCACACTGGAGAGAAACCATATTCATGTTCTGAATGTGCTAAGTCTTTCAAGAGAAAGGGTGCGCTATTGGTACACCAGAGAATGCACACTGGGGAGAAACCATATGTATGCTCTGAATGTGATAAGGCTTTCAAGGAGAAGAGGCATCTATTGATACATAGCATGAGTCACACTGGGGGGAAACCATATGCATTGTTATGAATGTGATACGTCTTTCAAGGCAAAGGGCCAACTATTGCAACATCAGATGAGTCACACTGGGGTGAAACCATATGCATGCTCTGAATGTGATAAGGCTTTCAAGGAGAAGAGGCATCTATTGCTACATAGGATGAGTCACACTGGGGAGAAACTATATTCATGTTCTGAATGTGATAATTCTTTCAAGAGAAAGGGTGAGCTATTGATACACCAGAGAAATCACACTGGAGTGAAATCATATGCATGTTTTGAATGTGATAAACATATGCATGTTCTGAATGTGATAAGTCTTGTATGCTGATCAGTTCTCTAATGACACAGAAGAGGAATCACACGGAGGGAACTATGTACAGGCATGCATGACTGTGTAAGGCTTTCAAGCAAAAGAGAGATCAAATGTGACATCAGAGAAAACACACTGGTGGGAACTCATATGCATGTCCTCAATGTGATAAGACTTTCAAGTGAATTGATCAACTTGTGATACATCGAAGTAATCACACTGGGTGATACCATATGCATGTTCTGAATGTGATAAGTCTTGAATGCTGATCAGTTCTCTATTGACACAGAAGAGGAATCATACGGAGGGAACTATGTACACGCATGCATGAATTTGTAAGGCTTTCAAGCAAAAGAGAGATCAAATGTGACATCAGAGAAAACACACTGGTGGGAACCCATATGCATGTCCTCGATGTGATAAGTCTTTCAAGGAAAAGCATAGTTTAATGTTACTTCAGAGAAATCACACGTTTGAGACTGTGGGCCTCATTACACGGTATGCGGTAACCATGGCGCTGTTAGCGCCATGGTTGCCGCTGGTATTTTACTGTGTCCGCCTTGGTGGATGGCAGAATTACCGCCCTACTCCAAGGTGAGCGGGGGCGGTAATTCCCCATTCACCAAGGCACTTCCCATTCCCATTTTTGCCCCCATAGGGCTCAATGGGAATGGGGAAGGAGCTAATTACGGTACTGCAAATTGCGGTACCGTAATTAGCACCAAGGTCCCTTTGCGGGCCCGTTCCTTAACGGCTGGTAAAACCAGCTGTTGAGGTCGGGTCCTGCAAAGGGACCTCATAGTAAGGCGGTAAGGGTTTACCGGTACCGGTGCCCTTACCGGTACCGGTAAACCCTTACCGCATTCCATGTAATGAGGCCCTACATATATTATGAATGTAATACATTTTTCGATGTGAAGAGTCTATTGATCAGAAGAATCACACTGTGGGGGAAGTCATATGCATGTTCTTAATGTGTTAAGGCTGTCAAGCAAAACAGTGAACTATTCATGATATGATATGATATGATATGATTGTTTATTTATATAGCGCCTATACACAAAGTGTTTCAAAGCGCTTCATACATAAGACAGATCGCATGGGGGGGAAGCCATAATCATGTCCTCAATGAGAAATGACTTTCAAGCAAAAATTATCAACGTGTGATACATCAGATAAAGGATGCTTGGGGAAAAACCATAGACATGTTCTAAATGTGATAAGTCTTTGAAGGTATAAGACCTCATTCCGAGTAGGGTGGTAAAGGATACCGGGCATCGGTAAGGAGACCGGTGCCGGTAATCCCTTACCGCCCTACTACAAGGTCCCTTAGCTAAAAGCAGGCGTTAAAATGGTAATCAGGCGTTAAGGGTTAACGGCGCCGACGGCGCTGTTAAACCCTTAACGCCTGGGTTGTAATGAGGCCCTTTTTGTGCACTGCAACCGTGTGACCTTGGACGCATTTCGTTTGATCCTCTTAAAGTGGATCCAGCCTACTGAACTCTAACTTCACGGTTTTACTTTGCCTTCCTCCCTTGTTGTGTTCTTGTAAAAGTGTTGGGACCTGCTTCAATTTATTCTCTGCTTTTCTCTCCCTTTTAAAACGAATTATTAGAGTGCCATCTGTGTTAAGCGCTCACCACTGTCTGAAAATAAGGGGGGCTTTACTTAAGACTTGTGTAATATTCTTCTAAGGGAGTGTATATCTTTTAGTGACCGTGTTTTTGAATTGCTTACTATTAGTGCCTGTGTGTTTTTCTAGATGTGGTTTTAAATAAATAATTATATCTCTTTTACACCAACCCCTGGTCAGTGTTTACTTGTTCTACTGTGTTCTTTTGACCTATTGTGAATACTCTGTATACTGCCTAACTCTTCTTGAGGGAAGTCTGACTGCTCAGCCACAGCTACCAAGTGAATCTGTGTGATACAGACTGCTACCAAGTGGGTTTACTGCCAAACACCTGTAGTTTTAAATCTTTTGCAGTGGTCCCAGAGGGAACTGCACAGGTTTCTGCCTAACAGGAGGCTGTAGCAATAGTCAAGCCCGGAGAGAACCAGAGCACGGGTAACATTGAGTGTCTGGTGGAAGGCGAGGAAGGGTAGCGTTCCTTTGAGAAGGAAAAGCTGAAAGTGGGATTTCTTGACAATGTCCTGAATATGAGGGATGAAAGAATGGAAGGGAACGAAGATGACTCAGAGATGCCTGGCTACAGAGGAGGGGGAAGGACAGAGTGAAGGGAAGAAATGGGGTGCAGGGGACCCAACAGGGAGAATATCTGTTTTGCTGGCATTGAAGCAGAGGTCATTAGCAGTGCACCAGGTCTGGATGGCAGAGAGGCAGTCAGGTATGAAGGAAGTTGCAAGGGAATCATTATGTAGTTAGCACTGGAAGTTGGGGGAGAAGGAGGAATTGAGGCATGCCAGCAGAGAAAGGGATATGGTAAAGAGCCAGGGCAAGAGAATAGAGCCCTGGGGAACGCCACAGTTGGAGGAGGAAGTAGGGGAGGAGAAAGGGCCCAGAATGGTGTTGGAGGAACGGTCAGTAAGGAAGGAGGTGAGCCAGTCCAGTGCCCGATCTGAGATACCAAGGGTATCATGGAACCTTTTTGTGAGGATATAATGGTTCACTCTGTCAAATACCGAACAGAGATCAAGGAGGATGAGGACAGCAGGGGAGTTGGAGTCAAGGGTTGCGAGCAGTTCTTCATGGGTGTTCAGAAGAACAGTTCCCGTGTGTCTGGATGCTCAGAATCCAGACTGGTGGTCTGTAGACCGCCAACAAGTTTGGTGTGTGAGTTCAGTTGAGGATGGCCAACTTCTCGAGCAATTTCCCCAGGAAGGGGGTGATGGAAATGGGTTGGTAGTTGACTGGGCAGGAAGGGTCTGCAGGGGTTTTTTAAGTAGGGGGCACACAAGGGAGTGCTTGAGGGAGGATGGAAAGGAACCAGTAGCAAAGGAGTGGTTGCAGAGATCAGCAAGAGCAGGTGTGAGAGTGGGAATGTCCTTCATGGTTCTGGAAGAACATGGGGCAACCTATTTGGAAGACACATTCATGGAGTTGGCAACTCTGGTGACTTTTTCAGGGGAGACAGGAGCGAAGGAGGAAAAGGAGGAGTATGGGTGCAAAGGGGGATAGAGGGGAGAGGGTTGAGATGGAAGAGTGTGTGACAAGGTTGTTGAGTATGTCTTGGTTTTGGAAATGAAGTGAGAGGTGAGTCAATTGCATAGGGCCTGTGAAGGAGTAGGGACAGAAGATACTGCGGACGGGTTGGCAAGTTCCCTACAGATTTTGAATAGTTCAGCCATGTTGCTGGAAGCATTGGACACTCATGCCTGAATATGGGTTCTTTTTCTGGCACGGATGGAGAGTCTGTAGTATCTCTGGGACAGGCAGCAGGCCAGTTTGTCAGAGGGTGCACCTGAGGTATGCCACTTCCTTTCTGCAGCCCTGCACATACGTTTTTGGTCTGCAAGTACGGAGTCGTACCAGGTGTTATTCATGGAGGCAGGTTTCAGGTGGATCCTCATGACTGGGGCAAGGATGTTAAGGGTGTTGGTAATGGACAGATAGAGGTTGTTGAGGGCAGAAGCAGTGGTAGAGTCTGTATTGGGTGAGCGTGGGGGAATGAAAGTGGAAGAGAATGCAGCGGCACTCATTTCATCGGACGGATGTTCATGAATGAGGCTGGCAGAGCTTTATTAGGCGTTGTCAAAGGGCCATATCGGACTAGATGAGTAGAGAGGAGAGAGTGGTCAGACCAGGAGAGGGGGGTATCCAGGGGAGTAGAGAGAGTGAGGTTGAATTGTATGATGGCGTCTAGCATGTGTCCAGCAGAATGGGTAGGGCCAGAGGGGAGAAAGGAGAGGGATAGAGTGGAGAGAGGGATAGAGAGGAACAGAGGTCAGTGAAGAGGGTGGTTGCTGTGCAAGGGGTGTCTAGGTGATAGTTGAAGTCACCTAGTAGTAGCAGGTTGGAAGTGGTAGTGAGTAGGGAGGAACAAAAGTCTGCCCACTCAGAGAGGAAGAGAGAGAATTGCCCTGTGGCTGGTAGATGGTAGCAATCGTCAAGGTTGTGGAAGGAGAGATGACCAATTTGCATACTACGCTCTCAAAGGATGAATAAGGCCGAGTGGGTAGGGTGGAAGAAGGAATCCACTCGGGGAGGATTAAGGCAACATTGCCACCAGCATGGTGGGGTTGAGGCCTTGAGGTGATCTTAAAGCCTTCGGGTAGAAGGGAGTCAAAAGAGGTAACTGAGCTGGCATTGAACCAGGTTTCAGTGAGTACAAGTATGTCCAGATCGGTGTCTTCAAGGAGAAGGCAGATGTCGGCAGAGTGTTTGATGGCAGAGCGAGAGTTGAGGGTTGCCAGGTGGAGACGCTTGCTGCCTTTCAAAGTTTTGTTGAGGTGGAGGTTCAGGTGGAGTGTGAGAGCGAGAGGCTTCCGTCCGTCCGTTTCCTCTTCCTCCTTCCCTCTCCTGTGCTAACCATCCCACAGTCGCTAGGATTGGTGGCCAGGTCCCTTAAGAGTCCAAACAGGCTACTGACCATCTGCCCAATCACCACCAACATCGGCCCTCCTGCACTTGCCTTTGGGCCCACACCTGCCTGTTGGGTGCTTGTCTCAGGCTTGCACTGGTCGACGGTTGACCTCCCCCTGACTGGTTTCCTCTGACCTTGCACTTACCTGCTGTCAGGGATGGCACTCTAATAAGAGTGGCACAAGACACCCAGAAGAGTTTGGGTGCTGAAATAAAGTGGACAGATAGGAACACACACAGCGGAAAGGAAAGGGAGCGAAGAGTAGGGAAGAGTAGCAAGGGAAAAGGTACAGAGTGAATACCCTCTTGGGGTGTATGCAGAATAGGGAAAGAGTATTCCACGAACCTTGGAAATACTCTAGCCTTCTGCACAGTTTGCTATAACAGAGTCCCACGCTGTTTGCTCATAACTTGGAACAGCAGCTATGGGTGTCTGTGATATAGAAACGAGACAAGGGAAGGGGCAGAGGTTGACTGATGGGAACCAGCAGACAAGCTCTGTACAAAGGGTCTACAAACAGTACAAGAGAAGATACAACAGACAAATCCAGGAAAGGAGATGATAGCAATCTAGCAGAAGGATAGGAAGGGAAAGTCGAGTAACAGGATATGATAACAGAGGACAGAAAGGTAGGTGGAGAGCTCAGAGGAGCAGGAAGGCAATGAGTAAGCCCACAAGAGTGGGACGGTAAGGTAGAAATATCAGAGGAAAAGGGCTTAGGGCAACAGAGTAAAGCAGACTGCACGGCAAGGATCCCAGAAGGGCCGGGCAGTAAGGAGTGAACCCTGAGGGGCAGGGCCGCCGAATGTAGAAGGTTGCAGAGGGCTGTAGAGGGCTGCTAGGCCGAGGACCCAGCGGGGAAAAAGGTAGGGGGTAGGCAGCGGAGCGTGATAAGCTGCAAGTAGGAGGCCCAGAGAACAAGGGCTGTTGGCAGCCGGAGAAAGGTAGGCTGTAGAGCAGGGAGCCCAGAGGACAAGGGCTACGGCAGCCGGAGTGAGGAAGGCTGCAGAGCAGGGAGCCCAGAGGACAAGGGCAAAGGCAGCCGGAGTGAGGAAGGCTGCAGAGCAGGGAGCCCAGAGGACAAGGGCAAAGGCAGCCGGAGAGAGGCAGGCTGCAGAGCAGGGAGCCCAGAGGACAAGGGCAAAGGCAGCCGGAGAGAGGCAGGCTGCAGAGCAGGGAGCCCTGAGGACAAGGGCTAAGGCAGCCGGTGTGAGATAGGCTGCAAAGCAGGGAGCCCAGAGGACAAGGGCAAAGGAAGCCGGAGAGAGGCAGGCTGCAGAGCAGGGAGCCCTGAGGACAAGGGCTAAGGCTGGAAAGCAGCAGAGCGTGATACGCTGCAATGTGGAGAGCCCGGCAGGGCAAGGGCGGAGACTGGAAGGCAGCAGAGCGTGATCCGCTGCAATGTAGAGACCCCGGCAGGGCAAGGGCGGAGACTGGAAGGCAGCAGAGCGTGATCAGCTGCAGTGTGGAGAGCCCAGAGGAGCAGGGCTGAGAGGCAGGGAGCCTGGAAGGCTATGACTGGAGGCAGCAGGGTGGAGCAAGCAACAAGGCAGGGAGCCCAAAAGGCTAGGGCTGTAGGCAGCAGGGTGTAACAAGCTGCAAGGCAGGGTCCAAGCAGGAGTGAGGGTAAACAGCATACAAGGATCCGAAGACACTCGCGAAAGGTGGAGGAAGGACTCTCAGATGCAAGAGGCTGAGCCACTGCAGGCAGCAGCCTTTATACTGCCTAGCCCAGCACAGAGGCAGGCTAATTGGTTTCACCTGGCGAATCACACCTGCAGGCAATCGGCCACCTCCCTTTCTGTTCCTGGGCTGGTGGAAGCAGGACCAGACTCTAAGGCTTCTGGGGGGTGTAGTTCCATAGAAATCCAATAGGAACGGCCAGGAAACAATGCTTGCGGCCAGGTGCATTATGGTATGCGTAGTTAGTTGACAATAATCATTAAGTAGCAAAGTCCAAATGGAGCTAAAATGGATGTGCCCATGGCGCAGGCATGACACCTGCTGCCTCTTCAACTGGCACAATTGGCACTTCCACCCTAGTTGGACCCTCCTATCCCCACCCCTACCTCTCTCTCTCTCTCTCTCTCTCTCTCTCTCTCTCTCTCTCTCTCTCTCTCACTTTCTCTCTCACTCTCTCTCTCTCTCACTTTCTCTCTCTCTCTCTCAACTTGCTCGATCCGAATGTCACAAGGCCTAATAGGACCGGAGTTATTTCTATGATTTATTCTTGTCAATGTTATTGCTTTGCTTGTTCACTTGTTCCCTTTCCCTCCTGCCTTGTGGCACTTTGAAACACTGTTTTTGTTGTACAAGTGCCTTATAAATGGCCAATAGAATAAGTAAATAAAATATAATTTAAGGGGATTTTTCTAAACATGTCGACACTTTGTGTTTCGGCCTGTAATTACTGGGTGCACCTATATCCCATGTATCCCGTCATACGGTTGTTGACAATGACCTTCGTCAGGACTAAGACAAATGCTTGTTGGTGTATAGAGCACATGTAATAAAGGAAATACCACAGATTGAACACGGCTCTCCACACATCTGTCATCTTTTAAAACATAACAGAAATCACAGTGGGGGAGAAAGCATATACATGTCCTCAATGTGATAAGGCTTTCAAGCAAGATAATCAACTTGTTATATGAGAAATCATAGTTATGTTCTGAATGTAATAAGTTTGTTTGTTTGTTTGTTTGGTATTTATTATGCGCACCGGACCCTGGGGTATAAGGGCGCAGGAAGTAAGAAGATGTACAGCTTAGAGCATAAATTACAGGTTACAGTTACATGTTACAGATAATTACAAGTTACAGATGCAAGTTTACAATACAAGTTTACAATCATATAGTATAGATGCTGTGTAGCAAAACAGGCGTGAGCATTATCATAATTTCAATTAGCAATAGCTGTCGTCAGCCAGTTAATTACAATTTGCCTGAATTTGGAAGGAGAATGTTCTAGCCTCGCGGTAGTGGGTAATTCGTTCCACAATTGAGCAGCTTTGACTGGGAAGCTGGCCCCGCCTATGGTGGTCAGTTTAAAGCGAGGTACTTGGAGGCGATTGGTGTAGGCAAGTCTGGTTTGTCTTGTGGAGTGTGATCTGGTGAATCTGTCCTTAAGGTATTGAGGGGCTTTGTTGTGTAGAGATTTGTATGTGAGAGATGCAGTTTTAAGTTTGATTTTCTCATGGGTGGAGAGCCATTTGTGTTTCCTTCTTGTTTCTGTAATGTGTTCTCTCCTGGGGATGTCCAAAGCCGCTCGGAGGGCCTTGTTTTGCTGTATCTGGATTTTGTTGATGATGGATTTAGTGGCTCCTATGTACAGTGCGTTACAATAATCTAGTTTAGAGATGATAAGGGCTCTGGCTAGTGTTAGACAACTGTGCTGGGATAGGAATTGTTTTCCTGCTCTAATGAGCTTACATGTGTAGGCTGTTGAGGAAGCTAGGGAATTTACCTGTTTGGAAAATGATAAGGTAGAATCAAGGTAGATCCCTAATGTTTTAACTTCTTTAGCAACTTGTATGCAGTTCCCATCTATGATAAAGGAAGAGTAATTTGTGCTTAGTTTATTGATGAGGGGTGCGGTGCCTAGGATGAGAAGCTCAGTTTTATCATCGTTCAGGCATAAGCCGTGGGTTGCCATCCATGCCTGAACGATGCTGTATATTTTGTTCACCAGTGCTAGATCTTTTTCGTAAACCCCCGTGAGTGGGAGGAGGATCTGGGTATCGTCAGCGTAGTTAGTATACGTGATACCCAGATGGTCCAAATCATCAAACAGGGGCTTAGTGAATATGTTATATAGCGTTGGTGAAACGCACGATCCCTGTGGCACACCGCAGGTAATAGGGATGGGGTCTGCAGCTGCTGTAGGTGAGAAAACCCTCATGGTGCGGTCACTAAGGAAGGATTGTATCCATGCTATGGCCTCAGTGGAGAAGTGTGCTGCTGAATCTAGGTGGTTACATAGGACTTTATGGTCCACTAAATCAAAAGCGGCCGATAGGTCTAGTAGCAGGAGGAGTGCTGGTTTTCCAGAATCTCGTACTTTGTCTATTTGGGCTTTAAGGTCAATCAGTGCAGTTTCTGTGCCATGAAGAGGGCGGAAGCCAGATTGTCGGGAGCCTAATAGTTGGTTTTGTTCCAGGAAATTCTGGATTTGGATATATGCCACCTTGTCCAGTATCTTCAAAAGGAACGGTACCGTAGTGATGGGTCTATAATTGGTGGGTATAGTGGGGTCTAAAGTAGCCTTTTTTAAGAGTGGGAGCACCCAAGACTCTTTTAAGTTACTGGGGATAATGCCTGTGGTAAAGGAGGCATTAATTAACTTAGTGATAAATGGTGCTAGATCTCGTGCGGCATCTTTGATGAGTTGTGCTGGACATGGGTCTCCTTTGCAGTTGGACGGTTTTAGGCCGAGTATTACTTTTTCTACTTCTAGTATGGAGACTTTGGAGAAGTGGAATTGCGTAGTGGGTTTGAAGTTAGCAAGTGTCTTAGTAGGCGGTAATATATTGGATGCTAAGGTCTCGCGTTTTAGTTCTATTTTCTTTTGAAGGTTTCGGACTTTGTTAGAGAGAGCTTGCTGGATTTCAGAGCACCACTTTTTGTCTTTAAGACAGTTATCTTGAGGTGTTATTGGGTTTTCCAGTTCTCTGAGTATGGCGAACAGTTCTTTTGTGCTTGATTTAGCTTGTGTAATTCTGTTATTGTAGGTCTCTTGTTTAGCTAAGATGATTTCTTTTTTATAATGAGAGGAGATATTAACTAGTTTTAGTTTATTTTCTGGAGTGGGGCTAATTTTCCACGTATTTTCCCATTTCCTTTTTTCTAATCTCAGATTTTTTAGGAGAGGGGTGAACCAGTTGTTCAGGTGGCTCTGTGGTTTGCTGTTTCTGAGCTTGAGTGGTGCGATGTCATCAAGGGTTTTGTTCATGATGTTGTTAAATTCTTCCACTAGGCTGTTAGGGTTAAGGTTATCAGGTAAAGCGTCCAAGGTGGGCATGATGCCAGGGAGTAGTTTGTCTAGTGTCAAGTTTTTTTTGTTTCTGGTAAGTGCGGGTGGTGCACACAGTTGTTGCAGTTTAGGGGTGACGGTGTCCAAGGAGAATGAGATAAGATGGTGATCTGACCAGATTTGGGGTGAGATGGTGAGAGTAGATATATTGCAGTTGTGGTCAGCAATCCAATCAAGGGTTCTCCCTTTGATATGGGTGGGCTCAAACACTCTTTGGGTGTATCCCAGTTCTGTTAGGGTGTTGGATGCTGCTGTGGCTTGTGAGTCGTTGATGTCATTGAAGCCAATATTGAGGTCACCTAGTAGTATTGATTGAGTAGTATCTTTGAGGTTTTCTGATAGGATGGTAGTTAAGTCTTCTATGAAATTCTTGATAGGACCTGGAGGTCTGTATATCAAGTGAAGGTTAAGAGTTTGAGAGTTAGCTGTTGATGTCTTGGTGGACATTATCTCACAAGATTCAATGGTTGGTGAGGGGGTGAGTCTCATCCCAAGTTTAGTTTTGACGATGATGGCTAGTCCGCCACCTCGAGCTCCGCACCTATCCGTTCTGAGGATAGTATAATTGTTGGGCACAGCTAGGGATAGTGCTGGGCCTGATGCCTCATGCAGCCAAGTTTCTGTAATGGCTAGGAAGTCGTAGTCTTCTGTCGAGATGACTTCAGATATTTCTATGGCATGGGCGACTAAGGATCTAGCGTTTATTAAGGCTCCTTTAAGTTTAGGTGTGCGGTTAGGGTGTGTAACAGTATTTATTGCTGCATTAGGAGTGGCATTTGTTTCTTTGTTTGTTTGGTAATTGTTGTGCTTAATGTAGTTGTGGGTGAAAGGTTTGCGAGTGGGTTCCTTTTTGGCTCGAATGGTGTTAGTTTCGTATTTGATGAGCGGATCAAAGATTCTGGGTAGTCTTGCTCGTAGTCTTAGGTTTCTGTCGGCTATGTTACATTGTATGGTGGATTGTTGTATTGTGGTTGCTGTAAGAGGCGACATGATGAGTCGTTCCAATAGGGCGAGTGAGGAGGCCAGGTATACTAGATAGGATAGTATAAGGAGCATTGTATAGTGTGTGAGAGTCCTGTATCTAGATGGATGGCTAGAGTTCTAGTTTTGGGTAGTGTGCAGGCAGAGTAGCTGCTAAGTCTGCTGTGTTGAGCGACCAAAGGGCACAACACAATTACTGGGTCTAAGAGCGACCAGAGGGCACAACACAATTACTGTGGTCTATGAGCGACCAGAGGGCACAACACAATTACTGTGGTCTATGAGCGACCAGAGGGCACAACACAATTACTGTGGTCTATGAGCGACCAAAGGGCACAATACAATTACTGTGGTCTATGAGCGACCATATATCGTATTTCAAGGTCGAAAGTCATCTATTCATACATCAGAGGAATCACACTGGGGGGAAGTCATATGTATGTCCTGAATGTGATAGGGCTTTCAAGCAAAAGCGTGACCTACTACATCATCACAAAACCATTACACAGAGGTAAGGCCATACACATGTTTGAAATGCCAGAGCACTTTCAAGCAAATCCATGACCTATGGTGACATGTGGGAATTCATAAAAGATGTTGACATGGTCCAATCGGATGCCCAAAGTATCCGCAGCATAGAAGGCCTCCAGCACTGGGCTCTGCTATTCTTGTGAGTCTAAAGTTACTAAACCTCCTTATCAGACAGGCACACAGAGAAGTGTGATTTATGTGTCTGTTATTATTTGGTTTGCCCTGTTGTAAGGTATTTGTGTGGTATAGATGGTGCAAGTTCAATATTTCTTTGGACTATATATGTAATCACTGAATAAGGTTTGTTAACGTGACATTATGGTTGAGTTGCACTAATAAAAACCTATGAAATGCAATAAAAAAACTGTATTAAAGGAACATTATGGTTGCACAAAACGTTCATAATTTTTTCTGTTTGCTACTTACAGACTCTTATTTCGAAATGTTATTGTCTGTTGTCTTCATAGTTATTGGATATGGACTTTAAATATTCGTCATTTGCTAAGAAATGTGATAGCCATAGAAATGTAATCATAGATAAGGCAGTTTCACAGTCCGAGGAGAAATGATTCTTGGAAGCAATTGGATTGCTCTACAGTCACTTAGCAATGTATTTTTGGGCCCAGTTCCTATTGTTTATTTAGAAACTCCTTCTTAGTCTTGTCATTAGTAGGATAATCATTTGCCTTTTGCTCAATGTCATACATTTACCCCATGAGAAGCACTGGGGGTGCAAAACATGTGCACATGTCGGCTTGCTTCTGCTTTAGTCTATCACAAATCATATCATTATAATAATTGGTTATTTATAACAAGCTTAATACTCAGAGGTTTCTAAGCGTGGACACGAGGATCGCACCTACGCGTTGTCTTGCTTCCAAGGCGAGCGCTTTGCCCCCGAGCTATCCCCCCCAGAGACCTCATGAATCATGACTTGTTTGTAATAACTGATACGTTGGTCTACGAGTTGGATCATCTGTTCTGCTTAATACAAATTGTAAAAAATGTCTTAGTTGGTGAGGGATGATTTCATCATAAACACATGATCAAATACATTATTGAAGTTATAACACAGAAACAAAGGGCCTCATCACGAGTTCGGTGGTAACCCCAGTGGTATTACTGACGGGGCTTTTAGCATTACCGCCAACCCCCTCGGCGCTATTGGCGCTGGATCACGGGTTTGGCGGAATGGTAAGTCCCCTTTCCCCATTGGGCCCAATGAGGAATTTTCGTGCTATTACTGTTGGCGGTAATAGTGCCAAAAATCGGCAAAATTGCAGCAGATTTGCCCCAAGCTCAGGGCTGGGGGTAAATCTGTCAAGCCCATGATTTGGGGGGACCCTTAAATGCGGCGGTTCTAGCATTACCACTGCATTTATGGGTTACCGCCAGACTCGTGATGAGGCCCATAGACTTTACAACAGTACAGACCAAATACACACTTTTATTATAACCTACATGGCATCCTTCTATACGTTACCAGGTCCAGACTCTGAGTGAATTTATTATTTCTCACTCGAATATGCCAATGGAGTATTTTTAGGAGGCCCTGTGGTACCGTTTCAGAGACTGCAGCAGTGACGGAACACAATTGTCTGCTTGCTAACAAAGAAATCCCCTCTCGCTGGTCCTCTGTTTTCTCTAGTTTCCCTGTTAGCTAAGAAAAGTGCTTATTGTGATGAATCATATTCCATTATCACTGCCCTACCATTCCTGAGAAAAGAATTAACTGACCATTTTCCACACTAGTAACGTTAGTTTCCATTCTGCCTGATTTCTGATCACCCTATGTCTAACATGCGTCCAGATGGAGGAACGGCCTTCACTTTGCAGTGAGCCTTCAGGGAGTCTAGAGAGTGGATGCAGTACATGAGCCTGTGCAGCTGTGCCTTCACCTATGTCTAACATGCGTCCAGATGGAGGAACGAGCCTTCGCCTTGCAGTGAGCCTTCAGGGAGTCTAGAGAGTGGATGCAGTGCATGAGCCTGTGCAGCTGTGCCTTCACCTATGTCTAACATGCGTCCAGATGGAGGAACGAGCCTTCGCCTTGCAGTGAGCCTTCAGGGAGTCTAGAGAGTGGATGCAGTGCATGAGCCTGTGCAGCTGTGCCTTCACCTATGTCTAACATGCCTCCAGATGGAGGAACGCGCCTTCGCCTTGCAGTGAGCCTTCAGGGAGTCTAGAGAGTGGATGCAGTACATGAGCCTGTGCCTTCACCTATGTCTAACATGCGTCCAGATGGAGGAACGAGCCTTCGCCTTGCAGTGAGCCTTCAGGGAGTCTAGAGAGTGGATGCAGTGCATGAGCCTGTGCAGCTGTGCCTTCACCTATGTCTACCATACGTCCAGATGGAGGAACGAGCCTTCGCCTTGCAGTGAGCCTTCAGGGAGTCTAGAACATGGATGCAGTGCATGAGCCTGTGCAGCTGTGCCTTCACCTATGTCTAACATACGTCCAGATGGAGGAACGAGCCTTCGCCTTGCAGTGAGCCTTCAGGGAGTCTAGAACATGGATGCAGTGCATGAGCCTGTGCAGCTGTGCCTTCACCTATGTCTAACATACGTCCAGATGGAGGAATGAGCCTTCGCCTTGCAGTGAGCCTTCAGGGAGTCTAGAAAATGGATGCAGTGCATGAGCCTGTGCAGCTGTGCCTTCACCTATGTCTAACATGCGTCCAGATGGACGAACGAGCCTTCGCCTTGCAGTGATCCTTCAGGGAGTCTAGAGAGTGGATGCAGTGCATGAGCCTGTGCAGCTGTGCCTTCACCTATGTCTAACATGCGTCTAGATGGAGGAACGAGCCTTCGCCTTGCAGTGAGCCTTCAGGGAGTCTAGAGAGTCGATGCAGTGCATGAGCCTGTGCAGCTGTGCCTTCACCTATGTCTAACATGCGTCCAGATGGAGGAACCAGCCTTCGCCTTGCAGTGAGCCTTCAGGGAGTCTAGAGAGTGGATGCAGTGCATGAGCCTGTGCAGCTGTGCCTTCACCTATGTCTAACATGCGTCCAGATGGAGGAACGAGCCTTCGCCTTGCAGTGAGCCTTCAGGGAGTCTAGAGAGTGGATGCAGTGCATGAGCCTGTGCAGCTGTGCCTTCACCTATGTCTAACATGCCTCCAGATGGAGGAACGCGCCTTCGCCTTGCAGTGAGCCTTCAGGGAGTCTAGAGAGTGGATGCAGTACATGAGCCTGTGCCTTCACCTATGTCTAACATGCGTCCAGATGGAGGAACGAGCCTTCGCCTTGCAGTGAGCCTTCAGGGAGTCTAGAGAGTGGATGCAGTGCATGAGCCTGTGCAGCTGTGCCTTCACCTATGTCTACCATACGTCCAGATGGAGGAACGAGCCTTCGCCTTGCAGTGAGCCTTCAGGGAGTCTAGAACATGGATGCAGTGCATGAGCCTGTGCAGCTGTGCCTTCACCTATGTCTAACATACGTCCAGATGGAGGAACGAGCCTTCGCCTTGCAGTGAGCCTTCAGGGAGTCTAGAACATGGATGCAGTGCATGAGCCTGTGCAGCTGTGCCTTCACCTATGTCTAACATACGTCCAGATGGAGGAATGAGCCTTCGCCTTGCAGTGAGCCTTCAGGGAGTCTAGAAAATGGATGCAGTGCATGAGCCTGTGCAGCTGTGCCTTCACCTATGTCTAACATGCGTCCAGATGGACGAACGAGCCTTCGCCTTGCAGTGATCCTTCAGGGAGTCTAGAGAGTGGATGCAGTGCATGAGCCTGTGCAGCTGTGCCTTCACCTATGTCTAACATGCGTCTAGATGGAGGAACGAGCCTTCGCCTTGCAGTGAGCCTTCAGGGAGTCTAGAGAGTCGATGCAGTGCATGAGCCTGTGCAGCTGTGCCTTCACCTATGTCTAACATGCGTCCAGATGGAGGAACCAGCCTTCGCCTTGCAGTGAGCCTTCAGGGAGTCTAGAGAGTGGATGCAGTGCATGAGCCTGTGCAGCTGTGTCTTCACCTATGTCTAACATGCGTCTAGATGGAGGAACGAGCCTTCGCCTTGCAGTGAGCCTTCAGGGAGTCTAGAGAGTGGATGCAGTGCATGAGCCTGTGCAGCTGTGCCTTCACCTATGTCTAACATGCGTCTATATGGAGGAACGAGCCTTCGCCTTGCAGTGAGCCTTCAGGGAGTCTAGAACGTGGATGCAGTGCATGAGCCTGTGCAGCTGTGCCTTCACCTATGTCTAACATGCGTCTATATGGAGGAACGAGCCTTCGCCTTGCAGTGAGCCTTCAGGGAGTCTAGAACGTGGATGCAGTGCATGAGCCTGTGCAGCTGTGCCTTCACCTATGTCTAACATGCGTCCAGATGGAGGAACCAGCCTTCGCCTTGCAGTGAGCCTTCAGGAAGTATAGAGAGTGGATGCAGTGCATGAGCCTGTGCAGCTGTGCCTTCACCTATGTCTAACATGCGTCCCGATGGAGGAACGAGCCTTCGCCTTGCAGTGAGCCTTCAGGGAGTCTAGAGAGTGGAGTGGATGCAGTGCATGAGCCTGTGCATCTGTGCCTTCACCTATGTCTAACATGCGTCCAGATGGAGGAACGAGCCTTCGCCTTGCAGTGAGCCTTCAGGGAGTCTAGAGAATGGATACAGTGCATGAGCCTGTGCAGCTGTGCCTTCACCTATGTCTAACATGCGTCCAGATGGAGGATTGAGCCTTCGCCTTGCAGTGAGCCTTCAGGGAGTCTAGAACGTGGATGCAGTGCATGAGCCTGTGCAACTGTGCCTTCACCTATGTCTAACATGCGTCCAGATGGAGGAACGAGCCTTCGCCTTGCAGTGAGCCTTCAGGGAGTCTAGAGAGTGGGTGCAGTGCATGAGCCTGTGCAGCTGTGCCTTCACCTATGTCTAACATGCGTCCAGATGGAGGAACGAGCCTTCGCCTTGCAGTGAGCCTTCAGGGAGTCTAGAGAGTGGATGCAGTGCATGAGCCTGTGCAGCTGTGCCTTCACCTATGTCTAACATGCGTCCAGATGGAAGAACGAGCCTTCGCCTTGCAGTGAGCCTTCAGGAAGTCTAGAGAGTGGATGCAGTGCATGAGCCTGTGCAGCTGTGCCTTCACCTATGTCTAACATGCGTCCAGATGGAGGAACGAGCCTTCGCCTTGCAGTGAGCCTTCAGGGAGTCTAGAGAGTGGATGCAGTGCATGAGCCTGTGCAGCTGTGCCTTCACCTATGTCTAACATGCGTCCAGATGGAGGAACGAGCCTTCGCCTTGCAGTGAGCCTTCAGGGAGTCTAGAGAGTGGATGCAGTGCATGAGCCTGTGCAGCTGTGCCTTCACCTATGTCTAACACGCGTCCAGATGGAGGAATGAGCCTTCCCCTTGCAGTGAGCCTTCAGGGAGTCTATAGAGTGGATGCAGTGCATGAGCCTGTGCAGCTGTGCCTTCACCTATGTCTAACATGCGTCCAGATGAAGGAACGAGCCTTCGCCTTGCAGTGAGCCTTCAGGGAGTGTAGAGAGTGGATGCAGTGCATGAGCCTGTGCATCTGTGCCGTCACCTATGTCTAGCATGCGTCCAGATGGAGGAACGAGCCTTTGCCTTGCAGTGAGCCTTCAGGGAGTCTAGAGAATGGATTCAGTGCATGAGCCTTTGCAGCTGTGCCTTCACCTATGTCTAACATGCGTCCAGATGGAGGATTGAGCCTTCGCCTTGCAGTGAGCCTTCAGGGAGTCTAGAACGTGGATGCAGTGCATGAGCCTGTGCAGCTGTGCCTTCACCTATGTCTAACATGCGTCCAGATGGAGGAACGAGCCTTCGCCTTGCAGTGAGCCTTCAGGGAGTCTAGAGAGTGGATGCAGTGCATGAGCCTGTGCAGCTGTGCCTTCACCTATGTCTAACATGCGTCCAGATGGAGGAACGAGCCTTCGCCTTGCAGTGAGCCTTCAGGGAGTCTAGAGAGTCGATGCAGTGCATGAGCCTGTGCCTTCACCTATATCTAACATGCGTCCAGATGGAGGAACGAGCCTTCGCCTTGCAGTGAACCTTCAGGGAGTCTAGAACTTGGATGCAGTGCATGAGCCTGTGCAGCTGTGCCTTCACCTATGTCTAACATGCCTCCAGATGGAGGAACGAGCCTTCGCCTTGCAGTGAGCCTTCAGGGAGTGTAGAGAGTGGATGCAGTGCATGATCCTGTGCAGCTGTGCCTTCACCTATGTCTAACATGCGTCCAGATGGAGGAACGAGCCTTCGCCTTGCAGTGAGCCTTCAGGGAGTATAGAGAGTGGATGCAGTGCATGAGCCTGTGCAGCTGTGCCTTCACCTATGTCTAACATGCGTCCAGATGGAGGAACGAGCCTTTGATGCAGTGCATGAGCCTGTGCACCATTACGTGAGGCACGTTTTCAGGTCTGGTGTGCCTGGGATCTTTTGTTTCCATTTCACCATATCTTTATTTCCTGTTTAGACTTGCTGCTGGAGATTCCCGGGAAGTACTGGCAGTGGAGATTGATAAGAGCAGGGGAGATTCTAAGGCAGGTTTGCAGTGACTATGGGGCAGTGGAAATTGATGTGACCAGGGAAAATTCTCAGGCAGTGCTGGCAGTGACTCTGAGGCTGGGGAAATCAACGAGAGCAGGGGAGAGTCCCAGACAGTGCTGGCCATGACTTGGGCTGTGGAGATCGATGTGATCAGGGGAAATTCCTGGCCAGTCCTGGCAGTGACTCTGGGGCAGTCGAGATAAATGAGAGCAGGGGAGATTCCCAGCTGTGCTGGCAGTGACTCTAAAGCAGTGGAGACAGATGAGAGCAGGGGAGATTCCCAGGCAGAGACTGGTGCACTGGAGATAGATGAGAGCAGGGGAGATTCCTGGCCAGTCCTGGCAGTGAATCTGGGGGCAGTGGAGATAGAAGAGAACAGGGGAAAGTTCTGGCAGTGCTGGCTGTGACTCTGGCGCAGAGGAGATAGATGAGAGCAGGGTAGATTCCCAGGCAGTGCTGGGCGTGACTCTAGGGCAGTGGAGATAGAGGAGAGCTGGGGAGATGCCCGTGCAGTGCTGGCCATGACTCTGGGACAGTGGCGATAGATGAGAGCGGGGTAGATTCCCAGGCAGTGCTGGGCGTGACTCTAGGGCAGTGGAGACAGAGGAGAGCTGGGGAGATGCCCGTGCAGTGCTGGCCATGACTCTGGGACAGTGGCGATAGATGAGAGCGGGGGCGATTTCCCAGCAATGATGGCTGTGACTCTAAGGCAGTGGAGATAAATGAGAGCTGCAGAGGTTCCCGGGCAGCGACTCTGCGGCAGTGGAAATAGATGAGAGCAGGGGAGATTCCCAGGCAGTGCTGGGCGTGACTGTAGGGCAGTGGAGATAGAAGAGAGCAGGGCAGATTCCCGGACAGTGCTGGCCGTGACTCTAGGGGATTGGAGATAGATGAGAGCAGGGCAGATTCCCAGGCAGTTGTGATCGTGACTCTGGGGCAGTGGAGATAGATGAGAGCAGGGGAGATTCCCGGACAGTGCTGGCCGTGACTCTAGGGGATTGGAGATAGATGAGAGCAGGGCAGATTCCCAGGCAGTTCTGATCGTGACTCTGGGGCAGTGGAGATAGATGAGAGCAGGGGGGATTCCCAGGCATTGCTGGCCGTGACTCTAGGGGATTGGAGATAGATGAGAGCAGGGCAGATTCCCAGGCAGTTCTGATCGTGACTCTGGGGCAGTGGAGATAGATGAGAGCAGGGGAGATTCCCGGACAGTGCTGGCCGTGACTCTAGGGGATTGGATATAGATGAGAGCAGGGCAGATTCCCAGGCAGTTCTGATCGTGACTCTGGGGCTGTGGAGATAGATGAGAGCAGGGGATATTCCCAGGTAGTGCTGGCCGTGACTCTGGGGCTGTGGAGATAGATGAGAGCAGGGGTGATTCCCAGGCAGTGCTGGGCGTGACTCTAGGGCAGTGGAGATAGATGAGAGCAGGGAAGATTCCCAGGCAGTGCTGGGCGTGACTCTAGGGCAGTGGAGATAGAGGAGAGCAGGGGAGATGCCTGTGCAGTGCTGGCTGTGACTCTGGGGCAGTGGAGATAGATGAGAGCAGGGGAGATTCTCATGCAGTGTTGGGCATGACTCTAGGGAAGTGGAGATAGAGGAGAGCAGGGGAGAGGCCCATGCAGTGCTGGCTGTGACTCTGGGGCAGTGGAGATTGATGAGAGCAGGGCAGATTCCCGGGCAGTGCTGGCCGTGACTCAGGGGCAGTGGAGATTGAACCCCATCCTTTTTGACACACTGCTTTATTTTCAATTTGTCCCTCGCTGGGTGCAACATATAGTTGCCGGAGCATCACCTTTCTTACTTCAGCAGCTGTCCCTGTGGTGGTGGAAGGAGCTGCTTGTGGCAGATAAGGAAAGAGGGATTATCGGGTACTGGGCAGCTGGTAATGTGAGTCAAGGTTTAAGCACTTGCCCTCTTAGCTAGTAAGCTGCTCTTGGTGGGTATTCTTATGTGCGTTGTCTGAGAGGTTAACAGCATGTTTTTGATTAGGGGAACATATTGTATGTTTAGTATTCTACCCACCCTACCCTGGCTTATTGTTCCCTTCTCGACTCTTGTTCACCACCCGCTATTTTCATTCTTTACTGTTTCTGCTTACAGATAATGGTTTGTGCACCTCTGGAAGGCTTTACATGGTTGCAGGCAAAGCTATCTTAATACTGTATCCTAGCAAGTGAACATTTAAGGGTCAATGGATTGGCCAATAAGGCTGGCAGGTCAGTGAATGTCTATGAGGGCAGGCACTTTCATGTTGGGTGCCAGGAGGAAAACACAGTGCCCTGAGTGGACTGTTCTTCCTGCAGGAGCAGTGTTCCACTGTACAAGGCACCCCAGGAATCCCAACTTGGATGCCCAAGTTCAGTAACAAGTGTAGGAGCACAACATAACATTACAAGTGTCAAAGCCACAATATTTTATTTCCGAGAGTCCCTGGACCTACATGACCCATGAGCAGAGGGAAATGGTAGCCATGGCTGGGGAGATGGTGCAGAGACTGCAACCATGTTGGAGAGGTGAAACAGTGCAAAGTCTGATTTGTTTGCAAGCACATCGATGCCATTAGGGCCATGCTTGCTTGGTGTATGTGTCTGCCCTGGGCATAGATACTGCCAGCGATGTGTAAAATGTTACCAATAAAGACATGTCTTACCACTTGGGAACCAGAGCAGTAGCCACGTGGGCACAAGTCACTACATCAGTTATTAATATTTGTAATGAAAATATCCGCTCAAGGCCGTGGTCTGTACCACGTGGGCACTAGTCACCAGAGCAGTTATTAATATGTTCAAAGAAAATAGCCGCTCATGGCCGTGGTCTGTACCACGTGGGCACTAGTCACTAGAGCAGTTATTAATATGTTCAAAGAAAAGATCCGCTCATGGCCATGGTCTGTACCACGTGGGCACTAGTCACTAGAGCAGTTATTAATATGTGTAATTACAAGATCCGCTCAAGGCCGTGGTCTGCACCACGTGGGCACTAGTCACTAGAGCAGTTATTAATATGTGTAATTACAAGATCCACTCAAGGCCGTGGTCTGTATCACGTGGGCAATAGTCACTAGAGCAGTTATTAATATGTGTAATTACAAGATCCGCTCAAGGCCGTGGTCTGTACCACGTGGGCAATAGTCACTAGAGCAGTTATTAATATGTTCAAAGAAAATATCCGCTCAAGGCCGTGGTCTGTATCATGTGGGTAGGTTGAGCCAAATTGAAAGCAATCGCGTGGTGCTGTATAACATTGCCCCAATGTCGGAGGGTGTTCCGGAAGATTCATTGTTATGTTAACTGAGTAAATGTATCGGACTGATCTTTCTATGTAAGGCTCCTTGTGTAAATCCCTATGAAGAGCCTGACCCCTCTGCACAGGGGCCACAGTTGGAATGGGGATACCCTGCCAGTCTCTCTGCTCATTTCTGCACAGCTGTATGGATATAAATCCTGTCTCTAGCTTTGCTGCCTAGAATTGCTTACTGTATGACTTGGTGAATGCTATGATGGTTCCTACACTAGGAGGTGTGTCTCCCAACTCTCAGATCAACTTGCAAGTCTTCCTAGAGATGGGGGTGGTCCATGTCCAATTGCAGACAAGGAAAGAAGTTATATAGCAGTACAGATTGCAAACGGATTTAGTCTGTGCCCCTGACATGGGATGATAGAGGGTCCCTGCTAGCTTTCTAGTATGTTGCTTTTGTCTGTTGCTGTGATGTTTGCAAATACATGTTTTACAGAGTGAAAACCTCAAGACAAAACCCCAAAACTGTTACCATCTTTAGTCAATAAATATTATGCTACAACCAGATCGGCTATGAAACGGCATACAGTGACCAAGAATCCAATGTTCCAGGAGGGATTTCATATATAGTGGATACAAACACAACTTTGTGTATAACAAGATCCACAGAGAAAAAGTGATATCCCACAACGACCTGATAGAAAGCAAACAGAAAATCCACAATCACTGTGTCCCCTTAATTCTCCCATCCCCAACTGAAACCAGACAGCTACCATCCTCAAAAACATGGTCCCGAAAGACCAAAGACTAACGGCAGACTTCTTGGATATCCCAGTACCAGACTTCAGACAGCAATGAAATGATTGATTGTCAAAGTCAGACTCGCAAACCAAGCAAAAGAACAGGGGACACAACCCTGCAAAAAGAAATCCTGCTCACACGTCCATGCAACAGAAAAAATCAATGTAACGCAAAGAAAACCAGTGTTCGAAGTAGAAGGTTCTTTCACCGGCACATCTATAAATGTAGTGTATATGCAGGCACTAAATCCTCAACTGTTTTTTTCTACATTCTTGGAACTTGGCAGAAAAACAGCCAATAAATGATTATGCATTACCACAGTATAGCCCATAAGAATATGTGGCCTCATTATGAGTATGGCAGTAAGTGGTAAAGTTGGCGGTAACTCTGTAACTCCCAACGTTACCACTGCACCTGTCAGGAATATAGTAGGTGCTTGCTGCAGGCGTCACATTAGAGCCATTAGGCTCTGGCATTGGGGCGGGCGGAAGCCGCAAACTACATTACCCAGGTATATTTGGGGCCACGTGCGCAGACAGACAGCAGCTGCATGCAATCAGGTGGATGCTTTTTTAAGCCATCGCCCGCCCGTGCCAGGTGTGGATTATTGAGGATCTCGGCACGGGCGCGCGCGGCGCGGAAGCAAGGTGGAGGAGCTGGCGATCCACGGTGAATCAGAGGAGGGAGCATCAGGATATGGGCCATGAGGCGGTGACTTCCAGAGGCTCTGGTTCATTCGGCATCAGCTACATTGTCTGGGAAGTCCCTCTGGGCTCCCGGACTTCAGTTAAGTGCTCGCGCCGCATTATTGGTTCCTTTGGCTTGTGTTACTAGGACAGGTACGGCTTTTGCTGCACAGGGTTGAATGGAACATCTGATTGAGCTTATCCCCTTTGTTGAAAACTCTAAGACTCCATGTAGGAACGTGTGAGGGCAAACGCATTTCCAAAATTAGAACGTGTGGAGTTTAACAGGTTCACCAGCTAGTGCGGACAAGCTTGAAAACAGACTTGCTTTTGTTGCAACATGTTATGTGTTCATTTGTCATCTTATGTCATGCTTTGCCTATTAAGCCATGAGTCTTTTATATCACGTGGGCAGGAGCCCAGCTTTATGTCTCATTATGCTTGCCATGTTCATTCAATGTAGCTAACCATCTTGTGCCCTTCATGCTTGCGGGTGTAAACCAGTTTTTTAGATTATTCATGTTGGGGAGTGAATGAAGAAGACATTCTGGAGAAATGCTAATGACTACATGGTTGAGTTCATGCTGTAATTTCAGGAGGGTGATTTCAGGAGAAGGGTATTACTGTAACTTATGTGTCAGACAAGGTAGGCAGAGGAATTAACAAAGCAGGTTATAGGAATACCTCCTTAAGTATGAACATCCGGACAACCGCAAGTTAAAGGAACTGTTTATTTTAAGTTATATTTATAATGAAAGGACCCCCAGCTGCATAACACTACAACCAGGCACACAGGAAAGCAGCAACAGATTCACTTGGAATGGCAACAAAAGTAAACAGCAACATCATAGCAATATGGAATGTTCTCGTACAGTATGACACACCTCCATTCCAGGCTACATTGAATAGACAGGGCTCTATTCTTTCCATGGCAATACTGGCTTTCCATTGTTATTAAAAACAACATTTAACTTGCTTATATTACTATATATTGAACCGACATCTTAATTGACATAGATCTATGCCTCATAAAAGCTACACCATAACAGGTATTACTGTAACTTATGTGTCAGACAAGGTAGACAGCGAAATTAACAAAGCAGGTTACAGGAATACGTATGGCGTGGTATTTCAGGAGCTTTCCCCATTGTCCCCCTACCCATCCACTTTGCTACCCTAATCTTCTTACCAGATGCCCTAACTCCCCCTTCCTATCCTGTACCTCCAACATCAGGAACCTGTGTCAACCACGGTGGGAGGGTCGATCCCATTCGGCTCCTGTGGTTCGGAAGATGGTGTCCATGCTCTCTCCCCTTTAGTAGTGACATAATAATACACCCCTGGCAAACGGGATATATATCACCACCTAAGCCATATGGATACGACTACTCCCCCTTTAGTGGAGGTATTGAAGGCCTTAAAAGAGATTCAGATGGAATTGGCACATGCTAGGCAGGAAACTATGGCTTTGAAGGCTCAGGTACATGGCTTAGTGGCACAGGGGAGTCCATTGCAGATAACAGGTACAGACGCTCTGTCAGGAACAACAGGACAATCTTCTACGGTCATAGTGCAACAACCAGGTAATGTCCCGTTAGCCTCTCCTGAGAGATTTACAAGAAACCCCAAAAATATTTGACATTTTTGACACAGTGTTGGTTGCATTTTCTATGTAAACCTGCAGCTTTTGAGAGTACACAGGCTCGGACAGCCTTTGTCATTTCATACTTGACGGGAGACCCTGCAGCCTGGGCCAGGCCATTAGTTCAAAAGGATGACCCTCTGTTGTATCATTGGAACTCTTTTTTGGCAGAATTTGGGAGGTTGTTTGATAGGCGGGAAGTATCCCCAGCTCAGGATAAGGAATTACTGGTTTTACGTCAAGGGACACGTGACTTGGTGTCCTATGTCACGCAGTTTAATCGATTGGTAATTGAAACATTGGCCGGAAACCAGATGGTGTTATTCTACCAGGTGTTACGGGAGGAACTGAAAGACGCAATAGTGAAGGTGGCACCCCAGCCGACTACATGCACTGCTATGCGCTGCTATGATAGACTTGACTTTGCGATAAGACCTTTATGATATTAAATACAGACTCCTCTTCCACATACAGACTACTAGCTTAACAGGCCGATTCATGGAATAATTAGCGCGGCGCAAGTGGGCAAAAACGTGCGAATCACAGTGGAATAGCAAAAATCGCAGTGCAAGTGCGAAAATCGCACGAAAAGCAGCGCACATCGATTCATGGAAGTCCGTGCGCGAGAAAACCAGCGGATGTGCGATAAAAAAGTGCGCGGCGCACGTTGGCGCACAGGCCATCTAACAGCGTGCGCCAGGTCACAGCGAAAATCGCACATAGCGCGGCGCACGCAACAAAAGTAGGCGGAACACGGGCGTAACACTCGGAATGGGGAACAACTTGCCAAAACGTGGGTGTCACGGGGGAAGTACAGGGCACAAGTGCGCGGAACGCCCACACGCTAGCCTACAACACGTATTCATGGAATAGAATAGGGCAAAAAAGCGCACGCTCAAACCAGCGCACAGGCACAAACACGACCGCCACAAGAAAGCAGGCGGTAGCGTCTCTGCGGCTGTAAGAAATGTGCGCCAAAAGGTGCGCCAACAAATAGCACCTATATACTGCCATGATGAATGTCCCATACTGTGGCCCTCCAGGACAAATGACGTGCAAAGGGGTACCCACAAACACGGACCCGCTGACAAAAAATACGTGTGAGTGTATACCGGGGTGCGGGATGTCTCACACGCGATTTGGCCGGGTACGTGGATTTCAGGGGTGCGCGGGAAGTTCCACACGTGAATGGGCCAGTGTGAGCAGGGTACGTGTATTTCAGGGGTGCGCGGGAAGTTCCACACGCGATTGGCCCAGTGCGAGCAGGGTACGTGCATTTCAGGGGTGCGCGGGAAGTTCCACACGCGAATTCTGCAGGGTACGTGCATTTCAGGGGTGCGCGGGAAGTTCCACACGCGAATGGGCCAGTGCGAGCAGGGTACGTGTATTACATGGGTGCGCGGGAAGTTGCACACGCTATTCCATCAGGGTACGTGTATTTCAGGGGTTCTGGGGAGTACTACACATGAATTGGCCTTGTGGGTCCTCCCAGGTGTACGCTCCACAACCTCCACGGCCCCTGCCGGCAGCCCACACCACGGGGGACTACCCTGCACCCCTGCTCATGTCCCGCAGGCAGCCCATCCACCATGGGCCTGCCCCCAGCCAACCCACATGTCACCTTGCACTACTGATCAACAATGCATGTCTCCCACCACCCCCACCCCCCAGCAGTGCAGGGGCAGCCTCCAGCAGGCCCCCACTCATGTCTACCACCACCCCCACCCCCCAGCCACCAGGGGCAGCCTCCACCAGGCCCCCACTCATGTGCCCCACCACCCCCACCCCCCAGCCACCAGGGGCAGCCTCCAGCAGGCCCCCACTCATGTATCCCACCACCCCCACCCCCCAGCAGTGCAGGGGCAGCCTCCAGCAGGCCCCAACTCATGTCCCCCTGCACCCCCACCCCCCAGCATCCAGGGCCACCCTCCACCAGGCCCCCACTCATGTCTCCCACCCCCCCCACACCCCAGCAGTGCAGGGGCAGCCTCCAGCAGGCCCCACTCATGTCTCCCACCACCCCCACCCCCCAGCAGTGCAGGGGCAGCCTCCACCAGGCCCCCACTCATGTCTCCCACCACCCCCACCCCCCCAGCAGTGCAGGGGCAGCCTCCACCAGGCCCCCACTCATGTCTCCCACCACCCCCACCCCCCAGCCACCAGGGGCAGCCTCCCGTAGGCCCCCACTCATGTCTCCCACCACCCCCACCCCCCAACAGTGCAGGGGCAGCCTCCAGCAGGCCTCCACACATGTGTCCCACCACCCCCACCCCCCGGCAGTGCAGGGGCAGCCTCCAGCAGGCCCCCACTCATGTGTCCCACCACCCCCACCCCCCGGCAGTGCAGGGGCAGCCTCCACCAGGCCCCCACTCATGTCTCCCACCACCCCCACCCTCTGGGGGTTCTGGGGAGTACTACACATGAATTGGCCTTGTGGGTCCTCCCAGGTGTACGCTCCACAACCTCCACGGCCCCTGCCGGCAGCCCACACCACGGGGGACTACCCTGCACCCCTGCTCATGTCCCGCAGGCAGCCCATCCACCATGGGCCTGCCCCCAGCCAACCCACATGTCACCTTGCACTACTGATCAACAATGCATGTCTCCCACCACCCCCACCCCCCAGCAGTGCAGGGGCAGCCTCCAGGAGGCCCCCACTCATGTCTACCACCACCCCCACCCCCCAGCCACCAGGGGCAGCCTCCACCAGGCCCCCACTCATGTGCCCCACCACCCCCACCCCCCAGCCACCAGGGGCAGCCTCCAGCAGGCCCCCACTCATGTATCCCACCACCCCCACCCCCCAGCAGTGCAGGGGCAGCCTCCAGCAGGCCCCAACTCATGTCCCCCTGCACCCCCACCCCCCAGCATCCAGGGCCACCCTCCACCAGGCCCCCACTCATGTCTCCCACCCCCCCCCACACCCCAGCAGTGCAGGGGCAGCCTCCAGCAGGCCCCACTCATGTCTCCCACCACCCCCACCCCCCAGCAGTGCAGGGGCAGCCTCCACCAGGCCCCCACTCATGTCTCCCACCACCCCCACCCCCCAGCAGTGCAGGGGCAGCCTCCACCAGGCCCCCACTCATGTCTCCCACCACCCCCACCCCCCAGCCACCAGGGGCAGCCTCCCGTAGGCCCCCACTCATGTCTCCCACCACCCCCACCCCCCAACAGTGCAGGGGCAGCCTCCAGCAGGCCTCCACACATGTGTCCCACCACCCCCACCCCCCGGCAGTGCAGGGGCAGCCTCCAGCAGGCCCCCACTCATGTGTCCCACCACCCCCACCCCCCGGCAGTGCAGGGGCAGCCTCCACCAGGCCCCCACTCATGTCTCCCACCACCCCCACCCCCCAGCCACCATGGCCAGCCCCCACCAGGCCCCCACTCATGTCTCCCACCCCCCCGCAGTGCAGGGGCAGCCTCCAGCAGGCCCCCACTCATGTCTCCCACCACCCCCACCCCACAGCAGTGCAGGGGCAGCCTCCACCAGGCCCCCACACATGTGTCCCACCACCCCCACCCCCCAGCCAACAGGGGCAGCCTCCACCAGGCCCCCACTCATGTCTCCCACCACCCCCACCCCCCAGCAGTGCAGGGGCAGCCTCCACCAGGTGCTCACAATCCCCAATCATGTGCGTAATGGACAGCCTCCACATCCAAAAAGCCCTACCAAGTAACCCATTCACCCACATGGAAATGGAAATCACATGTTACACCCCCAATGTTCATGAAGCTAATGAACCCATGTCCGTCACACACAATGGTTGCAATATAATGGGAAAACACACAACATGACATGCATGAAACCAATGAGATGATACCATACAGTGAAGTATGCTAACAAAATTGTATTAAAAAAAATTAAGAATGCAAAAGAAAGAAAACTAACTACAATGTGAATGAGAACAAAAAACATGCATGTCCGTATAAAAAACTACCAAGTGTCCATGAGCCCAACTGAACAAAGAAAACCTACTAAAAAAACCTACCTAAAAATCAACTATATACAAAAAGTGGAGCAGTGTCCGTCGACTCCAAATCATAATTCGAAAGAAAGGAAACCTAAAACTAAATAACTATATACAAAGGCGGCGGGCTAGTCCAGCGGCTCACTCCGTGGTGTCCCGGGCCAGGGCATCATCGAACTCCTGTTCGATGTCCGGAGGCAGTCCAGTTCCATGGCCCCGAGGGTCCGCAGGGACGACGCTGTGTCCTCCTCCAATCCCCTGCGGATTGCCTCGAGGCACTCGGCCCGCCTCAGGGCCCTCCGCATGGAGTTCTCCGCCCTGACCATTGTGAGCCGCGCCTCTTCCGCCCGCCGCCGCTCCGCACCTATGGCGTGGCCCAACCACTGCCACACGGAAGACACTCTCTGTCCTGGGTCCCCCTGCTTCCGGCCGATGGCCGCCCCTCCGATGTCGAAAGCCCCGAGCCTTCATGGCTCCCAACATGTTGCTGCTGCTGCTGCTCTGCCTCTGCCCGTGCACTGCCTCCTGCTGCCTGCACATCCTCCGCCGGCTGGGGTGCACTTGTTGATGTGGCCACCCCTGCTGGACCTCCGACTCCCGACTGTGGCAGGGATGCCTCCTCCACCAGCCTGGCCGCACCGTCAGAGGCAGCTCCACAGGGCACCCAGGTGACTGATGGGTGGGAAGATGGCACAGAGGATGACTGGCGCATAGGGGGTCCAGTTGAGGAGGGGGTCGGAGCAAGGCCCATCAGACAGCGGAATCCGGCCTGGGTGACCTTTCCCAGCAGGCTGACGTGGTCAACGACCCATTCGAGATGACGTGCAGTCTCTCCATGAAAAGACTGCAGGTCACCTCGCATGGCCCGTTGACGCAACGCCACACCAGCCAGGACAGGCTCAACCCGGACCTGGATGGCCACGTCCGCAGGCAGAGGAAGGCCAGTTGACGTCAGCTCATCCCCTGCCTGAAAACGGGTCTGGACGTAGGCATCCCTGCTGGTGCAAGATGATGCAGGGACAGGATCGGGGACAGGATTGCACACAGGCACCTCCGCAGCCGCCTGTGCTGCCTCCTGTCCCTGGTCCTGCACTGCACCACTAGCACCAGTGGGATCCCCACCTCCAGACCCTGTCTCTGGTGCTTGCGCGGCCCCCTCCTCCACCAAACCCCCCACCAACCTGGATGACTCCGTGCCATCTTCCGCTGTTGGGCCCTGTGGGGTCCCAGCTGCGGCCTGGGACGCGGCACCGGACTCCTCACTCCCCGACGAGATGACAACACGGGAGGGGAGCCGGGCCTTGCGTCTCCGGCTGGCGGTCGGATCCCCGCCGCTGTGCTCCACAGCACCTTCTCCGCCCTCTTCATCAGTTGACGCTGCAGACAGGGAGAAACAAAACACAGGCATCAGGGCACTGTACAATGGACACATACACGCATGACAGTTGCACATGAGTGGCATTGTCAAACCTCAGACATGTCATCACAATCCCCAACACACATGTCATTGCAACTGGCACACATGAGCCATACCACAGCCATTTTGCAACTGCCACCCCCATCCCTACACATACAACAGCATCAGCAGCCAAAGGGGAGCCAGACATTACATGCAACACAGGAAGTGCACCACACATGTACACACACCACCACACTTGCATGCATGTCTACACCTCTGCCAAGTGTCACACTGTTCAGACGGGCATCCATGTCACATCTGCCAATCAGGCTTCCACATACCGCTGTCACATGCATCCATGTAGCATCACTGTTGCACCCTTGACAAATACACACACATGCACATGCACACAGAGCTCAAACATGCAGCCGAAAACAACATACATGCCTGACATCACGGACATGTCTACTTACATACACACCATCCATGTCTCACACATTACAGCCCTCGCATGTGTCAGCCCCACGGCCCTGTACACCCCCACCCATACTCCACCCCATACAAACAGATCTGCCTCCGGCACAATGGCGAATGATCACCACACGCCCTGCTCACAACCAGGATGCATGTACACTCACCGCTCGACTCCAGACGGCTCTGCTTCTCTAGGACCTGGACGTGGAGCGCTGGGGATATGCGTTCCAGGACCCCCATCTGTTCTTCCGACAAGTGGCCCCGGCGCCCCTTGGCATCCGCTGCCTTCAAGAGGCGCCGGGCCTTGTTCAGGGTCCTGGACCTGAAGTCCTCCCAGCGCTTCCTGACATGTTGTAAGTCCCGGACTGCCACCCCCTCCGCGTTGATGGCAGTCACGATGTCAGTCCAGATCCGAGTCCGTCCCTACTTGTCGGCACGGGAACTTCCAAAGAGGGCATCATACTGCCCCAGGACTTGCTCCACCAGGACACCAACTTCGGTGGCACTGAAGCTGGTGCCCCTCTGCCTCTCTGGCCGGGGGTTGTCAGTGGTCACAGATGTTGTATGCCCCGACATGACAACCCCAGAGGCAGGAGTGGGTGGGCAACTGGGTCCTGGGGCTGGGCTGTGGAGCGATGGAATTCCAGTCGGGAGTCTTCGGTTCCAGCAGGGGTGGTCACAGCAACAGCTCCCCTGGCTGATGTGCAGGCAGCAAATGGCAGTGCACGTGGGCAGCAGGCAGTCAGGCAGCAGCAGATGGCAGGTGGGAGCGTGCTCGGGGCTCTGGGGGGCAGTAGTTCGGCCTTCTGGGCAGGAGCGTGGTCTTCCGTGTGCTTACGCGTGGCCAGCTTGGTACGGAGTGATTTGGCACGTGAAAATCCTGCACGTCAGCGTGAAAACCGAGGAAAGGCCCTTAGCGCGTAAGCGCGTCTGTGACGTGACCCGCACGGGTGTTTCCCACACACCACGTGATGACAGAGCACACGTGGAAAGACTGCACGTCAGAGTCTCATCGCGTGTAATTGGACAGCACGTCAGAGTCTCATCGCGTGTAATTGGACAGCACGTCAGAGTCTCATCGCGTGTAATTGGACAAAAGTGCGTATACACGCGATTGGCCTATGTACGTGTATATCAGGTGTGCGCTGACACTTACCCACGCAAGTACGTCAGCGCACCTGTATCCCGGTGTGCGCGCCAATTTCCACACGCTATTGTACTGGGCACTGGATTGGAGGGGTGCGCGGGTCACACGCTCGCCTACAACACGCGCAACGCATTAATTTGCGCGCTAACAAAATAACTAGCTCAGACCCAGGATGAACATACCGTTCCTAGCAGCAGTGGGCGTGGCCTACCAAAGGAGGAGGAGGAGGATAGTCAGGGCCAGAATATTCACACCCAGAACCAGCCTTTTCGGGATGCCTGATGACCAGGTGCATGGGAGGTACAGGTTTCCACCACACATCATACTGGACCTGGTGAGTGAGTGGGAGGACGACCTCACATCACCCACCCTGTGCTCCCAAGCACTCAGCCCCCTGGAGAAGGTCCTCAATGTACTGCACTTCTTAGCCACTGGATCATTTCAGCGGACAAGTGCCATTGTGGGTGGTGTATCACAGGCCACCCAGTCATGGTGCCTACACCAGGTCTTGAACATCATCACTGCACGCCCATCAGTCCGCAGGCACATATACCTGCCCAGAACACCTGCAGAAAGGCATGCTGCCGCCCTGGATTTCTACGCTGTGGCACGATTCCCCAAAGTGCTAGGTGCCATTGACTGCACCCATGTGGCTCTACGTTCCCCCAGGGCATCTGAGCACATCTATAGGAACCGCAAGCACTGGCATTCCATCAACGTGCAGGTAGTATGTAATGCCAAGGGAATCATCACCTCACTATATGCCAACTATCCTGGGTCAACCCACGACAGCTTCATTTACCGAATGTCCACCCTAAGCCGGGACCTAGAAGCTGGCTGGCATGGGGATACATGGCTGCTTGGTGAGTATGAATGCCACTGCACATGCATGCATGTCAGATACTGAGCAAGGTCACAACCCCACCAATGATACCAATCACCACCTCCACAGGGGACAGTGCCTACCCTCTCAGCCCCCACATGATGACGCCAATTCGGAACCCCACCACGCCACCCCAGGTAAGATATAACGCAGCCCACATTACAACCCGGGGCATAGTGGAGCGCACATTTGGAGTGCTGAAGTCACGCTTTCGCTCCCTTGACCGTTCTGGCGGGCAGCTGTTGTACGCTCCCCCAGTAGTGTGCAGGATCATAGTGGCAGCATGTGTCCTGCACAACGTTGCAACACGCCGGGGCCTGGCCGTGGACATGGTGGTGCCCCCCCATCCCCAACCACATGCACAGCCGCTGCGCATGGAGGGGAAAGGGCACGGGGGGGCAGCCCGTACACAGCTAGTGGCTAATTACTTCACATAGAAATCACACCCCTGTGGAGTGCACACTGCCCTGGCACATTCCATCTGACAATCAATGATGACTCAACCTGACACTGATCCTGAATGTCTAGAGAAAGAACCGTGAAAACCATATCAGCCTGAGATTGTTCACCTGGAAGTGTCACAATGTGTGCATCCCTACCCACACTGACACCACCAATGCAGTTTTGTGAAGTTACAAATTCAAGCAGCTGAAATGAATACCCACTTGCAAAATGCAACAAGAGGACAGTGCCATGTCAACCAACCCAACCCCAGCACCGGCACATGACACACCGTGCCATGTCATGCTAGTTGCACGTAAACAAAGTAATCCCCACAACATGACACTAGCGTCACAATGTACGGTGTCCCTATTAGAAACTTGCAACACCTGAAATGCTCACAGTAATGCCGGACCAACAACAAACTTGAGCACGTACTACCATTAACATGACATCACTAATGTATAATATTAGGAGTCTCACCACCTGGAAATGCCTGCACTCCCACCACTACCAACTGTGCAGTGTTGGCGCCTGTAGAGTTGTAGGTGCACTGCTGCCAACATGGACCACATCTCCAGACTAGAGGTCCTTGTGTAGACATGAGGAAGGGACCTGCAAATTTGGAGGTAGACACAGAAGATGAGTTACACATCAATGCAACATGCAGTGTACAACACAACAGCAGTATGCACTAGGAATGTATACACAGTATTGACTACAGACTGCCCACACAGCTCATGGGAGTCCAACGTCACTGTGTAATTCACTGTCACTTGGGCACACCCTTTGCAAGCCCATGGAAACGGGAAGCAGGAGGGGTGTGTGTGACTCAAACCCAAGCATCTAAACCAAATGCATTACAAGCCTGCATGTGCCCAGCCACAATGCAGCGTACGCCCACAGGAACCACGGAAGCCAACAAATTGTCCCAAAAAAATTGGGAATAAAAGAAATAAAAATAAAAAAAAATAAAAAATAAAAATAAAAATCAAAAATGGCCATTGAAGGGCCCGGGGGGGTTGGGGAGGCCACCCAGGAGGTCAGAGGACAGGATGCACACCAGAACCCACCTGCGTGGATCCTGGGGAAAAAAAACACCTCCATGGGCTCATGGCCCACACGGCTACCCTATTGTGGGAGTATCACTGCTGTCGCTATTATCACCCTGTGCAGCTGCATCCGGAGGTGGTTGCACTATGGGAGGCAGCCCACGCAAGGCCCTAGTCTGCTCCTCCATGGCTGCAAGCATGCGGGTGTGGTAGGTCTGGTTCTGGAGGATGAGTGTGCGGAGGTCCCCATGCAACAACTCACGGGATGCCCGGACCTCCGCCCTCGTTGCCTGCATCTCAGCTGAGAGCGTACGGGTGAGACGCTCCAGCTGCTGTTCTGTCCTTTGGTGTGTAGAAGCCTCAAGCTCAACAAGAGTCGTCCTGAGGTGAAGGAGCTCCTGCCTCAGGGCTTCCCTGTGGCCCTGGGACTCAATGGAGATGGCCTCCTGCAGAGTCGCCAGTGCCGCCCGCCTGTCCCTGTTGGACCCCAACATGTCCTCCCTGTGTGACTGGCAGATGGTGTCGGTTGCCTGCTCTAGTCGCTCCATCAGCCTTTCAGGGGGGACAATGGAAGTGGCCACCCTATCCATGGCCTGAGCCATCATCTCGGATGATGCTGCCTGTTGGGTTGCCATACCGTAAATGGATTGCTCCCATGCAGTATTGCCAGGTGCCGTACGGCCACCACGTCGGTGGGCACCACACCTGTCTGGGGCAAGGCGAACTACGCTTGCTGTGCCGACACTGCCTGAGGCTGCAGGACTGCATTCCCCCTCTGATCTGCTGGCCCAGGAACAGGATCAGATGTCGCGGAGTGTGACCCTGCATCCGTAACCACCAAAGGCGTAGCTGCCAACACTGACATCCCCATTGAGGGTTCTGACCCTTTTGCAGGTGGGTGAGACAGAACAGAATCCCTCCCTGGAACACTCACCTGCGACGGCACGTAGGTCTCATCCGAATCAACACCTGAGTACAGCTCGGGGGAGGTGCAGCCAGAGACACCCCTTGAGAGCAGGACCTGCAGCACTTGTGGGTTCTCACCCACCACCACACCACGTCCCTCACTGGTGGTTGGTCGGCCCTCGGGCCCCTCCTGGGTCAGCACCATCTCCACAACCCCAGCAGTATCAGGTGTGTCTTCCCCTGCAAAGACATAAAAGCAAAGAAATGGAAACAGGCATTAGGACCATGGCACACAATGAGGGCTGAGAAGCAAGAGAACCAGTACTTGATTGACACATGTCCCACATGACTAAAACCCTCCCATGCATGCACCCTCACTGCGTATGAAGGGCAGGCAAATGGCACACACTGATGACACCAAGATGGAAGATGATCACATGCTGCCTGGCAGTGGCATCACACATTGGCCTGTGATTGGCAGGTGAAACACACATGCCATCACACAGATGGCATGTACCATTGCTATTGAGTGAAGATGGAGAGGAGGGCAGCACCTATGCATACTGTCCAGTTCCCGCATGTAATAGCTTTTCTAATTCTAACAGGTCAGATTCTTCACCTGGAGCTGCCAGTCCGAAATGGTGCAATTGCACAGGGACATGTTTGAACAAATGATATCCAGGTAACTAAGTCACTCAACTTTACCATAGCCATGTCCGACATGTGACTAGAGGACTGCGACATGCCTAGTAAAAGTGGTGGAATGGTAAATATCTGACTAAATGAACAGTGCTAAATTTTGCAACAATGTTGTGGCAAGGTGACACTTCAAGGGCAACTGGCGTGCAGTCGGACTACATGTCTACTGTTGGCAGAAGGGATACAGCTATGGCCAAATGCAGCTGCGCAGGATGTATTGCATGAAGCACATGGCTGACCCATACGATTCAGGCACACACACTCTCACCTGGCACACAAACAGAAGCCCTCACACACACCATGCACATGGATGACACACACATGCATGTGCACTCACCGGACAATGCCTCGTAATCAGGGAGATCTCCCACGCCTTGGATCTGTTCCTCCGTGACGTAGGTCCGAGCGACTGACTCATGTGGAGTGAGTTCCATGTCTACTACTGGAGACCCACCTCCAGTCACTAGAGTTGCGGCATGACTTGAGGCCAGCTTACTCTTTGCCCTGCGCTTTAGGTCATTCCAGCGCTTATAGCAATCATTGGCTGTGCGCCTCACGATTCCAAGGGCACTTACGATGTCCGCAACGGTCTGCCATTGTGCCTGGCGTTGTGCAGGTGTGGTCTTGGATCCTGCAACAATGACCATCTCGTTGTCATGTGCGGACACATACTGGACAAGTGCATTCAGTTCGTCATCCGTGAAGCTGGGCTTCCTGGACGGGCCGGACTGTGTAGCCGTGTCTGGGGCATCAGCCTGTGCCGGACGAGCACTCTTCCTCTTCCGCTTGGAAGGTGGTGGTGATCCTGAGTGTCCTGCGCCGCTCTGGACACTAGGGGCAGGAGCCCTGGTGGACTCTGTATCAGGAGTGTGGGATTGCACACTCAGCATGGGAGTTGGTGCAGGCATTGGCTCTAGTGTGATGGTGTCAGGGGGAATATCAGCAGCATGGACTAGGACCGACACTGTCCTGGCTGGGTGTGTGAGGGCTGGGGTGGATGGAGCCGCAGCTGCCCCTGCAGCCTCTCCGCCCTGCCTACTTGGTGCAGCAGATGACCTTGCTGCCCCAGATGCACGTGGCATGGTGACATCAACGTACACCAGCGCACGTGTCATAGGCCTGCTGACCTGGAAGTCAGCCATGGAGTCAGCCAGGTCTGGTGCCACAATGGGCTGGTCCAACAAGGGCTGAGCATGGATGGTGTCAGCCACATCAGCCTCAACGGGAGGGGGGGGGGGGGATTATGGGTGCCCTTGACTGGTCCTCCACACATGGGGGGACAGGCTCACCCTGCAAGTAACGACCACGTCCCCTACCGGATCCACCACGGCCACCACTTGTGGCTCTTCCACCTTTGCCACCCTTACGGAATCCTCGCCTCCCAACCATGGCACTGATGTTGATGTGCGTATGGGAGTGGCTGTCAAATATTGTCCTGGGCAATTGGGGGTCAAAGGGGTTGGGTACCAGATGGTAATTGTACCCTAGTGCTCTTGCAAGGCTGATTGTAACCCCTGGGGAAAGATGACGGGTCACGCTACGCACAGGAGCCCCAAAAAAGGGAGATGACGTGCACGCAACCCCTCCTAGACCACGTGTGCAGAAAGAAAAACCTGCACTACGCTGTGGCACCCAGTAACACAAGAATGAACGTATGCGTGTCACACACAGCCTAGAATGACCTCTGAAGGGGTAGGCTACACACGGGGCAAGCACAGATGTTAGATACGTGCGTGACTCACCGTCTGCCAGGTAAAAGAGCGTGAAAAAGGAGCGCGTTTGGTTGGCAACACCCCCGCCAAAAGAAGATTTGTACGCTGTCTGAGGAGACAGGACAATAGTAGAAGGGAACACTGTTTGAGGGAACAGGCCCAGGTAAACCAGTAAAAGAGAAAAAAGAGAAAAATCTGTCAGAGGTAACAGGGACTACGCCGTGAAGTAAATCGCGTGTGAACCGACAAGAAGTACAGAATTCACCCACTCGCTCTCCACGAAAAGCACGTACAAGGAAATGGTGTTCTATGCGTACCTTTTATACAGGTCCACACGTTCAACGTCACTTACGCGGCGTGTACGCGCTAGGGCCATTTCCACCAATTACACGCTTTGTGACTTATGCGTGTACGGCCATTTCCACCAATTACACGCTTTGTGACTTATGCGTGTACGGCCATTTCCACCAATCACACGCGATGAGACTCTGACGTGCAGTCTTTCCACGTGTGCTCTGTCATCACGTGCTGTGTGGGAAACACCCGTGCGGGTCACGTCACAGACGCGCTTACGCGCTGAGGGCCTTTGGTCCAATAGAATCGTGTATGCGTGCTGACGCGCTTACGCGCTAAGGGCCTTTCCTCGGTTTTCACGCTGACGTGCAGGATTTTCACGTGCCAAATCACTCCGTATCAAGCTGGCCTCGCGTAAGAACACGGAAGACCATGCTCCTGCCCAGAAGGCCGAACTTCTGCCCCCCAGAGCCCCGAGCACGCTCCCACCTGCTATCTGCTGCTGCCTGACTGCCTGCTGCCCATGTGCACTGCCATTTGCTGCCTGCACATTAGCCAGGGGTGCTGTTGCTGTGACCACCCCTGCTGGAACAGAAGACTCCCGACTGGAATTCCATCGCTCCACAGCCCAGCCCCAGGACCCAGTTGCCCACCCACTCCTGCCTCTGGGGTTGTCATGTCGGGGCAAACACCATCTGTGACCACTGACAACCCCCGGCCAGAGAGGCAGAGGATCACCAGCTTCAGTGCCACCGAAGTTGGTGTCCTGGTGGAGCAAGTCCTGGGGCAGTATGATGCCCTCTTTGGAAGTTCCCGCGCCGACAAGGAAGGACGGACTCGGATCTGGACTGACATCGTGACTGCCATCAACGCGGAGGGGGTGGCAGTCCGGGACTTACAACATGTCAGGAAGCGCTGGGAGGACTTCAGGTCCAGGACCCTGAACAAGGCCCGGCGCCTCTTGAAGGCAGCGGATGCCAAGGGGCGCCGGGGCCACTTGTCGGAAGAACAGATGGGGGTCCTGGAACGCATATCCCCAGCGCTCCACGTCCAGGTCCTAGAGAAGCAGAGCCGTCTGGAGTCGAGCGGTGAGTGTACATGCATCCTGGTTGTGAGCAGGGCGTGTGGTGATCATTCGCCATTGTGCCGGTTGCAGATCTGTTTGTATGGGGTGGGGGTGTACAGGGCCGTGGGGCTGACACATGCGAGGGCTGTAATGTGTGAGACATGGATGGTGCTTGTGTGTGTGGGCTTGCATGGCAAATGCAGTTGTGCGTGCACAAATGTTTGGATGATTGTGTATGTAAGTAGACATGTCCGTGATGTCAGGCATGTATGTTGTTTTCGACTGCATGTATGAGCACTGTGTACATGTGCATGTGTGTGTATTTGACAAGGGTGCAACAGTGATGCAACATGGATGCATGTGAGAGCGGTATGTGGAAGCCTGATTGGCAGATGTGACATGGATGCCCGTCTGAACAGTGCGACACTTGGCAGAGGTGTAGACATGCATGCAAGTGTGGTGGTGTGTGTACATGTGTGGTGCACTTCCTGTGTTGCATGTAATGTCTGGCTCCCCTTTGGCTGCTGATGCTGTTGTATGTGTAGGGATGGTGCTGGCAGTTGCGATATGGCTGTGGTATGGCTCATGTGTGCCAGTTGCAGTGACATGTGTGTTGGGGATTGTGATGACATGTCTGAGGTTTGCCAATGCCACTCATGTGCAACTGTCATGCGTGTATGTGTCCATTGTACAGTGCCCTGATGCCTGTGTTTTGTTTCTCCCTGTCTGCAGCGTCAACTGATGAAGAGGGCGGAGAAGGTGCGTGGAGCACAGTGGCGGGGATCCGACCGCCAGCTGGAGACGCAAGGCCCGGCTCCCCTCCCGTGTTGTCATCTCGTCGGGGAGTGAGGAGTCCGGTGCCGCGTCCCAGGCCGCAGCTGGCGGGGGGAGGTCCAAGAGGCGGAGGTTGCAGTTGGACTCCTCGGCAGCAGAAGGGGCAGCTGGGACCCCACAGGGCCCAACAGCGGAAGATGGCACGGAGTCATCCAGGTTGGTGGGGGGTTTGGTGGAGGAGGGGGCCGCGCAAGCCCCAGAGACAGGGTCTGGAGGTGGGGATCCCACTGGTGCTAGTGGTGCAGTCCAGGACCAGGGACAGGAGGCAGCACAGGCGGCCGCGGAGGTGCCTGTGTGCAATCCTGTCCCCGATCCTGTCCCTGCATCATCTTGCACCAGCAGGGATGCCTACGTCCAGACCCGTTTTCAGGCAGGGGATGAGCTGACGTCAACTGGCCTTCCTCTGCCTGCGGACGTGGCCATCCAGGTCCGGGTTGAGCCTGTCCTGGCTGGTGTGGCGTTGCGTCAACGGGCCATGCGAGGTGACCTGCAGTCTTTTCATGGAGAGACTGCACGTCATCTCGAATGGGTCGTTGACCACGTCAGCCTGCTGGGAAAGGTCACCCAGGCCGGATTCCGCTGTCTGATGGGGCTTGCTCCGACCCCCTCCTCAACTGGACCCCCTACGCGCCAGTCGTCCTCTGTGCCATCTTCCCACCCATCAGTCACCTGGGTGCCCTGTGGAGCTGCCTCTGACGGTGCGGCCAGGCTGGTGGAGGAGGCATCCCTGCCACAGTCGGGAGTCGGAGGTCCAGCAGGGGTGGCCACATCAACAAGTGCACCCCAGCTGGCGGAGGATGTGCAGGCAGCAGGAGGCAGTGCACGGGCAGAGGCAGAGCAGCAACAGCAGCAACATGGTGGGAGACATGAAGGCTCGGGGCTTTCGACATCGGAGGGGCAGGCATTGGCCAGAGGGCAGGGGGACCCAGGACAGAGAGTGTCTTCTGTGTGGCAGCGGTTGGGCCACGCCATAGGTGCGGAGCGGCGGCGGGCGGAAGAGGCGCAGCTCACAATGGTCAGGGCGGAGAACTCCATGCGGAGGGCCCTGAGGCGGGCCGAGTGCCTCGAGGCAATCCGCAGGGGGTTGGAGGAGGACACAGCGTCGTCCCTGCGGACCCTCGGGGCCATGGAACTGGACCGCCTCTGGGACATCGAACAGGAGTTCGATGATGCCCTGGCCTGGGACACCACAGAGTGAGCTGCTGGACTTGCCCGCCGCCTTTGTATATAGTTATTTAGTTTTAGGTTTCCTTTCGTTCTTATTATGATTTGGAGTCGACGGACACTGCTCCACTTTTTGTATATAGTTGATATTTAGGTCGATTTTTTAGGAGGTTTCCTTAGTTCAGTTGGGATCATGGACCCTTGTTATTTTTGTACATAGTTCTTTGTTGCATGGAGAGTTTTTTACATTTCACTTTGGACAAAATTTTTTAGGATTTGGATTTCCAGTTTTGTGTTTTTATGCGGACATGCAGCTTATTTTTTCACATTTACATTGTAGTTAGTTTTCTTTCTTTAGCATTCTTAATTTTTTTCAATACATTTTTGTTGCCATTGTTCACTGTGTGGTTTCATCTCATTGGTTTCATGCATGTCATGTTGTGTGTTTTCCCATTCAATTGCAAAAAATGTGTGTGACGGACATGGGTTCATTAGCTTCATGAACATTGGGGGTGTAACATGTGATTTCCATTTCCATGTGGGTGAATGGGTTACTTGGTAGGGATTTTTGGCTGTGGAGGCTGACCATTACGCACATGATTGGGGATTGTGAGAACCTGGTGGGGGCTGCACATGGTGGCAGGGGGGTGGGGGTGGTGGGAGACATGAGTGGGGGCCTGGTGGAGGGTGACCCTGGATGCTGGGGGGTGGGGGTGCAGGGGGACATGAGTGGGGGCCTGCTGGAGGGTGACCCTGCACTGCCGGGGGGTGGGGGTGCAGGGGGACATGAGTGGGGGCCTGGTGGAGGGTGACCCTGCACTGCCGGGGGGTGGGGGTGGTGGGACACATGTGTGGGGGCCTGGTGGAGGCTTCCCCTGCACTGCTGGGGGGTGGGGGTGGTGGGAGACATGTGTGGGGGCCTGCTGGAGGCTGCCCCTGCACTGCTGGGGGGTGGGGGTGGTGGGAGACATGAGTGGGGGCCTGATGGGGGCTGGCCATGGTGGCAGGGGGGTGGGGGTGGTGGGAGACATGAGTGGGGGCCTGGTGGAGGCTGCCCCTGCACTGCTGGGGGGTGGGGGTGGTGGGAGACATGAGTGGGGGCCTGCTGGAGGCTGCCCCTGCACTGCTGGGGGGTGGGGGTGGTGGGAGACATGAGTGGGGGCCTGGTGGGGGCTGGCCATGGTGGCAGGGGGGTGGGAGTGGTGGGAGACATGAGTGGGGGCCTGGTGGAGGGTGACCCTGCACTGCCAGGGGGTGGGGGTGGTGGGAGACATGAGTGGGGGCCTGGTGGAGGGTGACCCTGCACTGCCGGGGGGTGGGGGTGGTGGGAGACATGAGTGGGGGCCTGGTGGAGGGTGACCCTGGATGCTGGGGGGTGGGGGTGCAGGGAGACATGAGTGGGGGCCTGGTGGAGGGTGACCCTGCACTGCCGGGGGGTGGGGGTGGTGGGAGACATGAGTGGGGGCCTGGTGGGGGCTGGCCATGGTGGCAGGGGGGTGGGGGTGGTGGGAGACATGAGTGGGGGCCTGGTGGAGGGTGACCCTGGATTCTGGGGGGTGGGGGTGCAGGGGGACATGAGTGGGGGCCTGCTGGAGGCTGCCCCTGCACTGCTGGGAGGTGGGGGTGCAGGGGGACATGAGTGGGGGCCTGCTGGAGGGTGACCCTGCACTGCCAGGGGGTGGGGGTGGTGGGAGACATGAGTGGGGGCCTGGTGGAGGGTGACCCTGCACTGCCGGGGGGTGGGGGTGCAGGGGGACATAAGTGGGGGCCTGGTGGAGGGTGACCCTGCACTGCCGGGGGGTGGGGGTGGTGGGAGACATGAGTGGGGGCCTGGTGGGGGCTGGCCATGGTGGCAGGGGGGTGGGGGTGGTGGGAGACATGAGTGGGGGCCTGGTGGAGGGTGACCCTGGATGCTGGGGGGTGGGGGTGCAGGGGGACATGAGTGGGGGCCTGCTGGAGGCTGCCCCTGCACTGCTGGGCGGTGGGGGTGGTGGGAGACATGAGTGGGGGCCTGGTGGGGGCTGGCCATGGTGGCAGGGGGGTGGGGGTGGTGGGAGACATGAGTGTGTGCCTGGTGGAGGGTGACCCTGCACTGCCAGGGGGTGGGAGTGGTGGGAGACATGAGTGGGGGCCTGGTGGAGGGTGACCCTGCACTGCCGGGGGGTGGGGGTGGTGGGAGACATGAGTGGGGGCCTGGTGGGGGCTGGCCATGGTGGCAGGGGGGTGGGGGTGGTGGGAGACATGAGTGGGGGCCTGGTGGAGGGTGGCCCTGGATGCTGGGGGGTGGGGGTGCAGGGGGACATGAGTTGGGGCCTGCTGGAGGCTGCCCCTGCACTGCTGGGGGCTGGGGGTGGTGGGAGACATGCATTGTTGATCAGTAGTGCAAGGTGACATGTGGGTTGGGTGGGGGGCATGCCCATAGTGAATGGGCTGCCTGCGGGACATGAGCAGGGGTGCAGGGTAGTCCCCGTGGTGTGGGCTGCCTGCAGGGGCCGTGGAGGTTGTGGAGCGTACACCTGGGAGGACCCACACGGCCAATTCACGTGTAGTACTCCCCAGAACCCCTGAAATACACATTCCCTGCTGGTATCGCGTGTGGAACTTCCCGCGCACCCCTGAAATACACGTACCCTGCTCACACTGGGACTATCGCGTGTGGAACTTCCTGCGCACCCCTGATATACATGTACCCTGCTCGTACTGGGACTATCGCGTGTGGAACTTCCCGCGCACCCCTGAAATACACGTACCCTGCTCGCACTGGGACTATCGCGTGTGGAACTTCCCGCGCACCCCTGAAATACACGTACCCTGCTCGCACTGGGACAATCGCGTGTGCAACTTCACGCGAACCCCTGTAATACACGTAGCACGCCTCCCAGGCCCGATCGCGTGAGAAAGTTCACGCTAACCCCTGAAATACACGTAGCCCGCTCCCCCAGGCCCGATCGCGTGAGAAAGTTCTTCGCGAACCCCTGAAATACACGTAGCCCGCTCCCCCAGGCCCGATCGCGTGAGGAAGTTCACGCGAACCCCTGTAATACACATAGCCCGCTCCCCCAGGCCCAATCGCGTGAATAAATTCACGCGAACCCCTGAAATACACGTAGCCCGCTCCCCCAGGCCCGATCGCGTGAGTAAGTTCACGCGAACCCGTGTAATACACGTAGCACGCTCCCCCAGGCCCGATCGCGTGAGAAACTTCACGCGAACCCCTGAAATACACGTTCCCCGCTTGGCGTTTGCTGTTTGCCAGCCCGGTGAACTGGTCCAGGGTTAGCGCAGCCCTTTGCGATGATTTAGCGATTTTGATGGCTTTTCCTTGCGCAAGGGCGTTCTTCGGGGCGTTACTGGCGCTGCTGCCGGGTCGCTGCGATTCTCTGCGCCACGGCTGGTTTGGGAGCCTAAAATCCATGAATACGCTGTGCGCGGAAATTGGTTTTAGCGCACGTGCCTGGCGCAGACAATCGCACGCGGACACTCTGCGCCAGCCGCTTGCGACACTTTTTTGCGAAATTCTATGAATTACCCTCTTAGTTTTGTCCGGTATGGTCACTAGTATGGCATGCCCAGTCATAGTATAACTCTTGTATGTAGGCCAACCATTTGCTTTCTGGGATGAGGGTTTAACTCACTGGGCAATAGTCCCTTCTTGTACTCGTTAAAGTTGGACCAAAATGTATGGCTATCGTATGATTTCAACCCACCAAACAAGAGATGCCAGTTTGAATGTTTGGTTCAGTACTTATGTTGCTTTCGCCAATTATTGTATTTAGTGGCTCGGTTTTTAATACAGTTCTGCTTTTCACCCCAGTTCAATGTTGGATTAGTCTTGATTGCAGCTCTAGCTTTTTCTTTTTATCTTTTAAATACCTAAAATATTTCAATTCTTAGTGTTTGCACACAAGTCACTTTTTGTACAGAATTTGAAATGGTACTTATACCCTGCTTACCATAGCTGCTACTTTGTATATAAAACACACTTTCAGGGTAATTCATGGAATAAATGTGTGCTGAAAACAGGGCGCATGTGTGTAAACGCGGCGTGCGCATGCAAAAAGCACGCAAGTGCCCTTTTTCCTATTCATGGAACACATTGCGCGTGGCTTACCTGCGACCTGCGCCGAATCCGCGCTGGTCTCACATGTCATTGCGACATCAGGAACCCTTTGCGCAAGACGCTCAGAGAAGGTGCACACCATCCAGCGCACACACCTAAAAAGGGTGCGGAACACGTGGAATGGGGAACAACACGCAAAAACGTGGGCATTACAGGGGAAGTACCACAGACAAATCCCTGCAAAGCCCAACGCACACACGCGCACTAACAACACGTATATGAACAGGGCAAACAGGTGTGCGGCAATAGACGTGCAAACCCAGAAACACGTATTGCACGCGAAAGCTGGTGTAAGCACCCCCGCGCAGCATAAAAGTGCGCACAAACAAACGCGTGTATACAGCTACGATGAATGTACCATTCCTCGCAACAGTGATCATGGGACACCGCAGGAGGAGGAAGAGGATAGCCAGGCCCTGCATTTTTTTACCCAGGACCAGCCTTTGTGGGTGCCTGATGAGCAGGTCTATGGCAGGTATAGGTTTCCACCTCATATTATCCTAAAACTGGTCACTGAGTGGGAGGATGACCCCCCAATCACCCAACCTGTGCTCCCAAGCACTGAGCCCCTTGGAAAAGGTGCTCAATGTCCTGCATTTTTTGGCCACTGGGTCATTTCAGCGGACAGCTGCCATAGTTGGGGCCATCTCACAGCCCACGCAGTCACGCTGCCTACACCAGGTGTTGGCAATCAGGACTGCACGCCCCTCAGTCCGCAGGCACACATGCCCAGAACACCCGCAGAAAGGCAGGCCGTGGTCCAGGACTTTTACCGGATGGCTCACTTCCCCAAAGTGCTTGGTGCCATTGATTGCACCCATGTGGCCCTACGTCCACCTAGGGCCAATGAACACATCTATCGCAACCGCAAGCACTGGCATTCCATCAACGTTTCATATTCAGAATGTCACCCATACACCGGGCCTTGGAAGCTGGGAGGCATGGCAACACATGGCTCATTGTTGAGTACAAATGCCTGTGCACATGCATGAATGTCACACGCACACAAATTGACAAACCCAACTAATCACAACCATTATCACCTCCCAAGGGGACAGTGCCTACCCTCTGAGCCCCTACATGATGATGCGAATACCACCACACCAGCCCAAGTAAGATACAAAGCAGCCCATATTGCAACCAAGGCCATAGTGGAGCGCACATTCGGAGTGCTCAAGTCACGTTTCTGCTCCCTTGACCGCTCTGGTGGGCAGCTACTATATGCACCCCCAGTAGTGTGCAGGATCATTGTGGCAGCATGTGTCCTGCACAATGTTGCAACACAGCGTGGCATACCGGTTGACATGGTGGTGCCCCCACATCGCCAACCACATGCACACCCACTGCGTATGGGTGTGAAAGGGGCACGTGGCGAGGCAGCCCATGCCCAGATTGTGCACAAGTTTTCACCTAAAATCCCACCCCTGTGGAGTGCACACAGGCCTGGCACATTCCAGGTGAAAATCAATGATGACAAAGGGACAGTCAACTGTCACAAACTTACCACCCTGATAATGTGTCCTTGGAAGTGCTACATTGTGTGACCAAAAGGCACACATTCAAGGTGTAGAATCCACTACCCCCATGCAAAACAGCACATCCAAATACTGGTATGTTACCTAAACCCTCCCAAACCCCATGTCACCCGCCAGACACACCATGCCATGGCATGCAATGTGAAAACTCCAAACTAAATTTACAACACATGACACAACTGTCACAAAGTGCACCGTGACAAATGGAAACAGGCCAATGACAATTCCCTCTGACACATCAAAATCAAACCATACACAGGAACATATATTCACCAGCATAACATATCATAAACATCGGACCCAACAGTGAAAATGTCAGACAGTGACCAATCACAATAGCACAAGTGTCTCAATGTGATAAAGCCACCACATGGACCCCTCCCATCCTGAGTGTGTCGCTGCTAGCTAAATGTAGCAGGGTACCGCATACAGCATGAAGTGCCTCAACAATGGAGACAGGCAAGGTAATACATGAAGATGTAACATGTAAATATGCACATTTACCAATATCCAAACAAAAATGCATGCCAGTCACGCAATGGACAAACAATCATGAGTCCCCAATAGGGGTGTAGACACAGGTTGGACTTCATACTGGACACCAAAATGATGAAAACCCAATGCCTCTGTGTAAGTTACTGTCACACACTGCCCTCCTTGCAAGCCCATGGAAAGGGGAAGCAGGAGTGACATATGTGTCTGGACCCCAATCCTCAAACACAAACACGAGACAAGCCTGTATGGGCCCATCCTAAACACACAGTGGATGCCTTTGGATGCCAAACAAAGCAACACACTGTCAGAGGAATGCACAATAAACAAGAAATAAAAATGGCCATGGTTGACCAGGGGGAGGAGGGGACCACCCAGTAGGCAGGAGGTGCAGGGTGCACCTCAACACCCACATGCGTCGATCTTGAGAATAAAAAAAAACCTGCATGGGTTCATGGCCTGCACGGCTAGCCTGATGTGGGAGTACTGTTGTTGCTGTCGTCACCCTCTGGTGCAACATTAAAAGGTGTGCATGGTACTGTAGGCTGACCATGCATAGCCCTGGCATGCTCCTCCATGGGGGGTCCGGAGGTCCCCATGCAGCACCTCACGTGTTGCATGGAGTTCCGCCTGCAAGGCCTCATGTGTTGCACGGAGTTCTGCCTGCAAGGCCTCATGTGACACACGGCTCTCCTCACATGTTGCATGGTGTTCAACAGAGATGTTGTGTGTCAGCTGCCCCATCTGCTGTTCTGCCCCTCCACTGTGGGCCACCTCAAGTGCAGCCAGAGTAGATCTGAGGGAGGCGTTCTCTTCCCTCAGGGCATCTCCGTGGGCCTCTGCAGCTATGGCTGTGCGCAGAGCCCCCAGTTCAGCCTGTCAGTCCCTGTTGGCGGGCAATGTGTCCTGCCTGTGTGAGCGGCACATGGACTGTGATGCCTGCTGCTGGAGATCCAACTGCCTAACAGGGGAATAATGGAATTGGGCACCCTTTCCACTCCCTGAGCCATCGTCTCACATGATGCCCCCTGCTGCTGTGCACTGACATACATGGAATTCTCCCACACAGTATTATCCAGTGGCGCATGGCCACCGCGTTGCCGGACACCACACCCACTGGGCCCAAGGAGACGTGGTCCTTGTTGTGCTGGCACTGTCTGTGGCTGCAGGGCTGCATTCCTCCTTTGATCTGCTGCACCAGGAACAGGAGTAATTAGTGTGGAGCGTGACCCTGCACCCGTAACCGCCACAGGCGGACATACCAACACTGACTGGCCCCTTGCAGGTGTGTTGGACAGAACAGCATCCACAGCAGAATCACTCACCTGTGACAGCATTGATGGATCAATATCCGATTCTGCACCAGAGGCATAGAGATCCTCAGAGGTGTACTCAGAGACATACATGGCCAGGATGGTCTGGAGCACCAATGGATGTTCATGGGCTAACGCACCACATCCTCCACTGGTGCCTGGTTAGGGCTCTGAACACTCCACCCCTCCACCATCTCCTCTGCCTCATCACCTGCACAAAATGAAAAGAAGACATGAGCACACATGTTAACAGCATATACCACACACATAGGTATCACAATGTTGACAGCCAACACATGAAACAGCCATGTCACATATGACACAAACTCAGGCATGCATGCAGTGCCAATTAAATGGAAGGTGACCCTGAAAGCAGACATGGACGCATGTCAAATGGCAAGCCAACACATGTACTACATGGTGCATAGCACCTGCATCACACACAAGCTTGTAACTAGCATAGACCTTACACAAACATGACAGCTGCCAACACACAGATGGCACATAGCATAGCCATGGCAGAACTGTCAACCAGCCCCAGATGGAAGTCAAATACTACTGTCCATGATCAATGTAAAATGCATGTCATCAGACAGCACAAGTAAGTCACTATGATGAAAATACATTGAAGGAAGGCACATGGACTCATGAATGCAAGGTCATTTCGACATCACGCAAGCTAATATGCATGTTGAAGTGGAGAAAATGGTTTAGAAGTGCATGGGTGCAGTGCAGTACATGTGTCTGGCCTCAACCATCATTGAGAACACAGAGGCCATAATGTAAATGTGGACTGATGGCAGTGCAATGGCAAGTGCAGTCAAACTGTGGAAAGTGTTGGCAGTGGGTTACAGGGATACAGTGAAGCCCAACCCCAAGAGCGGGTGATGGCTTGGAGGCAGTGCATGGATCAAAATGGTTACTCAGAGTACCGTGTTGTAGCAGATAGTGTGGGCAGGTGTCAATTGCATTCTCACAGTCATCTGGGACTACAGCAGGGGAGAGGAGGACAGAAAGCACAACACATGAGGAAGCATCAGAAGTGTCCGTAGACCCGGAGAAGCTACAACAGCAGTTGCATGGAGGCAAGGAGGCTGTCCCAGAGGGAGGCATCCGCTCGACACAGATGAGAACCACAAACTAATGGCCATGCGGTGCAACTCACCCTGAGTGAGCAGGAAAGGGATGATCAAATTCCATGAGAAGAAGGAGGAAATGCCAGAGATGGAGTCGAATGAGTAGCTTGCCCCGGACCCATAGGGGCTTGCTGGGAATGCACATGGTCCATGAATGAACACTCATGGCCACTGTGAGCCTGTGCCATCAGCACAGTCTGAGTGAGACACCCTGCATCAAGGCCAAAGGCAATCCTCATCATGTGTTGATGAGGATTGCCTCTGCGTGCAGCACACGGTCTGTTTGCATTCTGCATTACAACAAGCACGTCTCCGTCAAGCATTGCATGGGTCACACATGGTAGTCATGACTATATAGCCGGAACTGGCAGTCAAACTCAACACATCACCCAAGCAAAATACACATGGCCTGGACACACACGCATGAACACTCACCGGACCTTGTCTCATAATCCAGCAGGTCTCCCACACCTTGGATCTGACCCTCTGCGATGAACCCTCCAGCGGTCTCCTCATGTTCACCTTGCAGCAGGGCACGTGCACAACTGCCTCAGGGGTTGTCATCATCCCGGAGGCAGTCCTGGAGGCGCACACACAGGGCTTATTGGCAGCAGCAGGCTCTACATAGGAGGCGACAGGACATGGGGCCATCAACATCAGAGGGGCAGGTATCGGCCATCGGGCAGGAGGGAGACGTGGACCTTGGCACAAGAATATCTTCCATGTTGCAGTGAATGGGCCAGCAGAAAGGTGCAGCGCGGCAGCGGGCACGGGGCGCATGACTCACCATGGCCAGGGTGGAGAACACCCTGCGTTGGGCAGAGAGGCAGGCGTAGTACCTCGAGGCGGGCCCTCGAAGGGGTAGCACAGGCCCGCTTCAGGATATTGATGCAGAGTTCGATGATGCCCTGGCCCGAACTCTGGGGGAAATGTAGGACTAGCCCGCTGCCTTTGTAAATAGTTGTTTAGTGGTAGGTTTCCTTTCTTTTTTTATTATTTGGAGTCCATGGACTTTGCTCCACATTTTGTATATAGTTATTGATTCTTAGCGGCACTCCTCTACAGGCATGAGAAGGACTCATGTCCCCCCAGCCCCAGCATTGTGTGTATGTCTTTTTTGGGATCATGGACCCTCGGAACACTGTACATAGTTTAAGACATGTGCTTTTCTTTCTCAATTATTTTCACCTAGAGTAATGTTTTTTTATTTTTTATTCCTGGTTGCTATTGGACAACATTCCTTGGATATGGACCACTTTTTGAGTTTACACTTTTTTATCATCCCATTATTTTTGTTTTTCATTTTCATTTTCATTTTCATTGCATTCTCTTTTATTTTAATGTTTCTCTTTCAGTTGTGGATTTTACTATTTAATACATTTATATTCCTTATGATCAAAGTGGTGTCTGCTCCCATTGGTTTGGTGCATGTGTCACTCTTCATTGGCTCTGTTACCTGTCCCTGCTGTTGGTCATGTGTTTGCAAACATGCATGTGTGAATTTGTGGTTCCCATGCCATGGGGCATATACTGGGGAGTGGGACCAATGGATGGGTGTTGTGTTCCACTGTGGGGGGGGGCGCAGCGTGTGGTGGCATTTTGGTGGACATTTGCTACATGATTGCATGTTGGAACAATGTTTTTGGTGGGGGGACATGAGTTGGGGCATGTCTGAAGGTTGCCGTCACTGCTGGTGATGGGGGGGACATGAGTCAGGGCCTGCCAGCAGGTTGCCGTCAATGCTGGGGGTGGGGGGGGCATGAGTTGGGCCCTGCCTGCAGGTTGCTGTCACTGCCGGGGGTTGGGGGACATGAGTCGGGGTGGGGGGACATGAGTCGGGGTGGTGGGACATGAGTCGGGGTGGGGGGACATGAATATAGGTTGCCGTCACTGCTGGGGGTAAAGGGGCCTAAATCGGGGCCTGCCTGCAGGTTGCTGTCATTGCTAGGGGTGGGGGGACATGAGTCAGGGTGGGGGACATGAGTTGGGCCTGCCTGTGGTGTATGGTACCATGTGGATTGCCTGCGGGTATGGTCACGGGAGTTGGGGCGGTCCCTTGTGGTGTGGGCTGCCTGCGGGGTATGGTCACGGGTGTTGGGGGGGTTCTCTTGTGGTGTGGGCTGCCTGCAGGGTATGGTTATGGTTGATGGGGGTCCCGTGTGGTGTGGGCTGCCTGCGGGGTATGGTACTATGTGGGCTGCCTGCAGGGTATGGTTATGGCTGATGGGGGGGTCCCCTTGTGGTGTGTGCTTCCTGCGGGGTATGGTACCATATGGGCTGCCTGCGGGGTATGGTAATGGGTGTTGGCAGGTCACTTGTGTGGGCTGCCTGCTGGGTATGGTTACGGGTGATAGGGGGTCCTTTGTGGTGTGGGCTGCATGAGGGATATGGTATCATGTGGGCTGCCTGCGGGGTATGGTCACGGGTGTTGGGGGTCCCTTGTGCTGTGGGCTGCCTACGAGGTATGGTTACGGTGATGGGGGTCCCTTGTGGTGTGTGCTGGATGCAGGGTATGGTCACAGGTGTTGGGGGTCCCTTGTGTGGGCTGCCTGTGGGGTATGGTTACCGGTGATGGGGGGGTCCCTTGTGGTGTGGGATGCCTGTGGGGTATGGTTATGGGTGATGGGGTCCCTTGTGGTGTGGGCTGGCTGCGGGGTATGGTCATGGGTGTCAGGGGGGGTGTCCCTTGTGGTGTGGGCTGCCTGCGAGGTATGGTCACGGGTGTTGGGGTTCCTTGTGGTGTGGGCTACCTGTGGGGTATGGTTACCGGTGATGGGGGGCCCCTTGTGGTGTGGGCTGCATGTAGGGTATGGTACCATGTGGGCTGCCTGCGGGGTATGGTCACGGGGGTTGGGGAGTCCCTTGTGGTGTGGGCTGCCTGCGGGGTATGGTTATGGGTGATGGGGTCCCTTGTGGTGTGGGTTGGCTACGGGTATGGTCACGGGTGTCGGGGGTCCCTTGTGGTGTGGGCTGCCTGCGAGGTATGGCTACAGGTGATGGGGGTCCCTTGTGGTGTGGGCTGTATGCGGGTTATGGTACCATGTGACTGCCTGCGGGGTATGGTCACGGGTGTTGGGGGGCCCCTTGTGGTGTGGACTGACTGCAGGGATTGGTAACGGGTGTTGGGGGGGGTCCCTTGTGGTGTGGGCTGCCTGCGGGGTGTGTTCGTGGCTGATGGCAGCACGTGTGGCCCTTTTCATGCGATTTGTTGGCACGAGCGGGATACACGATTTCGCGGGAGTACGCTAGGCCTGTTTCACGCGATTTGGCTGACACGAGCGGGTTATGCGAGTTCCTGGGGGTTACGCAAGCCCCTTTTCACGTGATTTTTTTGGCACGAGTGGGGAACGCGATTTTGCGGGGTTACGCTAGGCACTTTTCATGTGATTTGGCTGGCAGGAGCCGGGTACGCGAGTTCACGCGGGTATGCAAGGCCCTTTTCACGCGATTTGCCTGTCGCAAGCAGGGTACGTGATTTCACTGGGTTACGCTAGGCACTTTTCACGTGATTTGGCTGGCACGAGAGGTGTACGCGAGTTCACGGGGGTACGCGAGGCCCTTTTCACACGATTTGGCTGCTGCGAGCGGGGTATGCCATTTCACAGAATTACGCTAGGCACTTTTCAAGTGATTTGGCTGGCGCAAGCAGGGTATGCCATTTCATGGGGGTATGCAAGCCCATTTTCGCGCGATTTGACTGCCGCGAGCGGGGTACGCTCTGATTTTTCGCGCGATTATGATGGTGGGGTGCTGTGTGTTGGCCCACAGATAGAGTGGGCCTTTGCGTCATATTGGAGAGTTCACTGGCCCCAAACCCCGTGCTGCGCAAGGGACGGTGTTTGGGGCATAACTGGCACTGCTGGACGTACACTGCGCCACGGCTGATAATGGCTCGGGAAATCCATGAATACCCATGGCGCGCAGATGCTGCTTTGCGCCCCGCTTGCGCACGCGTGGTTCAGGCTCCCTCTCTGCGTGCAGCGCTGCTCCTGCGCCAGATTCTATGAATTGGGCCCTTTAAGTGATAGGGATGATTTATAGGAAAACCTGTTTTATTGTTGTGAATTGCATACTTTTCTACCAATGATTGTAAGCCATGAAAATTAAATGTTGTTTATTATTGTAAGTTTCGGTATTCAATTTTTCTCTTTACTTTTTTTTCCTCCATTTATTTAGTTTCTTTTTCTTTGCTAACTTCTTTTGTAAAGGTTTGTAATAAACCATAAACATTAAAAAAATAATAATACTCATTTTTACACAGATTATTGTAAAAATGCACACGTCACATGATAATCCAACCTGACAATATGCTCATAATTGTAGAATCGGGTTGATGAAAAAGAGTATTGGGGTAGTTTTGTTTTGAATCCTAAACTGCATAGAGGGGAGCACTCCTGTTTGCGCTTATTTGCAAAAGGGCCCCTACAAACAATTTGAATTGTTTCCACAAAGTATTGGAAAAGTAAATAGCAACACATAGGCACAATTCCCTTTTCACTTCACTTTTACACCTGATGGCCCTGATTCATGGATTATTTGCGACCAAAAAAAATTGGATTTGTGCGCCATTCTGCCCTCAAATACCATTTGTTAAACAGGGATTTGTGCATGACACCCAAGCACCCTCCACCTCCACAGGCGTACCGGTGGGGGTGCAGTGGCAGGAGGCGTACCTATGGGGGTGCAGTGGCAGGAGGCGCTAACTGCCCTGGTGCGACAATTCGTAACTGACAATGCCCAAGCAAGGCAGGAGTGGCGCGAAAACACTGCCTCTCTTGGCAAGATCATTGCCGATAGCACAAGTAGACTGTGCGAGGAGGTACATCCCCTGCGGCAGGTCCTCAGCCGCATTGCTGATGCAATGGAGTCTGATTGTCCGGCCCCCAAATGGAGCAGGCGGCCAACAATCATCCTCGAGCTCTACACAGACTAGCCCACTACGCAGGTCGGCGCGCACCCTGCGCCGCACAGACATGCTGCCACCAGGTACAGGGAGTGGCTGGAAGTAGACTGGCCAGCCTGATGAAGGCAATGGACACTTGTTTGGACATGTGTTGGGGAGTTGTGGGGGGAGGGCGAGGGAGGGGAGGGTGTGTGGGGGAGTTGTGGGGGGAGGGGAGTGGGGTGAGGGTGTGTGGGGGAGTTGTGAGGGAGTGGGAGGGGGTGAGGATGTGTGGGGGAGTTGTGGGGGGAGGTGAGGGGGTGAGGGTGTGTGGCGGGGTTGTGGGGGGAGGAGGGTGAGGGTGTATGGGGGAGTTGTGGGGAAGGGGGAGGGGGGATGTTGGTGGTGGAGGGTTAGTGCACTTTCATCTTCATTGGAAATTTCAATACACCTGTTGTGTTAAAAAAAATAACTTGAGTGGACATTCATCATTGCGCATGTGTCATTTATTCATATACAGTGCATAGTGTACATGTACTCCTACACCCTGTGCCCTCTGTCCAACTATCATGTCACCCTCTGCAGCCATGTGTGTCAGAAATATTGTGCAATCACTGACTGATGCACAGCGCGTCCCTCCTGTGCATCGGCACCGCGATGATGTGCAGCCACATCTTCTTCATCCCCTTCGTCATCACCAGGCGGCAGCAGTTCCATGTCAGGGGGCAGGGGCACGTTCCATCAGATACACATGTTGTGCAGCATCACACATGCCATGATGATCTTGGCCACCTTCTCATACCTGTAGAGGAGTGCCCCACCCGACCGGCTAAGGCAGTGAAACCGTGCCTTCAACAGACCAAAGGTCTGCTCAATGACTGCACGGGTACGGGTGTGGGAACAATTGTAGTCCTCCTCGTGCCTGTTCTGTGGGTTTCGGACAGAGGTGAGGAGCCACGGTTTGAAGGGATAGCCACTGTTACCTGCATGGGAGGCAAAAAAAGGTATATGTGAGTCGATTCATGATGGACAGCTGTACTAATCACACATGCCTGTAGATTATCGTTGGTCACATGCACATGTCCCTGGTTGTATGCACACCATTTTAGGCCCTCAATGTGTCCTGTGCCATGGAATAATGGTGTGCATCTTCAAGATGATACACAGTGTGCTCTGCCGTATTGTAGTTCATGCATTGTGTACGCATACAGCTGTGTTCATGTCTAATTTGTGATGAGTTGTGTTCTGTATGATTTTCTGCCTGGGAGCGTTGGCAGTAGGCTCTGCACTGTTCGGCATTCAGCGCTGATTTTGCACATGGTGACATGCAGCATTCCTTTGGTTGTGGTGGCCCTGTGACAGACAGGGGATTCCCTTGGTGGTTTTGTTCAATGCACTCCCATGGATGCCTGTCCTGTGTGGTGATTTTCCGGAGACAGCAACATAGTGCATATTCACTGCATGTTGCTGCATGGTGTTACGGAGGGTGAGGTCTGCTGATGAGTAGGGCACGTGTTGTGGGATATGGGGTGGTTTACTGTTAGTCATGTTGTGATAGGTGTCCACCTTACTTCATTCCTATGGGATTTGGGTGTCATGTTCTGTTTGGGATGCTTTGGGGCGCAGTGTTTTGTGATGTGCACATCTTGCTGTCACATCAACATTGACACCATGGTGGTGTGTGCATCTCTCCCCCCATTTCAGTACCATGTGCCTGTCATGCAATTTACAAAGTATCCAGGCACGTTGTCCAGCATGTCGCTCCATGTAGCGTGGTAGTGTGAAGTTCCGCAGGACCATAGAGTCATGGGTTGATCCTGGGATATCGGGCACAACAATGTGTGATGATCTTGCTGGCGTCACATATTATCTGCACATTGAGGGAGTGGTATTGCTTGCGGTTGTGGTACACCACCTCCATGGCATGCGGGACCACCAACTCCACGTGGGTGCAGTCAAGGGCACCTATACAATTGGGCTTGCCTGCCAGTGCATGGAAGCCAACTTTTGTATCAAAGACCTCCTGGGGAGTCCGTGGTAGGAATATGTAGTCCATTGTGTGCTTGAGGAGGGCATCCAGCACTTGGTTCAGAATGCGAGAAAATAAAGGTTGTGATATGCCATGCATGTGTCCCACTGTGTGCTGGTAGGTGCCTGTGGCAAGGAAGTGGAGCACCAACACTACCTTTAGTAGAGGGAGGATGGCGGTGCGTATGTCGATGAGGCTGACAATGTCATCGTGTATCATGTCCATGATGGTGTCCCGGTCCAGACGCTACAGGGTGTGGATCTGCTCAGGGGTTAAGTTGAACGGACTGGCTCTGATGCGAGGGATTGGGGGCTGCCTGCGTGGTACCGCTGGCTGCACTGGTGGGGCATGCTGGGCCTTGTTAGGCAGAATCCTATGAAGTTCCCTTACGGAGCACTACAGAAGATTAGAACTACAGGTATATGCAATAAATCCCCTTTGGTATCAGTCCGTACCACAAAGATTTAGTTGGTAGCTGAGCAGTCAGACTAATCTCAAGAGGGAAATGAGCAGTATTCAGGGTTTACACAATAGGACTACAGTACTATGGTACAAGGAAACACTGACCAAAGCTTTGTATCGAAAATAATATATATATATTTATTTTACACACTTCTAGTTCAACACACACATCACTATTATTAAAGCAAGTTAAAACAGTCAAGAAAAGTATACACAACTCCCTATTTAAATTGTGAACAAGTTTGAGCAAGAGTGAAAACTGAGCAAAATGGCAGAAGTGTAAACGAAGCAGAAATGGCACTCTAACAATTTCTCAAAAAGGGAGGGAAAGGTCAAGTATACAACGTTAGACTCTTCAACACACCAGCAACACTTCCCAAGTGGATTTTGAACAAGTTAGGCCAGGCATCAACAATGCTTTGGTGAAAACCGAGCAAAATGGCACTTCAACAATACTTGAGAGGGAAGGAGAGGTGGTTATAAGAGTTGTAGGTGCACCAACACATTTCTTGAGGAAAAGCAATCTAGAGAAGGCAGTTGTAACAGATTTTGCCAAAGTCAATAGGCCTGTGCCAGAGTCAGTGGTACAGGCAATGTGCCCAGGATCAAACTGTTCTAGTAGCTGCAGTCAAGTCTTTGTTTAACGAATTGAAAAGGAGGGTGCAGAACGTAAAAGACAATGGGCCTCATTACGACACTGGCGGTACGGGGTAAACGGCGCCTTAAAAGGTGCCGGCGCCGTTTACCCCGTACCGCCTCATTATGAGGTCCCCTCGCGGGACCCAGGAAGCAATGCCTGGTCAAACCAGGTGTGCTTACCGGGTCCCGCGAGGGGAAGAGGGAGCAAACAACGGGCCAACTCATAATGGCCCATTGTTTGCTCCCTCTCCCATTCCCATTCAGCCCTATGGGGGCTGAAATGGGAATTGGGAAGGACCAGGTCCGGGTCCTTGGAGGGAGGAATTACCAGGCCTTCCGAACTCGGAATGGCCCTGTTATTCCTCATTCTGAGGACCCAGACCCGGACGCGATTTCAGCGGCAGCCATGCCGCCAATAGCGGCATGCCTACCGCCAAACTCGTAATGAGGGCCAATGTTAGTCAATAGGGGCGGCCAACCCAGGAGGTAAGCAAAGGATTTCAAGCACCTTTAGCAGTACCCCTCGAAACGGGAGGCCTGGCGGAACAATGTACCTGAAAAAGTGGAAGCGGCTCCTGCGGTGGCGGTGGTTCCTGGCAGCTCCTGCAGTTCGTGGTATCCAGCAGAGGAAGAGAGGCTCTCGTTGTGGGGGAAGATTCGAGTTACTGCACTGCCCAGGGAAGAAGCCAGACGCGGTGTTGCCGAAACGGATTAAAAGGTACGCTCCTTTAAATCATGGTTGTGGTGGATGGGTGGCTGGCTATCCAAACTCCGAGTGCAGGGCACTGTCAATTCGACCAAGGCATGGTCCTGGAAGGCGATTGGCGAGCTGGTTGGTCCCACCAGCTCAAAGGAAGAAGGCTCTTGCAGGTGAAGATCTTCTCTTGTCGGAGAAAAGTGGTGAGGATCTGCAGCAGGGCTTCACCAGTGGTTCAGTCGTTGCAGATGTCTTCAGCTTCTCTCCTCTTTGGTTTCTTAGTTCTAGAACGCCTTGCTCTTCCAGTCCCCAGGTCCCTGCTTTTATGCAGAAAATCCCCCATTCATACAGCCTAGCTGTCACTCAAACAGTGGAGTGGTCGTCCTGGCGAGAGACCCTCCAGCCTATCAGGGCATAGTGCGACTTGGGTTGCTGAGGCAACCCTGTCCAGGGTGCCTACTCCCCCTCCCACACAATGGGTGTACCCCAGACTCAGTGGCACTGAGAGGAGGGCTTCTTGGCAGAAGCCCGCCAAAAGGACGAACAAAGGATCCCCGAGATGGGTTAGGATTTCAGAGAAAGACATAAATATTATTAAAGTTCCGGCAAAAAAACCCTACCGGATTAAAGTTAATAAAAAGATAAACCAGTGGTTCGTTAGAGGCTGTCAGTAAAAGTGGTAGCCTCGAACAATGGGAAAATCCCATAGGAAAATATTTGCGGTTGAATATTTACGATAGTAACCACTACCATCAGCCAGAAACTTTGGAGAGAGGGACTTGACAGTACCCTCTCGAAAATGAACACCAGGGAAAAAGTATTAACCCTTTCCAGTACTTACATAGTAAGATGGTTTGTACTGGTTTTGTTCATAACTATTGACTAGTAAAGTCAATGGGGACTTTACATGCCCTGGGAGACAGTAGTCAGTTTCAGGGTATGGAGTCTATTGGCCTCATTACGAGTTTGGAGGCAGCCATGGAGCTGTTAGCTCCATGGCTGCCTCCAAACCGGCCTCCTTTACCGGGTTCCTGCAATGGGGACTTACCGGGTTACTCCCACATAGGAGGACCCGGTAAGTCCTCTTTTCAGGAACCATTCCCCATTCCCATTCGAGCCCCATAGGGCTCAATGGGAATGGGGAGGGAGGTAATAACGGGCTCATAACAACTGGCCCGTTATTACCTCCCTCTTCCCCTCGCGGGACCCAGAAAGGACACCTGGTTTTACCAGTCGTTCGATCCGGTCCCGCAAAGGGAACCTCCTGATCAGCCCTGACGGAATGAAGGGGGCCGGTCCCGTACCGGCCCCCTTCATTCCGTGAGCGCAAGGGTTATAATGAGGCCCCATATTTGGGGGTCACTGTGACACCCCTGTGTTACTGCACTGAGGCTGCTGTGTAACACACATGTAAACAGATGGTACCTATGAGGGTGAGAAAAAACCCCATAGACCATAAGCACAAAAATAGCCTAAAACACACATCAGCAATCTGTCTAAGAGTGGGAAAAAGAGTCTCACTCTTAGCAGGAGAAAAAAACAAACCCTTCAAATCCAGCAAAGCTGCTGGGGGACTCTATAGGTAAGGGAAATTAGCAATCGAATGAGAATTCTCCCTAACACTCGCCCCCCCTCCCCCCAGACTAAGGGACAGGAGGATCTAATCCACTCCTGGATTATTATTATTATTATTATTTATTCAAATTTGTTAAGCGCACAATACAGCCCGGGGGCTAGTTACAGCAATAGGAAGAACTTAGTTACACATATGGTAATGTACATACAAGATGAATGCAATTGTCATTGTATATTGAGTTGGCAGTAGAGGGTGGTGTGTTAGTTGAAGAAGGAGGTTTTGAGATTTTTTCTGAAAGCTGTGTGAGAGCTTTCTGCTCTTAGCGCAGGGGGGAGTTTATTCCAAAGTGTAGGAGCTATGTATGGGAATCCTAAGCCTCCTGCCTTGGCCTTATTGATTCTTGGTACAGTGAGTTGGTTAGCGTAGCATGATCTGGTGGGTTTGGTAGAGCTGAAGGTGATACGCTCTTTGACTGGGAGCCAGTGAACGGATGGTCTTGCTTGTGAGATGTGGTCCTTTTTTGAGATGCTTAAAGCCGCTCTGAGTGCATTATTTTGGGTGACCTGGAGTCTGTTTAAGTTTTTTACATTGGTACCCGCTAGAAGGGCGTTGCAATAGTCAAGTTTTGTGCCTATAGTGGCTCTTGCTATTGAGAGACAATTTTCTTTGGTTAGGAAAGGTTTGATGGCGTCGATTAATATGGAGCTTAATGCAGAGGCGGAGACAATTGCGATAACTTGTTTATTCATGGAGAGGGTTGCATCAATGTGTACACCCAACGTTTTAACAGAGGCTAAAACTGATGATGGTGCAGTTGTCTATGTTGAAGTTGAGGTAGAGACTCTCTAGTTTGGCAAGTGTAGACTTTTGAGCAATAATAAGTATCTCAGTTTTATACCAATTAAGACATTGGGCCTCATTAGGACCCAGGCGGTAAGGGGTTTACGGCGGCGTAAACAGAGCCGACCCTTACCGCCTGATTCCGAGGTCCCTTAGCGCCATGGAGGTTTTAACACCTGCTTTTAGCAGGTGTTAAAATCCATGGCGCTAAGGGACCTTGTTGTTAATTACGCCACCGTAATTTACGGTGGCGTAATTAACGCCTTCCCCACTCCCATTATGCCCTATGGGGCAAAAATGGGAATGGGGAAGGGTAAATGGGTTAATGGGGACTTACCGCCCCACTCACCTCGGAATGGGGCGGTAAGTCCGCCAACCACCATGGCGTAAACATAGTTTACGCCATGGTGGTAAAGGTACGACTCAGGCGGTAACTTACTGCCTGGGTCGTAATGAGGCCCATTGGCCGTTAGTGGCCATCCATGTTTGAATGGTGGTGTAAATTTCTTTTAGGGCTAAGGCGTCTGCGTGGGAAGAGCCTGTTAGAGGTAGGAGCACTTGGGTATCGTCTGCATAGTTGGTGTATGCGATCCCAAGTGCATCCAGTTTATCAAATCGAGGCTTAGTGAAAAGGTTATACAGCGTGGGGGCTGTACATGAGCCTTGTGGGACACCGCAGTGTTGTATTGTAGGAGCTGCATTGGAAGTATTTGAGAACACTTTCATAGCCCTCCCTTCCAGAAAGGATGTGATCCATGAAGTGGCGTGGTGGGAGAAATGTGCTGAGTGAGTGAGGTGTGTGGTGAGGGTTTTATGGTCTACGAGGTCGAACGCCGCTGAGAGGTCAAGGAGGAGGAGGAGTGCGGGTTTGCCTGTTTCCAAGATCTTGGTCATTTGGTTTTTGAGGTCCAAGAGGGCCGTCTCTGTACCGAAGGCGATTGGCGAACTGGTTGGTCCCACCAGCTCAAGGGGAGAAGGCTCTTGCAGGTGAAGATCTTCTCTTGTTGGAGAAAAGTGGTGAGGATCTGCAGCAGGGCTTCACCGGTGGTTCAGTCATTGCAGATGTCTTCAGCTTCTCTAATCTTCGGTTTCTTAGTTCCAGATGCGACGTCTTGCTCTTCCAGTCCTCAGGTCCCTGCTTTTATGCAGAAAATCCCCCATTCATACAGCCTAGCTGTCACTGAAACAGTGGAGTGGTCATCCTGGCGGGAGACCCTCCAGCCTATCAGGGCAGAGTGCGACCTTGGTTGCTGAGGCAACCGAGTCCAGGGTGCTTACTCCCCCTCCCACATAATGGGTCTACCCCAGACTCAGCGGCGCCGAGAGGAGGGCTTCTTGGCAGAAGTCCACCAGAAGGACGAACAAAGGATCCCTGACCTGGGTTAGGATTTCAGAGAAAGACACAAGAAAGAAATATTATTAAAGTTCTGGCAAAAAAACCCTACCGGATTAAAGTTAATAAAAAGATAAACGGGCGGTTCGTTAGAGGCTGTCAGTAAAAGTGGTAGCCTCGAACAATGGGAAAATGCCCTACGAAAATATTTGCGGTCGAATATTTACGGGAGTAACCACTGCCACCAGCCAGAATCTTTGGAGAGAAGGACTGTACGGTACCCTCTTGAAAATGAACACCAGGGAAAAATTATTAAGCCTTTCCAGTACTTCCATAGTAAGATGGTTTGTACTGGTTTTGTTCATAACTATTGACTAATAAAGTCAATGGGGACTTTGCATGCCCTGGGAGACAGTAGTCAGTCCCAGGGTATGGAGTCTATGTTTGGGGGTCACTATGACACCCCTGTGTTACTGCACTGAGGGTGCTGTGTAACACACATGTAAACAGATGGTACCTATGAGGGTGAGAAAAAAACCCATAGACCATAAGCACAAAAATAGCCTAAAACACACATCAGCAATCTGTCTAAGAGTGGGAAAAAGAGTTTCATTCTTAGCAGGACAAAAAAACAAACCCTTCAAATCCAGCAAAGCTGCTGGGGGACTCTATAGGTAAGGGAAATTAGCCATGTAATGAGAATTCTCCCTAACAGGCCTGTCTCACCCTCCTTCTCCTCCTGCGTCTCCTCTGTGGTGCCTGCTGTTGTTGTTGCTGGTGTGGCAATGCATGCATGTCCTCCATCCCCAGTATTGCTACTACTATTGGAATCATCTTGGTGTGGGAGGGGGTGTGGTGTGTGGGTGTGCTCCTTTTGTGCTGGCCCAGACTCCATTGCCTCCACCTGTGCTGATTGTGTGCACCTATGGCAGTTGGGAACACTGCACATAGCATTTTGTGGTTGGTCACAATGCCGGCATTACCGGCATGCCGGTATCCCCTGTTAGCGCCTTCATGATGCCGATATTTGCTTGTCCGCCTGACTTGTGATTTCCTCCCATTAGCGGCATTCCGGTATTGCTGGTATGATGGCCCGCTGCCCGCGCCAATGCCGCTATTAGAGGCACCGTTACTAACGGTTGTGTAACGGTTGTGATGGCCCGGTAAGTCCTCATTCGAGGGACCCGGGCCTGTATTGCGGTAAGGAGGCAAACATTCCGCTAAAAGCGGCATGGGTACCTCCTACCTCCTGATGAGGGCCAATGTCTCCACTTGGCCTAAATGAAGACTACTACGTAGGACCATACCTTTGAATCAAAAACAAACTAGTTACAACACATCATCATCAACTAGGAATGTACCATAAACTAGGAATGTATCCCTATGAACAACCAGAATTCCCAACTGTGACAATACCAGAAATTACTTGAAGTAAGGCTGAACCATGAACTATTCCTGAATGAATAACTATTGTTAATGGTGGTATTCAGTATGTTACAATAGTGAAAGATAATGTATGTCTGATAATGTTAGACAATGAATGTATTATCTATCATGACATTGGAAAGGGAATAACAAGGCACCTCATACTGGCAAAGATCCGAACGACTATTGAATCCGTAACTATATATATGTACAGTGACATAATGATGTTCAACTATCAGAGGTGAATAGGAGATAAAAAGAACCTCCTTAGATAATCATTGTTTACCACTCAGTATACATGATCCCCATTAAGGAGAATACAATGACATTGGTTACAAGGGACAAGTATATATGGAAATTCATTTACATTGTAGAAATGTAGAATTCCCCAATTTAGAGAGATGAACCAATCATAAGCAAGCAATTTGCACCATAAGGTCTTACCTTTTGAAAAATCATGACATTGATTGAAGTGGTCTTAATATATTTGACTGATGCTTTCACATCACATTGGCTAATATGAAAAATATAAAACGAATCACAAGGCCATTAGGTGATAGATAAAAATAGTCACCATAGTATGTCACGAGCTGTTAAGTATAACATTTCAAACCAAAAATTGGTCAACATCATGTCAAAGAATAGCAATCTTTCACGAATGATTATTCAGGAATTTTATTTAGTATATTTATACTCTTAACAACATTAGTAACTGATTATTGGAGCCTGTAAATTAATAAGAAATAAAAACATGAAAATCAGGAGGATAAACATAAGAAAAGGTACATTTCTCCAACACAAATTTCTGTTTACATCCATGATGTCATCTGCGTCAGACGCAATGTAATGACGTCACGGGAGTGTAATGATGCGACTATGAATAGCGGCCATTTTCCTTGCTCTGAATCTCATGGCTGGAGAATTGGGAGAATCCAGATCCATCGGGGGTCTCACACTCGGGTAAACTCTAGATTTAGGTTTTAACACAACCCAAGAACATCTCTAAGATGCTTGGCCCTTTTATTTTGATTTTTTAACAAATTTGACATCTAACATTGGGTGAATAACCTAATGACACATTTGTTCACAGAATTCGGTGGATGTTAAAATCTTTCTGAAATGGAGTTCAATTTTTGGACAAACAGTTCACACATTCAGCTCTTGATCCTTTACCTGTCCTCAGATTCAGGTAATCTCCTTCTAAAAATGATTTTCCAAATAAGCATTACTCATTAATAATTGTTATACATTGTGGAATACTCAACCGATAAGATACATTTACATGTATATATTTCTTCACAGCCAGAAGAGACATCGTATGGCAATATGAGCTAAGGTGGCAGTGCCTAGGGCATTGGATTCTAGCATCAATAAATATGCCAGTACTAGGAGCACAAGACTATAACACGTGTAAGTAATGATCCCAAACATTAACACTATCTCAGTAAGCATAATGATATGTCATCTATCTAGTGTACACATGAAGTGACTAGGAGGACGATAATACGGAACAACTGGAAACACACAGGAGTTTTATCACAGTGATAAAGAGAACACATAGACCCTCCATCCTTAGATAGACATGGATGAGAAGACAGCACAGGTCAGCAGGGTGATATAATGCTGAAGTGATTGTGAATTACAAAGAAAAGAAAAGTGTTTGAGATGAATAGGGAATATACAGAAAAGTGGTGACTTCCATTACTGAATTGGTTAACTAGTGGATAGTAATAACATAGGTAAGTGTGATGGAACACATGGTTCTCCATTGGCACAATGCCCGACCTGGTATATGAGTTTCTTTTGAAAAATCAGAAATTGGAATTAGAGTTCAAATACTATAATTTGAAGATGGTATTAATAATTTTTTGTAATCTGTACAGAGTAAGAAAAATACTGATTATGTTTTTCAAATATATTATTTACTAGCTGTCCCTGGCCACGCGTTGCTGTGGCTCAGTCTGGTTAAATGGAAAAGAAAGAAAAGAGAAAGTGCACCGTTCTAATATGTTTAATTTCACAATGCTTGTTGGTATACAATATTTTTTGTTGTTCCATTGTCTGTGCAGATATAGAGATTGTCGGGTTTGCTGACTGTAGAATCCACAACATATAATTGTCCATGTGAGAAGCAATCCGTGTCTAGATCTAAACCTCACAATTCTAAAGATTGGCCTTGAGCTTTGTTGATGGTGATTGCAAACGCAAGTTGGCATGAATTGAGCTGTTACGATTTCTGCGCCGAACGAAGTCATTTGGAAGCATGAGTTGTATTTCCTGATGTTAGATAGGAAATGCTTTGATTCAGTGGTATATCCGGCAAGCAAAGTTTTTAATGGCTCTGGCGGTTCTCCAAGTTGAGGCAGTTTAATTTTCTCGGCGGCACAACACATTCCTTTCGTTTCTCCATTAAATTTCAGAGCCTTGCAATAAGGACACACTACAGTCATAGTGCCGATGAGAACATGCCGGCTCAAACTATAATCATCAGCTGGGTTGTACCGGAATGCAAGGCGATTGTAATCGCGTGATTGCTGAGCACAGAGTTGTGTTTGATGCTGATCTGCTGTTTCTCGTTGACGTCTTTCAGCCACTCTCAGCCTGTCGCGTTCATTCTGTTGAGAACGAAGCAGATCAGAAGCTGCAGAATGCGATCGCCGTGCTCGCAACCGTGCATCCTGACGTCTGGCTGCACGTCGCTCTGCTGCTTCCTCAGCACGTATTTGAGCCATTCTAGATTGGAAACATTGAAATGGAATCTTAAAGTAGTAAAATATTTAGTATAGCGTGTGTTGCTTTTACGTCCAACCGATGGGGCTGTTTTTCAGTAAAATATTTAGTATAGCGTGTGTTGCTTTACCCTCCAACAGATGGCGCTGTTTTTCAGAAAAAGCATGTTTTTACCTGTCATAGATGTGACATCTATGTATAGTAGGTATATAAAAACACATGCATATTCGAATGCAACATTGTGTCAAAATTTCAAAGCAATCAGTGGAGAACTTTCGGAGATTTAAGATTTTGAACAAACGAACACTTACATTTGTATTTATATAGATATAAACAATAGCCCCTGAAGAAGAGAAATATATATTCAAAACGCGTCGGGCATTAAAGGACCAGAATTTCAAACAAAACATTTTGGAAAATCTTCTTTTGAGAACAATTATTATTTGAACATTTGAATAACATTTCCTTTTGGATTAAATCATTGTTTAACAACCTTACATTGAGATCTAAAAACATTCTAAAAAGTTGGGCTTATTAATTGAGCCAATCACACTGTGCAGGGGACGCAAGTTCCCCAAAGTGGGAACTTTTTTGTTTCAATCCATCCTATCTGAGGTCCATTGCAATCATTCTGACTCACACCTAATAGCCTCATTCAAAGCCTTCATCAAATGACTTTGATTTTACTTCACTCTCCCCCCAGAATTACATTTTTCTTACTACCAACCTTATTGTTTCACTTATACTCAAGTAGTTCACGCAGCAGAATACATACTTTGAATGGAATTTGTAGGGGCCCTCAGTCTGATGGATATAAGTCTCTGAATCAATGATAACCCCTGGCATTGCTTTGGTCAGGCTTGGCCTCCCTGCCACTAATATGAGTAGTCCTGCCCAAACTGCCGAACCACAAGGCCTAAAAATGCTTGCTGTGGCTTGTGTTCCAGTGAATGTAATGTGTCAGGGTCCTCAGCTGTTTATGCACCTGGTGTAGAAATCTGTGTCCAAGCATCGCCACCTGCCATTGATTCTTTGCTACAATTAACCATCGTATTGGGCATTATTGGAACAACTGTTCTATTCCCACATATACAAACCTACTTTCAATTATAGAAATCAACGTGATAGTTTGAAACAATAGATACCTTAAAAATGAGAAGTTTGAAATGTAAGTAAGATTAAAAGTGCAGTTAAAAAAGCACCACAGGATCTTGCTAGACAGCTGTAGGCTGCCTGCTTGAGCATGTGTGCTACCTCACTTAGAGGTGTGCATGGCACTCCACATCCCTGGTCATTTCTGCTTTCATGGCTGTGGGGCATAAATCATTGTCCAGGGCAAGCAAAGAAATCCTGACTGTGCCGACTGCAGTACAGCTCCTCAGAATGCTAATCGTGAAATCCCACCTGCCTGTTTTTACCCCCCTAGTCTCCACCCCTCACCCTAAGTCCCAGTGGTGATTTACTTTTTTTTAATTGCGTATAGTTAAAATACATTGAAAAAAAGCAAGAAAAAAAAAAGAAAGGAAAAACCCCACCACTGACCATGCCTCCTTTCTAGGGGGTGCAGGGGTTGGCCTTGTGGGGGCCTGGCCGCCTGGCACTCCTGCTGGAGCAGGGCCTGGTGGAAATGTCTGGGTTCAAAAGTAACACCATTGAAATGGGCCTGAGGGCATGGAAAAAGTGGGTATAACAAACAAACAACCTTTCCAACAGAGTGATACTGCAAACACAAATGCCCGTATCTGGGTTCCATGTGGGGTCATGATATTAATTGGAAAGCACCTGCCTCTTGGAGCCTTCTGCTACTTCAGGTGGACTCTGGTATTTTCCTCTGTGTCTTCTCATTTACCTTCAGATTCTGCTTTTAGACTCCACCCTGCACTGGCAATTTCCACTTCATATTACCCCAGAAAGAAAGCGTTGTGAGACAGTGTTTCTCTTGGTGTGGGTCTGTAGGGAAGGATGGGAGCACCTTAGTGTGCTCTGGAATGGAGGCAGGGAGGGGGCATCCTGGTGTGCTCTGGAATAAAGGGAGGGGGGCATCTTGGTATGGGTCTGGAGGTTGGGGTGAGGGTATCTTGGTAGCCTGGTGTGTGCTGGAATAAAGGGAGGGGGGCATCTTGGTGAGCTCTGGAATGGAAGGACGGGGCACATTGGTGTGCTCTGAAATAGAGGGAGGGGGGTATCTTGGTGTGCTCTGGAATGGATGGAGAGGGACATCGTTGTGTGGGTCTGGAGGTTAGGATGAGGGTATCTTGGTATCTTGATGTGCTCTGGAATGGAGGGATGGTGCATCTTGGTGTGCTCTGGAATAAAGGGAGGGGGCATCTTGATGTGCTCTGGAATGGAGGGGGCACCTTGGTGTGCTCAGAAATGGAGGGAGGGGTATCTTGGGGTGCTCTGGAATTGACAGAGGGGGATATCTTTGTGTGGGTCTGGAGGGCAGGATGTGGCATCTTGGTATGGTCTAGAGGGAGGGATTAGGGCATCTTGATGTGTGAAGGGAGGAAAGCATCATAATATAGATTGAGAGGGAGGGATGGGGCATCTTGCTGGGTTCTGGATCAGGGGGAGGGGGCATCTTCAGGTGGGTCTGGAGGGCAGGATAGGGGCATCATGGTATGTTCTAGAGGGAAGGATGGGACATCCTGTTGGGGTCTGGAGGGTGGCATGGGGCATCTGTGTGTTTACCTGGAGGGTGGGATGGGGCATCTGTGGGTTGGGAGGGTGGGATCGGTCATCTATGGGGCACCTGCATGTGGGTCTGAATGGTGGGCTGGGGTATCTGGTTGTGGGCCAGGAGGGAGAGACATCGTGGGCAGGGTTGAACATTGCCAGGAGCCGAGAGCTAGTTAGCTCCTTCTTCTAATCAAGGAGAACCTGGTTAGCTTGAAACCAACAGCTGGCCAGAGCTGCTGGCTCAGCTGGCAATTGGTGCCGAACAAATATGTTACAATTACTTTTGACTGTTTGAAAATGCTAATAAGGAACAATTAGGGCACATCTTGTACACATTTAAACATAATGAAACATATGCAATGAACAAAAATGTTACAGTGGATCTCATGTGCTACATAGATTCCTGGTGAACTTGGTACTTTCTCCTGGTTCCCCAGTGGTAGCTCCTGCTTACTGGGTGATGCCTGACACCCAGACGCTGGTTTTAGCTCCTGCTCATTAAATCTTAATTTTGAACCCTGTTGGTTATAAATCTTGAGGAGTGAGCTGTGGTCTGCAGTGGCTTATGAGCTTGTTTTTATTTCTACTGTTTGGAGGCGGCCCCAGAGTTCCAGGAGTAGCTGACTCTATATCTCCCTCATTAAACCACAGAATGGAGCGTAGTGAGGTCGAGTGAGCTGTGGTCTGCAGTGGCTTATAATCTTGTTTTCATTTCTACTGTTTGGAGGCGGACCCAGGGTTCAAACCCCCAACAGTGGCGACAAAGGTGGGATGGATGCTCGCATTGCTTGAGTACGGGGTCACGCTGGTGTACCGGCCAGGAGCTAACAATGCAGCGGACTACCTCTCCCGGCATCCCGGAGTGCGTGGGGGAGTGGTAGGAGACACCTGCGCAGAAGAGGCGGACGACCATGTCCGGATGGTAGTGGAAGGAGCAACACCAAATGCGATGCCCCTGTCGGAGCTGGAGGCTGCAGCGGCCGAGGATGGGTGCTTCCAAATACTGAAGCAGTCGATGCAGAGCGGATCCTGGAAGTTCGTCTTGGAAGCTCTCGCGGGGCGGACCCATGAGGCGAAGACCGCCCTTGAACAACTGTGGAAAGTGAAAGACGAGCTGTCATTCTCGGAGTCGGGACTCCTACTCCGAGGGGATCGCATAGTGGTCCCCCACTCCAAAGTAGGTGATGTGATCACTCTGGCCCATCACGGGCATCAGAGTGCCGCCAAGACTAAGGCAAGGCTGCGGATGAAGGTCTGGTTCCCGGAGCTGGAGAAAAGGGTCGATGACTTTGTGGCAGCCTGCGTATGGTGTCAGGCAGCCTCCCCGGTGCAGAGAGAACCGGCCATCGAAGCCATGCCTCGGGGACCAGGCCCTGGGAGGTCGTTCATGCGGACTTTGGGTCCACGTCGGTGGGCACCCACTTTATGGCCATAGTTGATGAGTACTCCCGGTACCCCGAGGTGGAGTTTGTGGAGTCGGTGGCATTCGAGCAAGTGGTAGTCGCCGTGGAAAAGATATTTGCAACCCATGGATTTCCCCTGACGCTATGCTCGGACAACGGGTCGCCGTTCCAAAGCGAGCGGTTCTCAGAATTTCTAGCCAGCTGTGGAGTCAAACATCGGAAGATATCCCCATTGTGGCCTCGAGCCAACGGTGACGCAGAAAGGCTGATGCGAACGCTGAACAAGACATTTCGGATTGCGCAAGGACAAGGTCAGCCTCTCCAACGGGCCTTGTATCAATTCCTGAGAGTGTATCGCACCTCTCCACACGCATCCACTGGTGTCGCCCCGGCGGAGGCTTTATTCCGGCGATGCCCCCGGGGGCTACTGCCAGAGGTACAGGAGAAAGAACCCGGTGTGATCAACGACCAGCAGGTTGAGGCCGACCGACTGGCCAGGATCAGCCAAGAGAACTTGCGCCGGGGTCTTCATCCCCAGCGGCTGGAACCCGGGGATGAGGTGCTCATCCGGAACCGACATCCTCATGGGAAGCTGTCCCTCCCTTACGAACCAGAGCCCCTGGATGTGGTCGCCGTGAAGGGGTCGATGGTGACGGCCTCAGATGGGCGATCGGCTGTCACCCGAAACGTCAGCTTCTTCAAGAAGTTGGGGGACTCGAGAACTGAACCCCCTCTGGACCCTGGTGTCGCTGAGATACCTGAGGATGATGGGCCCCCTCTCGGTGCCCTGGCCTCTCCGATTCGAGGGGCTGCTGCTGATGGACTGCCGGTGCCGGAGGTGAGCGGGAGGTACCCCCAGAGGGCTGGGCGAGGGAAACCCGCTTACCTCAGCGAGTATGTGTTGGGACAGTTGGAGAGTCATCCGGAGTGAGGGGACCCGGGTGGCTGACATTAAAGGGGCATGGGTTCAGGATGGGCAGTTTGTTTTGTTGTGTGATGTATCGTGTTTAAGTAATGTTGCAATTGTGTTTCCTCCTGAAAAAGGAGGAGTGTGGCGTTGCCCCGCAAGGGCTGCGCACGCGGCGGCATGACGTTGCACGTCGCCGCGTGCAGCTTTAATAAACAGGGCGTTCCCGGAAGCTGGCAGAGCGACCGGGGAGCCCGAAGCCGACAGACGTGTGTGAGTGTGCTCTGTCGGGTTGGGGGCTCACGGGCACGCATGGGGGCCAAGGACAAACCCCCAACAGGGAGTAGAGTGAGGTCAAGAGAGATGTGGTCTGCAGTGAATTCAAATAATTTTTTAATTTCTGCTGTTTGGATGCGGCCCCAGGGTTCCAGGAGTAGCTGACTCTATATCTCCCTCATTAAACAGCGGAGCGGAGCGAGGTCGATAGAGCTGTGGTCTGCAGTGGTTAATCATCTTTTTTAATTTCTACTATTTGGAGGCGGCCCCAGGGTTCCAGGAGTAGCTGACTCTATATCTCCCTCATTGAAACACAGAGCAGCGCAGAGTGAGTTCGAGTGAGCTGTTGTCTGCAGTGGTCCGCTATGAATGCAAAGCCACAATGACACAAGGGGCCTCATTACGGCATTGGTGGTAGCCATGCCGCTATTGGCGGCATGGCTGCCTCCAAAACCGGGTCCGGGTTCCCTGAATGGGGTATTACCGGGCCATTCCGAGTTTGGAGGGCCCGGTAATTCCTCCCTCAGGGAACCCGGGGCCGGACCTTCCCCGTTCCCATTCGAGCCCCCATAGGGCTCAATGGGAATGGGTGCAGGGAGCTAACAACGGGCCGATTACGACCGGCCCCTCGCGGGACCAGGTAATGTCGCCTGGTTTTACCAGGCAACCTTACCGGGTCCCGCGAGGGGACCTCATAATCAGGCGGAATGGGTTTAACGGGTCCGCATCCATTCGCGGCACCCGTTAACCCATTCCGCAAGATTGTAATGAGGCCCAAGGTCTTTTTTGAGGTGCTGGCCACTCCTTTTCAGTGATATACTGTCTGGCGCATTTGCTGTGCTCTCATTTATCACTGCTACCCGATCTATTGTTTACATTCCTTGGGCAGCCAACTACGGTGATTATTTGCTGCATATTTATTTCGTGCCCGGACTAGGAGTGTGTGCGGGAGTGTGGTTTCCCCTAGCAGATTCCATAGCCTGCCGCAGCCTGCCCTGGCTTTCCGTGCTACGGACATTTCTATATTTTTTCAAAGATTTCAGCATTTGTCTGCAGCTGTTGGACATGGCTTCTCATTCTGCTGTACATTCTATCTGCCATCTTAAGATAAAGTGACTCACTATTACTACTATTATTATCACCTACTGCTCGCCCTTCTGACTATCTTGTGCTCCGTGTGTGCAGGAATGTGGTTCTCTTTGGGGTTTCCATAGCCTGCCACAGCCCGTTGCTCAATCTTTCCTAACTCTGCACCTTTGAAGGCATTCACAAACCACGGCTGCCAGTATTGGCGATATATGTTGGGAAAGCTACCTTGCTTGGAGCTGTAAAGTTTCACGCTGAGGGGCCATATTTGTACGTCCTTGTCCGGACTTGTGACTGTGTATTCCCAGGTGTGTGGCCTTCTGCACAGGAGTGTTACTATTGCTTATATTGAATATTATTTCTCTTATAGGCCTTTTCAACAATTTTAATGATTTATATACCTAATTTTATGAAACAACATATTTTACATTTTACAATTCAATAGTGTTGACTTCAGGCTTATGGTGATTTACTGATTCTGGCCCTGGTTTAATTTGAAAGGGTGTTTATAGTGTAAATTACATTGATGATTTGTGAGCGCAAAACTGGTTAACACTATATTCAGAGAAACGCTGTGCTAATAATCACCTATCATGCCTTGGAAACACTGCTTGAGGTCTAACAACCAGAAAATAAGTAAGTAAACATCTGCCCCTAAAACAATTTGTATTTTTGTACTTGTTTTTTATAGATTTTTATATAGAGCTTTTTACCAAAACGTTTCACAGAGAAACAGTGGACAGTACATTAAAATCAGCGTAAACAATTGTGTTCGGGATCAGCCAATAGCAATCAAACAGTAGACTGAAGTAAGTGACATTTTAGGGAGGAGCGAAAAAGAGAGTAAGAGGTTATGGATCGAAGAGATAGTGGAAGAAGGTTCTAGTGGAGAGGGACCAGCAGTTGAAAAGATCGAAAGCGAGATTGTGCACAAGGGGCATGTGGAACAGTAAGTAAAAAAAGTCCAGCAGAGCGGAGAGGACGAGAAGGAGAATACAATGAAGGAAGAGAAGCAAGGTAAACAGGGGCAAGGCCATGTCAAGATTTGAATACTAAGCATATAGTACGAGGTCAAGGCGGTTTCTGTAGAGTAACATGAATGAAACCCAGACTGAGTAGGAGGAAGAAGAGATAATGATTGGTAACAGGGAATGGGAGAAAGGTAATTGAGGCAATACTTCTAAACCACGTGTCACGAGTTCCCCTAGCAGATCCCGCACTAGAGGTTGCAGGACTGGGACTATTGACTCCTACTTTTCTTCCGATCCTATTGTTCCATCCAACACTGTGCCAGTAATTACCCAGGCTAATACGTGTATAGTTAGAAATACTGTGCACAGTGAACCTAGCAATAACACGGTGCACTCAGAACTATCCTTCTCTGGGATGGATAATAACCACTCGCTATTGGCCTTATGTTATTTGCTGCGTGACTCTTTGGCACCTGAGCCTACTACACAAGCCCAGGGGGATCCCCTTGAAGTTGCAAATGACATGATACCTGGGAGACTCAATTAAGAAGTTGGAAGCCCTTCTGGGGCAACTAGTACATCTAATACAGATAATGATTCTGGCCCCAGGCTTTCTGCACCCCCCAATATGAATCCCCTCGACGAAGTTGCAATATTAGATAAATCTATTTCTGAGGATATGGCACAGCATTGTGATCACCAAACTCAACTTTCAGTGCTCCAATTTGCCATGAAGGTTTTATAAAAAATGTGTGGCAACATTTTGGGGGAGGTATCTACCCTCTCTAGCAACATCGCCCTGAAATCGGATGATGACGAAGAGCTAGATAAGCTCATTTAGGCTGCTGTTCCTTTCACCTCCGATTATTTAGATCAGCACAATGCTGTTGCAGAGCCTGTAGAGGATAGTATCATTGATGCTGATCTGGTGGTGGACGAAACTGCTGAATCCATTAGCGATACCTCCACTGTTTTCCTTACTAGGAAATAACGTAGAAGGAGAAAGAGGCTGAACAAGCTGAACGTGCCTAAACACGTTGAAACCAAGGGTGCTAATAACCCAGACGATGACCATAACACACAAGAGATGGTGAATGGTAATAATACTAAAATAGTGAAGGATAAAAGAAAAAGGGCTACCAAGGTTAAAGGTACTCTAACTAGCTGGGCCCTACACGATAGGCACCAGACACCCCCACTTCCTATTGTCAATGATGCAAATTGTGAGGCACCCTGAGTGCATATTATTAACACTGACAATAGCCCTGTCCCACACCGGCAGGCAAATCGTCCTCTGGTAACCTTTGATGGGTCTTCTGGAAGAGAACAAGGTTTCAATGTGGTCTCTGACGACACCCTAGAGGCTGTGTCGTAGGTGCCCTCCTCCACAACCATGCTCCCCTCCTAATGTTTACCATCAAAAATAATAATCCGGGTAAAACTAAGGCCCATCCCCATATAAATCGGACTGAATACCTATCCTTATTTATTTACTTAGTAATTTATATAGCGTTCAAAGCCTGAAGGCATCTAGGCGCTTTTCTTGACAGACAACACGCAAAGCGAGTTGCAGTGGTTACATTGTTGCAAGGTATCACAGTTACAGTGTTGTCAGCAGAGCAGTACAATACTATATAGTACAAAGGTGGTTACATCAATGCAGGTAGCGGACATTACCTTGTTGTCATCATACAGAACAGCACTGGGTAGTTACATAGTTACGGGTAGTGGGGTTACAATGTTACCAGAAGTAATAGCAATACAGGGTGAACAATACAAGTCAAATTATACTGCTAGGTCAATCTACTAAGTGGGGTTGCTGGTCTAAGGTGAGCAGGGTGAGAGAGTTATTTAGCAAGCTCCTAGCTGAAGAGCCAAGTTTTGAGGTGTTTGCGGAAAGCTCAGTAGCAGCTTGCGGATCTCAGTGTTACTGGTAGGTTGTTCCACTGTATAGCAGCCACCACCAGGAAGCTGCAACCACCGGCCTTCTGGCGCTTGAATCTGGGTGTGGCCAGGCAGTGCGTGTATGCAGAGCGTGTAGGTCTCGAGGAGTGGTTAGGTGTGAATTTACCTGTGAGGTATTTAGATGCTAGCTTGTGTATGTATTTGTGTGTCATAGCGAGTGTTTTGAATTGAATGCGCTCAGAGATGGGGAGCTAGTGAGTGTTTCTTCTAGTCGCTGAGATGTGTGATTTCTTTGGTATATTTAATGCTGCTCTAAGAGCATTATTTTGGATCATTTGTAGCTTGTTAATATTGTGGATCCTTTTGCCTGCATAAAGGGCATTGCAATAGTCTAGTCTAGACAATATAAGTGCTCAAGCTAGGGTAATGCAGCTGTTGGGTGATAAGAATGGTCTGCAAGCGGTGATGAGCTTAGCTATATAGGCAGTAGCAGATGCAGTGACGTGGACTTGTCGCGTCAGGGTTAAGGACGAATCCAGGTAGAAGCCAAGGGTTTTCACTTCGTTAGATCATTTCATGATATTACCGTTTATGTTAAATGATTTGAAGGAGTTAGGTAATTTGTGGAGGTGGTGTTGGGAACCTATAAGGAGGATTTCCGTATTGTCATCATTGAGGCATAGCCCATGTAAGGCCATCCAAGCTTGGATTGTCTGGTAGATTCTGTTTAATGACTCGGAGTCTGTGTCATGAGAGCCAGTGATCCGTATGAGGATCTGGCTGTCATCTGCATAGTTAGTGTAGGTGATACCCAGTTCAACAAGTTGGTCAAAATAGAGGTTTTGTGAATATGTTGTATAGGGTAGGGGAGACGCAGGAGCCTAGGGGACTCCGCAAGTGACCCGGGCTGGTGTTGCCGCTGAGAGCAATGAGACGTCTCTCATGGTTCTATCCGTGAGGAAGGATTTCATCCAGAGAATTGCTTTTGGTGAGAAGTGTGCTGCTACGGCAAAGTGGTTCTATAGTATGTCGTGATTGACTAGGTCGAACGCTGTGGAGAGGTCTAAGAGGAGAAGGAGCGCTAGGTTGCCATTGTCTTTTAGCTCATCCATTTGTATTTTAGGTTTGGGGTTGAATGACCGATGTAGGAATGTTCGAGGGAGAAAAGACTGAAGATCATTTTTTTTAAATAATCTTCTGTCTTTTCTCCCCTGAACATTTCTGACTTGAGCAAACCCCTGCCCACAACCGCAACCACCCCACTCACCCCCCCAACTTAACTTGCTTCTGACTTGCAGGTCCCTGCAACGCCTGTTGCCTTTCACTTCTGTGATCGAAAACCGGAGCCGCAGGACCCTTTCCTTTTTATTTTTTTCAGGACTATGGGACAGCTGCGCGGGACACCCCGCAACCCCTGCTCACAGTATAGTGAACATGCATGGCAGGGAGGGGACACCCCCTCATCCACCACAGCCCTTTAGTCCTAAATAAGGTGCTATCAAATGGTCTACATTTTAAAGTCCAACTTTTAGAAAGTATAACATTTGGAAGTACCTTATTTAGGACTTTTGATTGGGTAGGTCATTTCTTTTTGGTCTTTTTGGCTGAAACCATATTTTAAGGTCAAGTAGAGCTGTTTCAGTCCTGTGTCTTGGCCGGAAGCCGGATTAATGCGTGCCAAGGAGATTATTGGTTTCCAAGTAGTTCTGAATCTGGAGGTAAGCTGCACTTTCCAGTATTTTTAGAAGAAATGGTAATGTAGTTATAGGTCTGTAGTTGGTCGGTATATTGGGGTCTAGAGTGTTTTTTTTTAATAGTGGGAGGACCCTGGCAGCTTTGAAATTGGCCGGGACAGAGGCACTTTCGAAGAATGCATGAATTAGGCTGGTGATAAACGGGGTCGGTTCAGATGCGCTATCGCCCTGACATCTTGACAGTTTAAGGCTTTCATTGTCGGAAATCGGTGAGCATTCGAAAGGTCTGTCAGCTTTGTGGATGATGGGGCTGGGAGTCGGTTGATTCAGATTGAGGATAGTTTTTTCTATTCGATTTTGGTTTGCAGGAGGGTGATTTTATCTCTTAAAGCTTTCTGAATGCTGGAACACCAGCTCTCGTCTTTGATGCAGCTTTCTTGAGGTGTAACTGGGGACTCAAGTTCTCGCAGGATGGAGAAGGGGTCTTTGGATTCTGATTTAGCATTTGAGATTCGCTCGTTATAGGTGGTACTTTTAGTTTGCAGGATTGCCTGCTTGTAGTTTTTCGAGGCTACAGCGAAGGCTCCTTTATTCCGTGATGTTGGATATTTTTTCCAGTACATTCAGCTGTTCTTTTCAAATTGCAGAGGGCTTTTCAGTTGGGTGTGTACCACATTTTGAGGTGGGCAAGGGGTTTGGCTTTGCGTAGAGTTATGGGCGCTATCTTGTCAAGGGCTGTTAGGAAGGTTTGGTTGTAGAGTCCAACTAAGTCAGAGGGGAAGTAAGAATGTGAGTTGTGGAGAGCTGTGATGGGATGGAGCAACGGAAAGATGTTGTTGGCTGTGATCTTTCCTGAATTTCTGGCAAATTTTGTGGGAGCCTGTGGAGGAGAAAGGTCAACTCCCACATTCTTGTCTACATTGAAAGTGATTATGTGATGGTCTGACCATGGACAATGGGAATTGGAGGTGATGTTACAGTTAAGGTCAATTAGCCAGTCTAAAGTGTGGCCTTTAGTATGGGTGGAGTTATATATGCGTTGCAAGAAGCCTAGCGAGGAGATGGTGTTAGCTAAGGTCAGTGCATGATTGTCTTTAGGGTCGTTGAAGCCCAGGTTGAAGTCATCTAGTAATAGGCTATGCGTATTGGTCTTAGTGTTGGTAGACAGGAGTTGAGCTATATATCATCCTCAAAGGATGATATTGGTCCAGGAGGCCTGTAGATCAGGTGTATATTCAGTGTGATTGTGGGAGAGATGGTCATTTTGATTGACAATAGTTCCCCTGTTAGGAAAGTTGGGTTGGGTGATTCCCAGATGTTGATACTATTCTTGGCGATAATGGCTACTCCATCCCCTTTATTTGTAGGCCTGTCAGTCCTGTGTATGGAGAAGTTTTCAGGGATAACCAGCGAGAGGGCAGGGCCTGCTGCTGCATGGAGCCACGTTTCTGTGATTGCTAGGAAGTCAAGGTCATTGGCTGTGATCAAGACTGTGATGTCGGGGCGTGGCCAGCGAGCACGGGATGAGGACGTGATCCCTCGGAGCTCCCGCGGCCGTCAGCCAAAATCCTGGAAATATCCTGTAATTCGGGCACCACAACGGCGGAAAATATATCCAGGCGCAGCGGAACCCTGGGCGCTCAAATCGGCATAATACCGACCCGAACCGCAGCTCCAGTCGGGAGCAATTGGTCCGAGAAGCCCGAGACGCCGGCAACGGACAAGATGGACGCCGGAACAGCGGCCTAGAAGAGGAAGCGTAATACGGCGCCAACTGCAGGAGGTAGACACCCTGCCCCGCTGGGGCCTGAAGCAGCCGCGCAGAACCATAACGGAAAACGGAAAGCGGAGAGCGGAGGGGAGAGACGAGATCGTGGACTCCTGCCGGGCGGAACGAATCGTAGAGTGGGAGCCGCCTGCGACTGGGAATTTAGGCGGTCCCCACTGCCGGCCACATCACACCGTGTGCTTCCGAGCACACACGAATCCAACCCCCCGCACCCCCCCGTGGATGCGCTTGACCACCGGAGAGGCAGACACCCTGACCGGCTGGACCAGCTGGAGGGCGAAGGCGGGACACGAACCCGTGGAACGAGTCACACGGCGGGAGCTGCCCGCAACTGAGAAGGTAGGCGGCCCCGCTCCTAGAGACCACATCCAGCTGTGTGTTTTCGGGCGCACAGGGGCCCGGCCCCCGCGGGAGCGCTGTCTCACTGGAGGCAGCCTTGACTCCGTACCCCGGCCCGCGGGATAGAGCTGGCGGAAGGTTGGGACTCTGGGGATCGGAGTGGAGAGAGCGGCACCGAGGCGCCGGAGACGACGCACCAAGCCACTGAGTGACCTGAGGCTTGGTGCTTGGAACGCAACCTGTGGACTGACCTCTTAGCAATCCCACAACGAGAGGCCAACAATCAAGCACACAGTGCGGCAATAGAGGAGTAGAGGCAAACCCACTCATCAACCGTTGGCCGCCACCATATCCTACCAGCTCCGGAACGGGGTGCCGCACCTGCCCGCCCTACAAACTGCCTCAAGAAGCATACGTCGCAAAGCCTTATCAACAGTGCGTGAGTGGGGCCAATCTCCCGAGGCCCACTAGACACCTTCAGATATGGGTAAGGATAAGGCAAGAGGCACGACAACGCAGAGCAAAATAGAACAGTATGCGACCCCCGCCCAAGCCCTCCCGCCGGAACAACCCGGTACTACCGCAACACCGGAAACGGAGGAGAACATTTCGCTGAAGGATGTCATGAACGCCATAGCAAGTTCGAGAACCTCGATGGAAAAGAAGATGGATGGCATCAGCGCAGATGTGTCATTATTACGCCACGACCTCCAAAAACTCACAGCCCGCACTGGAGAAGCCGAGGGTCGAATATCAGAAACAGAGGACAATGTAAGGACGATGAACCAGCAAATGTCAGGAGCGCTAGCTCGCCTCAGAGCATTGGAAGAAAGAGTGGAAGAGGGGGAGGGCAGAGCGAGACGAAACAACATTCGGATCCTCGGTCTGCCGGAGAAATCGGAAGGAGCAAGCATGGAACTGTTTCTAGAGCAATGGCTCGCAGACATCTTTGCCCCCAAGACCTTGTCGAACTTCTTTTCAATTGAACGGGCCCACCGAATGCCAACTGGCAGGCAAATCCCAGGTGCCCCACCCCGCACAGTGATTGCGAAACTGCTGAACTATAGAGACCGAGACGCAATACTCCAAATGGCCAGAGCCAAGAGCACTATAACGTTCAACGGCTCCAGAATAGGTTTTTTCCCGGATTTCACTAGAGAAGTGCAAAGAGCCAGACAATCCTTTGGCCCTCTCAAAAAACGTCTCCAGACCCTCAACGTAAAATACGGACTCCTATTCCCGGCGCAGCTGAAGATATACTTTAATGGAACAACTGTGCACTTCACGGACCCAGCTGAAGCTTGGAACTGGGCAGCAAGACACCTGGAGGGCGACTGGAGGCCAGACGGAAGAGAGGGTAACGGTAGGAATCGCCCAAGGCGGGACAGGGCACCTCCTGAACCCCCGCAGCACCAACCCCAGGCACAGCCAAACAGGGATAATGACTGAAATGGAGAATAAGGTACCCACTCGCAGTTATGCTTTGAGCCCTGGCGCCATGTTATTAGTCCATGCTAACAGCAAATTAACTGTGAACCCGATGTCTGTGTAACTGACGGCCCGGTCCACGCAACCCCCACGGCCGGAACAAGGCAACTTAGGACTGAGTAGTGTTATACCACTTGAGGAATAGTCCTGGGTTGATGAGTTGACTGTCCCCTGACAGTCGGTTGTATTTGTATGTTTGGGCGACAGGTACTTCAAGTTGGGGTGGAGTATAGGGTGGGGGAAGAAAGAGAAAGGGAAAGTTTTAATGTTGTTTTGTTAGCTCGGATTCATAGCACGCCCAACCACAGACCTGAGAACAGTCCGCTGTACATTACACCCTGCTGTACTATGTATTGGAACCACATCCCCAACAGATACACCAAGGGGAGGCAGCTCTCCCGACCCAAACACCCTGCGCGTCCTTTAACGGAAAGCTCTAGATGACACACCCACAAGCACACCCACCCCCACCCGATCGCCCCAGGTCCCTTAAGCTGCTTAGTTGGAATGTGAACGGAATGGGCTCTGGGATTAAAAGACGCCTGATTAAACAGCTGTTGAATAGGCATTCTCCCGATTTGGCCCTACTATCGGAAACGCACCTAGCGGGAACACACTGCACCTTTTTTCAGAGAACAAATTACAGGACCGCATTCCATGCAGGGTACACGATGGGATCCAGGGGCACCCTTATTCTTATACACAAAAGGCTCCCGTTCTCCCCACAGGTGGTGGAATTGGACCCACGGGGTCGCTATGTACTCATTCTAGGTACACTCTGGGGCGAAACGCTGGCCATTGTATCAATATATTCCCCACCCGGACTGGGCCAGGGACTCTTGGAGGATGTCACCGCTCTCCTGGGGACACACCACCCAGATCGATGGGTCCTGGGGGGAGACTTTAACGACGTCATGTGCAATGCTATGGATCGTACCCATCTTAGAGGGCGTAACCCAGATGCTCCCACGAAACTCTCCAACTTTGTGTCTGCCTTGGGCCTCCGAGATGTGTGGCGCGAATTACATCCCCAGGATAGAGGCTACTCATTCCACTCGGGAGCACATGGCTCCCTCTCTAGACTTGATTACCTCCTGGTCCCGAACACAGACCTACATAGGGCAATATCTGCTGAATACCTCCCTCGTGGAATCTCGGACCACTCCCCCCTATTGATTGAAATACGAACACACTTTGTAACCCCCCCTAGAACGTGGAGGCTAAACAGCTACCACCTTGGCTTCCCAGAGTTGGTAGACCGCCTTACGGAGCGGTCTGATGAATACTTTGACATAAATATACCAGCAGTGGATGACCCGGTGGTGGTGTGGGAGGCCTATAAAACGGTGCTGCGTGGGGAGATCATCTCCTGGGTAGCAAACAAAAAGCGGGAGAGACTCCAAAAAATAGTAGAGGCAGAGGCTGAAATGGTCCAGGCCGAAAGCACGCATATACTTGACCCCACCCCGCAGACCCAAAGGTTCCTCAAACAAACCACAGAAACCCTCAGAAATATCATGCTAGATAATGCCAAACAGGCTCACTGGGACACCAGAGCGAGGATATACGAGCTGGGAGACAAGGCGGGCAAGATGCTGGCCTGGCTGGAGAGGAGGGAGGAGGGGAGACGTCATGTCAGGGAGATAGTTGCCCCAAATGGAGTTGGGTATCAGACGGACGCGGACATAGCAGAAGCATTTGCCCAGTTCTACGCGGAACTCTACCGAGCCCCGACAGCACCTTTCGACCCGACCCTATTGGATGAGATTACACTCCCGGTTCTGACACCACAACAACGGGAGGAGCTGGATTCGGATCTCGCTGAATCCGAGATAGCCGAAGCCCTAGCGCAACTCCAAACAGGGAAAACACCTGGCCCCAATGGCTTCCCGGCCGAGACCTGGCAGAGACTTGGAGGGAATAAAATGGCGACCCCCCTATACAGGATGTTTCTTGGTGCCCGCGACCAGGGCACCCTCCCACCTGACCTATGTAAAGCCACTATTGTGGTCATTCCCAAACCCGATAAGCCCCCGGAGCAGTGCGCCTCTTACCGGCCTATCTCGTTAATTAATAGCGAAGCCAAGGTTCTTGCGAAGCTCCTTGCCAACCGGCTGCAATCAGTAATCCATACCTTGATCCACCCGGATCAATGTGGCTTTATGCCACACAAATCAACGCGCATGAACCTGCGCCGGCTCCATCTGGCGCTGGAGCGGGCCCCGATCATTGACACCCCTCTCGCCCTACTGGCAGTAGATTTTGAAAAGGCCTTCGACTCGGTTAGGTGGGACTGCCTTTGGGAGGTCATGAAGCGCATGGGGTTTGGGGACAGCTTCCTGAAATGGGTGAAATTACTCTACACTAACACTCGAGCGGAGGTCAGAGTGAATGGTTGGTCGTCTCGGTCCTTCCCGTTGGGAAAGGGCACGAGACAGGGATGTCCCCTTTCTCCCCTTCTCTTTGCCCTGGCAATTGAACCTCTGGCCCTTTGGCTTCGACAAGACGCTGCATGGACGGGGTTCAGATGGCCTGAAGGACATGAGGACCGTGTTTCCTTGTATGCAGATGACCTCCTGATTTACCTGGGAGACCCAGCTCGGTCCTGCCCCAAGGTGACGCAGATGCTTGCCCGGTTTGGTGTCCTTAGCGGGCTTAAAATCAATTGGGGGAAATCAGTTCTCTTCCCGGTGAAAGGCAACGTGCAGGCTGACCCTCGGGAATGCCCGTACCGAACAGAACCGCAAGGTTTTCGATACTTGGGGATCTGGGTGACCACAAACCTGAGTGAATACACACTACGCAATTTTCAACCGGTCCTTGACCGTTTCGTTAATGACGCCCACCACTGGAGACTTCTTCCTCTTACGCCCATGGGAAGAGCCGCACTCTTTAAGATGATAACTCTCCCAAGGTTTCTCTATGTCTTACAAAATGCCCCACTAGGGATCCCGGACTCCGACTTTGGGCGGGTTGAATCCCTTTTTCGGGAACTAACATGGGGGGGTGGTCAACCGAGGATAGCGCTCACTACGCTCCAAAGATCGGTTTGGGAGGGTGGGATAGGAGCCCCGCGCCTCCAAACATATTATTGGGCTGCACAGCTGGCAGTAGTCAACGACCTGCTACATGGAGATAGGGAGCTCCCCCACATCAAGGCCGAGGTTGCAGCCATGCACGATACCGACCCGTGGCAACTGCTATACCAAACTCTTCCGAGACCCCTCCCACCAACAACCATGGTTCATACTATTGTGGTTTGGAAACAGGCGCATAGATTCGTTGGGTGGGGAAATAGTGTAACTGTGGCACAACCCTTGTGGAGAAATTGTAACCTGCCCGAGGTAAAGAAGCTTCAACCATGGTCTCGATGGGTAAGGGCTGGGATTCTGAGAGTTGGGGACATTCTTGAGGAGAGGGACATAGCCTCGTTTGAAACTATACAGCAAAAATTCCAACTCCCGGATACTGAGCGATATCACTATGTACAGCTGGCCCACGCCCTAAGAAACCACATACCGCCAGGTACCAATGTCCCGGACTACACACCAATAGAACGTAATATGTTACCAGCTCTTATCCCCACCAAATGCACCTCCATCCTATACAATGCTATTACATCCTTTGCCACACCGGAACTCACGACCCTGAAAACTAAATGGGAGGCAGATGTAGGGGTGATCGATCCAGAAGACTGGATCCAAGTACTAATGCACCCACGGGAGGTGGCCATCTCTTCCAGGATTCGGCTGGTTCAATTAAAAATCCTGCACAGGGTCTATTACCCCAGGACGATACTATACAGATGGGAAAGAGCCTTGAATCCGAACTGTCTCCGCTGTGGGGATGAGGAGGGGACCTTCTTCCACACCCTGTGGGCATGCCCCCAAATCCGTACCTTCTGGAGTGAATGCTGTACTGTACTTGGCAATGTCTTGGAGTGCCGCATACCACTAGACCCGAGGATTCTCATTTTGGGGGCGCCGGTTGAGACTGAACTTACTAAATGGGGCAAGCTGCTCCTGAACACAGCAGCAGGACTGATGAAGCGCAACATAGCGCAGAAATGGGGAGCCCCGGAGTCCCCAACGATGGAGCAATGGGCAACAGACATGAACATTTGTGCCACCATAGAACACCGAGTATATACCACCAGAGGATGCCCTACTAAGGCGGACAAGATATGGGGGAGGTGGGAGGAGATTGGTCCCTAGAACCGGCTGGACCTGGTCATATGCAATAAGAGGGATATGGTCGGAATGCACTAAAACCTGGGGTAATGTTATGAGTGATTGATACATGGTCTATTAATGGTTGTATTTTGGAAGGACATGCTAATCCATGAAAGCTGTTGTTGTGTAGTTTGGAATGTTTAAAACAATAAAAAATGTTTTATCAAAAAAAAAAAGACTGTGATGTCAAGCGCGTGGGCTAGTAATGATCTGGCATTGATGAGTGCACCACGGATAGTGGGCACTTTCATATGATTGTTGGCAATGGGTGGGTTCTTGGTGTCAGTGTTTTGTGGTAGGGGTGGGGTAGGTGGCTTACTGGAATTTACTTCGGCAAGGGGTCTGCAGGAGGCTTTGAAGCTGCCTGGTTTGAGAGTCCCGGTTTTGTATCCTCTAGGGTGGCTATTGACTATGGCGTGTGCATAGCGGGGGAGTCTGGAACTCAGATGAAGGTTCCTCCAAGGCATTGATGGAATGGAGGTTGAGGACTGGAGGTTAGGGTGCTTGCCGGAGAGCCTAGGTTGTCTGTGATGTATATAGGCCGGAGTGTTTGGGGCAGGTTGGTTTAAAATGGTGAGGATTTGCTTCCTTCCAATAGTCTCTATCTGGTGTACATTTGAATTAGGTTGCTGGAGTTGCAGATTAGTGTGATGCAGATTAGCGTGATGGGCAGTGAGAGGAGGTAAGAAGTGGGTCGGTGAGACGGAGGAGGAATCGGGAAGCTTGGGCGGCATGGTGGTTTCCTTGACTCTGAAAATCCTACCATTAAGGATTTTAGATTCCTGAGGTTTTGATTTTATTCAACCGATTAGGGACACTATTTGTCCCAGTTTAGCAGAATCCACTGTAACACTAATGAGACAACACAATTGATCAGGCGACAAAAACATCGTTTTGCTGATCTTGGTTATGAACTTGATGCTGTTGAGGAACGCTGTCTTCCTCTTCTTCCACAAAATGAAGACTTCAATGTGTTAAAGGGCAAAATCAAATCGATGGGTGATAACTCTGATTGTGCTCTACAAACAAACATTGTGGGGTTCTGAATAATGACAATACATTGCAAAGTAGAAATTGAGATCTTGCCATATCTTCCTGGAATACTCGTGGATTTTCCCTTATGACTGAGCCAGGTGGATCCACGGACTTGATCACAAAATGTGATATCTTCCTGTTGCAGGAGGTTTGGCTACTTACAGATATTTTTTTGATGGCTTCCAAATTTTTCAAACATTGACCAAAAAAGGGCACAGAGCCCGCCCTTATGGTGATCTTAAAATTGGCATTAAAAAACACCTGAACGCGGTAAGAATTAAGACCTGCATTGACCGACCCTATGTAATTGCAGTCCGAGTGAGTAGAGCTAATTCCAGTAACGCTATTAATATCATCAATATTTATGATGCACCTGGCGGCTCATCTAAGACTGAGGACATTACTGAATCAGTAATGGGTCTGATTGGAGACATAAAAAGTGCTATTGGAAAAGATCCGATTTATGTGGGAGGGGATTTCAATGCCACTTGCCTGTGCCAGAACGAACTATTGGAGACCAAATTTGTAAAGAGCAGGTCTCTTTTTGACAAGCCAGCAAAGAATTCCCCTAAGAGAGATGCCTGGGTCGATATCCTACTTGATTGGGACTGCCTGCTGCTGAATGCAGGGAGATGCCTGAGTCGATATCCTACGTGATTGGGACTGCCTGCTGCTGACTGGAGGGAGATGCCTGGGTCGATAGCCTAGTTGATTGGGACTGCCTGCTGCTGAATGGAGGGAGATGCCTGGGTCGATATCCTACTTGATTGGGACTGCCTGCTGCTGAAGGAAGGAGATGCCTGCGTTGATTTCCTACTTGATTGGGACTGTCTGATCCTGAATGGAAGGAGATGCCTGGGTCGATATCCTACTTGATTGGGACTGCCTGCTGCTGACTGGAAGGAGATGCCTGAGTCGATATCCTACTTGATTGGGACTGCCTGCTGCTGACTGGAAGGAGATGCCTGGGTCGATATCCTACTTGATTGGGACTGCCTGCTGCTGACTGGAAGGAGATGCTTCGGTCGATATCCTACTTGATTGGGACTGCCTGCTGCTGACTGGAGGGAGATGCCTGGGTCGATATCCTACTTGATTGGGACTGCCTGCTGCTGACTGGAAGGAGATGCTTCGGTCGATATCCTACTTGATTGGGACTGCCTGCTGCTGACTGGAAGTAGATGCCTCGGTCAATATACTACTTGATTGGGACTGCCTGCTGCTGAATGGAAGGAGTATAGGGGATGTCCCAGGCAAAACTTGCAAATCTGGCTTAAAATGTTCAACGCTTGATAACTTTTTCTGTGACTCGGTGGCCGTCCTGTTTCTAAGGAAGTTGGAAACTTTGGAAACTTCCTATAGTGCCCATGCTCATCCTTACCTTAAGGATTCAGGGCCACTTGAGAAGTGTCATCTGGGATGCGTTGGGGAACTAGACATTAAACAGGGAGGCAATAGGATCCGATCGACTGAGAAGAGTATAAACAAGGCCATCGCCTCTTTCTCTAGACAAACAGGTAGCTTGCCATTTACAGGAAACTGTACTTCTGTAGCCAAAATTGAGAGGTGGATTAAAGACTGCACCTCTCAATTGGTGGCTCAAAGTGGACACCGAAATACCTTAAATCAGACCATTAAAAAATACTGGTTCGATAAAACCATTCAAGATGCTAAAAGGATACTTAGAAGGGAGTTGCGCATGATTAGTAAGAACTGCAGCTCCATAGGGGCCATGACAGTTGCTAAACATTCGGGCAAAAAGCAGTATCGTAGATGGGTTAGTGACCGGTCTCCATTGGTAAAACAGCCCAATGGCAATATCTGGTAATGGTGTCTAAGGCTAGAGATCCTAGGAAATTGTGGAAATGATTGAGTACTTTTAACTCCCATCCCAATACCCCAGAAATTTGTGCGATTGGGCAGCGGGAATGGACCGAACATGTGACCGAGGTGTTGTATGATCCACGTCTCCCCTTGGGAGGACCACCTGGGACCGGGGAGAAGGTTGCTCTTAATTTCTCGCATGCTGAGATCATGTCAAAACTATCTGCATTAAAACCTTCTAGAGCCCCTGGACCTAATGGACTTCCTAACATAATCTTAAAAGAGAACACGTCGTTCTGGGGTGACCTTATACATCTATTATTTAAGAGGGTGTCGGAGGAAGGGATTATCCCTGCCTCATGGCGCCGTTCGATTCTGGTCCCAGTATACAAGAAAGGACCTAGAACTTGTCCTAAGAATTTTCGCCTCTTGGCTATGTTAGATTCAACAGGTAAAATGTTTGCCTCCCTGTTACTTGACAAAATAACTCATTGAGTTCAGTCGATTGGCCTATTGAGTGATTTCCGAATGGGATTCAGAGAAGGTACGGTAACATCCCATTGCCTATGGCTCCTTGATTATCTGACCAGAAGGGCTAAACAAAGGGACACCCCAGTTTATATGTTGTCATGATCGATTTCCGGGCAGCCTTTGATACTGTAAGTAGAGGAAAGCTGTGGGACAAAATGTATAAATTAGGCTGCCCGAGAGATTTATTGTTGGCAATTATGGGCCTGCACACAGATACAACAGGTCAGGTAAGGCTAGATTGCAAGGGTACGGTAGCTGCACCTATCAAGACGCATCTTGGAGTTGTTAGGACAGTTTTTCTGAAGTCCAGCTAAGGGCTTAGTAAAACCATTCAACTGAGGTACAAGAATCCACTCTTAGTTTAAGGCTGTACCACCTGAGTATATGGTAGCGTAGGCAGAGCAGCCAGGCTTATTTTAGGAGGTAGAGAGGGCTGTAGAATCAGTACAAGTGAAAATGTCATACAAATGATCCAAAGAAACATGGCTGCCTCCATACTCGTAATGAGGCCCTATGTATTGTAAAAATAAAGGATTTATTTAGATACAGGTAGGCCCAAATAAATCTAGTGGTAAGTACTAACACATTATATGAAATCACAGTATAAAAACACAACACAATACTTGAAAGTACACAGACCCAAGTATAGACCTTTTTTGGAACACCTAACAGTAGTTCTAGGGAAGTCAAAACTTTTCATACACATTTAGTATAGGTTAAGCCTATTCTTGGGGAGTAATAACCAATGGTTACTTTTTACAATTACATTCATTAATGCAAGGGCAGAAGACCCTACTAGTTGTACAAGGACTCTCAGTAACAAATCACATAAGAAGTCAACTGGACAATATACTTTTGGTGAATAGCGAAACACTTATTCTAGGTGCAGTAAAAACCTATAACTACTTTTGTCATAACACAAAGTTATACTTGGTGAGTAAAACCTAAGGATGTAATATACAATTGCAGGTGCTTGTGAAATCAGGGAACCCCAGATTGAGGTAAGCAGTAACTCTTGTAACTTATTTTGGATGGCACACAGCTAACACAAGGTAAGGAAAACCCACATACTTTGTTTAACCTCACAATGAAGGGGGAAGTAAACCCTAATGTTACACTTTAATGAATAGTTATTCTAGGTAGGCAACAACCTAATACAGACTTATTTAGGACAGGCTAGCAGCAAGTCAGGGCAAGCAAGACCCAGTTGCGGGACACTCATACAATCATCCTCAAGGGAGTAATCTGGTGAAGACCTACTTAAATCATAAAGTCAAAATCTTGACCTCACAGATGAAAATTATACTCCACAAACACTGTATGTTCTCCTTTCTACCTCTCATTCAATTCTACTTACTCAAAGTAGAACCCATCTTGCTATATCCATTGGATATGTGTACCTTTGAGATCGATGCTTTTCTTGATGCCCTACAGGGCAAATTTTGGAAAACTGTCTTAGGTTTAGCACTATCCATTACTAATGCATTGATATGCCATGATATTAACCTGTTTCCTCTTTCAGTAAAGTGAAATTGGAGAAGCCTAAAAAATTATATAAAAATAGTTGACCCTCCTAAAAATACTCTATATGTGGAGCTCAACAACATTCTTGGTGACCCCAATATTCGTTCCATGAATAAACTCACTTTAAACTCAAGTCAATTCTCAATGCGATCAATGTAACTCCAGAGTCAATGAGTATGTGTCTGCTGAGCCAAAAGAAAAGATTTCAGAGATATCACTGGTGCATCATGCCAGACCTGATTGGGACCTACTCACCCTTTTATGAATACAATCTCTTTCGGAGGAAATGGGGTGAAAGACCAAAATATTTAATCCATTTCCCCTCTTCAACAGCAAGGAAAACTTACCTCCGTTTTAGGCTAAACCAATTACCAACTTATGCAATAACTAAATATTGGTATAGATGCCAGGAAACAATGGGTTCAGGTATATGCCGTTTTTGTGTTTCGCATGAAGAGAGTGAAACTTTGAAGCACCTGGTGCTTTATTGTTACTTTTTCGAGGAACTTCGTTATCGAATCTTTGACTTGAGCTCATTGAATAAAGCCCATACTGCTAGGGAATCATTGTGGAAACGATGTATGGAGGGTTACAGCCAACGACTTAACTTGAAATTGATGGACTTGTGCTCTCTTCTCTTGATGCCATAGCCCCACTGAAGTTAAAAAAGAGCAAACCAAGCAAACACATTAACGCCTGGTTTTCTCCTCATCTTAAAGCCCTCAGATAGGAAAAACGACGCTGTGAAAAAATTTGGAGATCACTTCCCTCAGAAAAAAAAAGAACAACTTGAGTAGACTAGCCTCTCAGTATAAAAAAGAAATCATCCTGGCCAAACAAACGTCCTACAGCACTCGAATCTCACAAGCCAAATCCAACACCAGAGAGCTCTTCACAATACTAAAAGAGGTTGAATCTCCCATCCAAGCTCCTGACTCATGCCTCAAGGATAAAAACTGGTGCACGGGTATACAAAATACCCTAGCTAACAAAATCTCCTCTCTCAAAACAAAGATAAACATTAAAAAGGACTCCCTTCTCTCTTCCACTAAACCCAGCATCCCCACGCCCTAAAAAGATGCACCCAACTCAGACACACCCACCTGTGCACATTCCCCACTTTAACTTCCACAGAGTATCCACCAAAGAGGTAGAAAAGGTCATTCTCACCCTCAAACCGTCGAACTGCCATGGGGACCTATGCCCCGCACAATTGATAAAGGATGCGGCTCGTGATCTTGCACCATTTATTACCAAACTAATAAATGCGTCATTCACATCAGGCAGCGTACCTAACAATTTGAAACAATCATGGGTCCTCCCCCTGCTCAAAAAACCGAATCTAGACCCCCTCTACTGCCACTAATTACCGTCCCATCACTACAGTACCATTCCTTCTTAAAATCCTCGATAAAATAGCATACCAACAAATCCAACATTACCTTGAGCACTTCCATCTCTTAGGAGTCAGACAATCGGGTTTCAGGCTTCAACACGGCACCGAAACCGCACTCATAGATCTTAAGGCACAGATAGATGAGCTGAGAGATCAGGGTAAGGTGGCACTACTGCTACTTCTTGATCTCTCGGCTGCCTTCGACCTGGTGGACCACGAGATCCTATGCGACGACCTTCAAAAAGCCGCCCACTTCTCTCAAGAGGCAACTGACTGGATCCAATCCTTTCTAAATAACCGCACGATGAGAGTCTTTTCCCTACTAGCAGCAGCCGACCCAACACCCATCACCTGTGGAGTGCCTCAGGGATCTTGCGTCTCCCCGACCCTGTACAACATCTTCACGAAGCCCCTTTTTGATGATCTAGATGGTCTGGGTATCACCTACACCAACTATGCCGATGATACCCAGATCCTCATCCCATTGACGGGGGATTATGACAAGGATTTGGCCTTCGTCAACAAAGTATACCTCATCATCCAGGCATGGATGGCCTCACACGGTCTATGCCTGAATGATGACAAAACAGAACTCCTCATTCTAGGGTCCTCACATAACCTTAACAAACTAGACCAAAACTACTACTCCTTCGTAATTGACAACAATAAGATCACGGTAGCCAAGGAGGTCAAAACTCTTGGCTTCTACCTAGACTCCACTCTCACCTTTAAAAAACAAGTTAATGCTATGGCATCCGCCACATCTTATACATGCAAACTCATCAGAGCAGCCAAACCTTTTCTCTCCCCGTCTACTGTATCACAATAGCCAGGGTTCTGATCCTGTCCAAGCTGGACTATTGCAACGCACTTTATGTAGGATGCAACAAATATATTACGAACAAAATTCAGATCCTCCAAAATAACGCCCTAAGAGCGGCCCTCAGTATCCCAAAGAAAGTCCACATCTCTGATTCTAGAAGGGCTGTCAACTGGCTATCTACCAAAGACAAAATATTCCTCAAATCGGTTTCCCTGACCCAGAAATGCCTCCACCAAGCAGCCCCTCAATACCTTATCACTAGATTCACCAGACCTACCTCCTCTCGCCCTTCTAGAACGGCCAACTCCAATCTCCTCCTGGTGCCCAGGTTCAAACATTCTATGTCGGGTGGGAACAGCTTTCCTGTTAAAGCAGCACAATACTGGAACTCCCTTCCACCACCTTGCAGGGAGGACCTCCCCTGCAGCCTATTCAGAGCTAAGACCATCCATTGGCTCAAGACTCACGACACATAACGACCTCTTGCTCTCTTGCTACCCTAATGATTGTAAATATGTACATTTAGGTTGTCAACTGCTCAGTGTAGATACCTTTTCATGAGACAACTACTTATATTGTATATTTTGTAACCCATGCCGCATCGGCGTGCATTGTTTCTTTTTACGCGTCCAGCACTGTAACCACAGCTGGACTTCATTCCTTGTATGTAACCAAGTTTTGCAATCCTCTTGTTGCCTCTGCGCCTTGCTACCCCTCTAGGGGTTAGGTGCGCAATATAAATAAATAAATACAAATACAAATGGATGTACTTGCATTTATTGAGGTTAAATTGTCTGAGGCACTAGTGACTGTATAAATAAGTATATCCTGTTTCACAACTTGGCCGCAGCAAAATCTTATTTTGCCCTTTTCCACCTACGTGGCCAAATCAAGGTTTTTTCTGTTAATTTAATCCTAAACAACCATGTGTAAATTATGATGTATTGAAGTTGCTTGTTGGTTTCAGTCCTGTTACAACCCTTTTCAGTTATACTTTTATTATGTATGAACTACTACTGTTTAAATTGTATTGTTTTTAGCGTATTGATTGATTGAATGAGCTATCAGTATATTTTGTACTTTCTTCTTATTTTATATATGTAGTCTATAAAAATGCAATCTGATTTTGTTAAGGTTTATTTGATTAAACCAAAAACAATAAAATAAAAAAATAAATAATCTGGTGATACCAACACTTTACTTTTGGGAAGAGGCACACCCTAATCACAGGAGAGTAAAATACCTTCACATCTACTTTCTTTTAGACTGGCAAAACAGTGGCTAAGGAAGAAAAGATGTTAACCATACTTTTAAGAATAGCGCATCACACATTCAAGATCAGTAAGAACTTTTGTAACTGTTCACTCTTAGACTTACAGTTACCAACCACCTCTTTACAAGTAAATAACTTTTAAAGCACTTATTTTCTTTTCAAGGCAGAAGCCCCAAACCCTTGAAAGTCTTCCCCTTATTCTTGGAGCATGAGTGTTCTCAGTGGCAGAAGGAGGGTCACTAGGACTAGTGACCAACAGGCAGTGTCAGAATAGGTTCTTTAGTAGCAAAAGTCAGATTTTCCTTAGGAAAACTGGGTAAACAGGTAAGTACTGTACTTTAGAGTTAGAAGAGGGTCCAGGGGCTTCACAGAAGACACCCCAGCAGGATTCTAGCAGTGGGACTGGGTGTACTGGATGAGAGGCCTCCCCATCACAGAAAACGCCACACAGCTACACAGAAATCCTAACAGGCTTAAGGTAAGTATACACCCAAGCCACCACAGTACCTCAGCATTGAAGAAGATTTTGCAGCAGGAGAACTTCAGGGTCTGCATCCAAATGCCCAGTCAGTGGATTCCTTGTCATGATGACTGAAAACAAGACCTCAGAAGGGACATTGCAGCAGGGATCGATGAGGAAGACTCTAGGCAAGGTTTCCCCTCGCGGCTGAAAGCGGTTCTGCAAATTTGGCGCCTTTTCAAGGAGCACCGAAGAAGACAGAAAATCGCGGTTGAATTCTCATTGTTTTAAAGGTGGTCCAGCACTCTGGTGAGGGGACTTTTCAGACACAATTCGTGTCTCTGGAGATCCACCAGGATGCCCACGATGTTTCAGCAAGATTCAGAATTCAGAAGACCATGCACCGCACGATGGCTTGTGGTCACAGGGTATTGGGGTATAGCAACAACGCAAGGTTGAGCAGTGCGTGGAATGGCTCAAAATGCAGGTTTTCCTGAGTCTAATGGGTCTCACTAGGCTTTGGGTCAGGGTCGTCGTTTTTGGAGTCCCCAGGTTGATTGGAAGGAAGGGCTACAGCAGGCTCCGGTTACACAGCAGGCTCTCCGGTCGCTGGAAATCATCTCTACCACTTTTCCTTCATCTTCCTCTTCAGTTTAAGTTCCAGTGGCCAACATATCTTCAGCTTCCAGGTTTGCAGTATTTATCTGGCATTACAGCACAACCTCTGCATTATCTCCGCGCATTTTACAAGAATGGACGGTCTGGTTGTCCAATCAGGACAGCCATCCCCCCCACTGGGATGTGTCCCCATTCGAGCAAGGTATAAGACAAAGGCCTGGGGAGATTTGGACTCCTCCCTCACTTCCTGCTCTCAAAGACAGACTGGAGCATGGGTGGGGTGTCCAGGGGACTCCCGCCGAAGACAAAAATCACTCAAAGGAATTTCCAACCCTGAATGTCAGGGGAAGGAACAAGAAATTACAAGAAACACTAAAATGGCAGAAAAAGAAGACAGCAGCCATTTTGGTAAAATGAGCACCCTTAGGTGCCTTTACTGCAGCTGTGATCACAGCCCGCGGTAAAGGTGCACCAAATTAGTAAAAGGTATCACTGCCACCAGCCATTAAAGGTAAGCTGGTCACTGTAACAGAATTGTTACAGTTTTAATGTGAAAGGGGATACATTGTATCTCCCCAGCACTCCACATAAGGTGGGGTGTGCTGGTTTCACAGAATAAAATGTAAAAGGGATCCAAAGGTTTTTTCCACCCTTGGGAACTGTAGTTCACTCAAGGTTATCACAAGAAAGTTAAAAGGGGAGCCCCTAGGCCAACCCAGCAACAACAGGCACGTATTGCCAATAAGTTGTTAAAGAGGATAACTTTAAAAAGACACTATGGAGAGTCTTAAAAAATGAAACCCATAAAAAGAGTTAACGATTAGGTGAGTGTGGAAAAAGGTTCCCACTCACTGAGGTATTAAGCAAAAATATCCCACTAGTAAAGCAAAAGGTTCTGGGATTGAACCAGGAAAGGAAGATTTAACAGTTCTGTGCAAATCTTACCTAACACTCGTCCCCCCCAGACTAAGGAACAGGAGAAGCTAATCCTCACCTGGATGGATCTCTTGTTTCAAGTCGGTTAAACTGTTTGCTGAGTCCACTAGCAATCTTTTTGGAACCCTTGCTGTGCTACTCCTTTTAATATTAGTTATCATTTGTAAACTATATGACCTACAAGTAGTGTTGGGCACTTTACTCTTGTCTAAGGTATAGGGGATCTGATTAAACAGAGCCTCAGAAGTTGTGACAACCTCTGAACCTGCAATAGGCTTTTTAAAAGGGTTCTTATAAAGAAATCCCTTAGACCTAGAGGGGTCTCCATGATTCCTCACCACCTCTCTCACATGAGCAGGTTGGGTCTCAGGTGTCCTAGTTGGAGGGGTGTCCCTTAGACCTAGAGGGGTCTCCATGATTCCTCACCACCTCCCTCACATGAGCAGGTTGGGTCTCAGGTGTCCTAGTTGGAGGGGTGTCCCTTAGACCTGGAGGGGTCTCCATGATTCCTCACCACCTCCCTCACATGAGCAGGTTGGGTCTCAGGTGTCCTAGTTGGAGGGGTGTCACTTAGACCTAGAGGGGTCTCCATGATTCCTCACCACCTCTCTCACATGAGCAGGTTGGGTCTCAGGTGTCCTAGTTGGAGGGGTGTCCCTTAGACCTAGAGGGGTCTCCATGATTCCTCTCCATGATTCCTCACCACCTCCCTCACATGAGCAGGTTGGGTCTCAGGTATCCTAGTTGGAGGGGTGTCCCTTAGACCTAGAGGGGTCTCCATGATTCCCCACCACCTCCCTCACATGAGCAGGTTGGGTCTCAGGTGTCCTAGTTGGAGGGGTGTCCCTTAGACCTAGAGGGGTCTCCATGATTCCCCACCACCTCCCTCACATGAGCAGGTTGGGTCTCAGGTATCCTAGTTGAAGGGTTTGTGGCAACGCACTGTACATCCTTCCACTTCCTCTTAGATCTGTTTTCACCTTAGTTAGGGGTTTCCCTTCTAACACTAGGATTTACCAGGGGGTCTCCAGCAGAAGAGCCCACAATGTCAAGGGGTTTAGCCTTTGGCATATCTTTTCTGGATTTCCACCAGCTTTGAGGTTTACCACTCATCAAAGGCCTAGTTAGGTTTCCAACTTGTCTATCCACCCCTTCCTCAGAAGCAGTGTGGGTCAAAGATTTTAGAATTGGAACTGAAATGATAGAGCATGGTTTGGGCTCCCATTTCCCTAATACTCTACATTTTGATTTGCCTTTGTTAGAGGTTGCCCTGTTAACATTAGGACTTACAGTAGGATTCTCTCTAGAGGATCCCACAGGTTTAGAGCGGTCTCTTAAAACAGAGACCCTAGCCTTGTCAGAACACCTATCCATCTCTCCTGTAGGAGTAGTTGGAGTCAAAGGCTTTTTATTAGAAGGCCTAGTAAAGAAAGCTATTCTTAGGTTTCTTATAACTCTTTTTGGTTTTCATTTTTCAGGCCAAGAGGTTTCATTCTGGGCACTCTGAGCTAAAGGAGAAAACTCAATTCCTACCTTGGGGTCAAGGAAACTCCTTGCCCTCTTAGGGTTGTTAAAAACACCTAAGCTTTGTACATCCATCTGGATCACCTCCACTGTAAGTGGGTTTTCAGGTGTATCCATGTTTAGAGTTTTAGGAACCACTTCCACTGTAAGTGGGTTTTCAAATGGTTCAGCCACTACAGGTTTAACTGATGGGGCCTTTATTCTAAAGGACATACACCACACAGGGTGTGTGACATGAACACTAAGGTTCTTGTCAGCCCTAGGAATTGCTTCCACAGCAGTGGGTCGAGACTCTACTGTCTGTGAGGTTTCAGAGGGACTTTCTACCTTAGGCTGACCTGAAGGCAGAGTCACATCAGTGACTTCAACAGAGTGTTTACACAGTGCTATAGACTGGACAGGAACATTTAAGTTTATATCCATAGATTGAAGCACTTCCACTCTAGGTGGGTTTTCAAGAGGTTCTTTCACCTCAGTGTTAACTGAAGGTGGGGTCACAACAGTGACCTGGTTAATGGCATTACACCATATTGGTACTAGGACAGAAGTGTTTAAGTTTCTGGGAACTAGTTGAAACACTTCCACTACATGTGGTTTTTCAAGAGGCTCTATCACCTTAGCAGAAGCTAAAGGTGGGGTCACAGGAGTGACCTCTAGCTTTGTGGGCCTAGGGGTTTTATCCCTATTTGAAGTTATGGGTGCTATACCAAAGTGCCCTTCAGAGTGGCAGTTAATGCCTTTTATCGCTAAGGAGGGGTCTCCTAAGGTGACCTCTCTCACTTTAAGGTTAAGCGCCTCAGTCTCTTTACAAGAGGGCTCAGCTGAGCCAAAGGCTACAGCTTTTCTGTTAGACTCAATATTAACAGATTTCTTAAGGGATGAGGAGACAGCACTTTTTAGACCTACCTCTATTCTCAGAGTCCCTTAAGGAGTGCAGATAGGTAGAAGTTGTTTTCTTATATCTAACTATGAGAGCTTCTTTTACCCTATCCCAGTTACTTATTTCTACTTCATGCAAATCCAAGAGGACTTGGTAGTCTCTCTTGGGAAGTCTAAAAAGAACCCAGGGTATTCTATCACTCTCACACAGACCAAACCTTTTACAAGTGAGTTCAAAGGTTTTCAGCCATACAACAATGCCACACTTCATCTCATACTGACTCCCCAATTCTGGGAACCTGGAAGCTGCAGAGACAGAAGACCTGGAAAAAGAAGAGGGGTCCAGAAAACTGTCTTCTACAGACCTGTTATGATTATTTCCCATTTCCCACATTCTTAAATTGTTTTCCTACAGGTATTGCCTTATCCAGTTCCTTAGATATCTCAGAGCTCATGGTAGGTGGTAAGGTAGAGGCAGGAGAAGGAGAGGGGGGTGAACTAACATCCTCCTCATCAGAACCCTCATATTCCTCCTCTGAGGAGTTTGGACAGCTGTCTGAACCCTCATCATCCTCACTCCCAGCAATATTGTTAGAAGTGGACACAGGTTCACTGAAACCATGCATATGGTCCCCTAACCTTTGTAATAATTCAAGCTTACTTCCTTCACTACACTTTACCTTGGCTAAACCAAACCTACTGGATGGTTTCTTTTGGACACAAAGTATATCAATAATCAATGTAATGCAATACACATTTATCCCAGCACATGCCACGAGTGTTAGGCAGAATTACATGCCGTACCCTTTGGGAACGCTACAAACAATTAAGACTACAGGTGTAAGCACAATCTCCCGTTTGGTACAAACCTGTACTACACAGTTATGTGGTAGCAGTGGCTGAGGAGCCAGACTTATCTCAAGTGGGATGTGACCAGTACAAGATGTTACACAAAGGACTTGCAATCACAGTAGCTCAAGCAAACACTTACTCAAGGTTTCTTGGTAAAAGAATATACATGTATTTACACATTTAGTTAGAAAATATTCCACTAGTAAGAAGCTGCTCAATATCACACTATAATAGCCTACAGTACATAACCAATACGTTTCTGAACAAGTTAGACTCCCCTGAAGTGGGAGCAAAATGGCACTGCAGTAACTTTCAAAAGGGGCAGTCCCTCCCGACTGTGGCAGGGATGGGATCTCCACCAGCCTGGCCGCGGTGTATGAAGCAAGTCCACAGGGGGCCCAGGTGGCAATTGGGCCAGAAGGCCGCATGGAGGATGACTGGCGCATAATGGGAGCAGATGAGGAGGGGGTCGCAAGAGCGCCCAGCATGTGAAACCAGAAATAAAATCGTGAGGCTTTTACACCAGACAAAGAGAAATACACCAACACAGGCTTGTAAAGATTTCCCAGAATCTTTATTACAAAACTGAACAGTTACAAAACAAAGTATACAAATAGCTATTTGGCTGCCAGTACATCACAAAGAACACGGGTGAGTTCAGTGCGAGCAGTGAGCAGGATTTGCTAGCTGGACATTGCCGTATTTATACAAGTTTCAAAGACGATGTCCAGCCTCCTGCACGTTAATAATCCACCAGGGCTAGGGTCCGTGCCTGGGTTTCTCTTCATTTACATAATTTATACAGGTAGCTGGCTCCAAATACATTTCATCAATAAGGCTTGCAAATCCACACTGTTCCTTATTCTTAACCATAATGCAGTACATTTATCCATTATAGTACAAGACAACATGTTTCCACATATGCTGTTTTGGTTGTTTTGGTTGACGTTGTTATTCATTTGTACTGGCGGTTTGACATTATGGATGCATGTAATCCTCTGATCCTAGGTCAATCAAAGGACAAGGTCTACATGACCCGAACATGCAGCCTGCAGGCAAGTTGGACATTAACCTGTCTACAGAGGTCGAGGAGGTTAATACAAAGAACAATGGGAACACAGATCGGCCTTTTTAGGTTACAGGGTGACTTTCATGGAGACGAACCCAAAATGGCGGTTTGACCTAAGATGGCGGCTCGGTTAACCTAAGGTCAAGACCTTGCAACGCGGATTCCCTCGAAAAGCGGCTAGGCATAGGCCAACATATATAATAAAGGAAGAACAATATTATATCAGATCTAACAAGCACATGGATGAACCCTGTGCCAAGGACCTGTCCTAGGCAGTCCACGTGGGCACACAGGTGTTTGAAATGATGTGCGTTGTCCTGCCTGGAACCACGCACATCATCCCGAATCCCCTGTGTGCGCAACGCGACACCGACTAGGACAGGCTCAACCCTGTCACAGATTGCCTCGTCCGCAGGTAGAGGAATGTCAGTTGTCGTGAACACATCCCCTACCTGCGGACGGGCCTGAACAGAGGCATCCCTGCTGGTGCAGAGTGATGCAGTCACAGGATCAGGAACAGGATTATACACAGGCACCTCCACGGCGACCTGTGCTGCCTCCTGCACCTGGACTGCACCACTTTCACCAGTGGAATCACACCCTCCAGGCCCATTGTGTGGGTCTGATACGGCCTCCTCCTCAACCACACCCCCATCAACCTGGATGACACCCTGTCATCATCCACATTTGAATGCCCCTGTGGGAACTCACCTGCCCCTTCTGCTGCCGAGGATCCCACGTCCAACCTTGCCCTCTGGGGCATCCCCTCGGCCGCTGCGCCCATGGACGCGGCACCAGTCCCCTCACTCCCGGAAGATGAAATTGCCTGGGAGGGGGGGGGGGGTCAGTGCCTTGCGTCTCCGGCTGATAGTGGCCTCCCTGCCGCTGGGCTCCACAGCGCCGTCTCCGCCCTCTTCCTTATTTGACGCTGCAGACAGGGAGCGACAGAACACAAGCATCAGGGCACAGTACAAAAGTCTGCTAGACACATAGCAAATGCACATGAGTGGCAGTGTCAAACATCACAGACTGCATCACCCTCCACAACACTCAGGTCATTGGAATTCACACACATGCACAAACAAGCATGGCATGTGCAACAGGCATCTGCATCCATGTCCATGTAACTGTTTAATCATCAGAGGGGGGATGCCAATCACATGCACACACCACAAGACACACGTGCATCTGCCCATGACCACCTCCTGTCACAGAGCACTCATTGCCAACAGTGCTGCATCAGCCATCAATCTACCAAGATGTCTGTGTGTCATGCATACATGGCGTTTCACAGTTGTACTACTACCAAACAGTCACACACACATGCACACCGTGCAGGTACATGAAGGTGAAAAGTGCATCCATGTCTCACACCACACACATGGCCGAGTACAGACACAGGCATGCAAACATGTGTGCATTCACACATGCTGGTGTGCAACATGTATTGCAACACATCCACCATCGATGAGGTACACGCCAGAGTGGACTCGCATGCAGCACTGTCATGTCCCTGCACACACACATCCATACATGGGCCATGTCAGACATATGTCCAAGTTGCACACTCCTGCCACACCTCAACTTGCACTGTGTCGAATGGGAACGCATGGACACTCACTGCTCGACTCCAGACGGGTCTGCCTCTCGAGGACCTGGTGATGAAGCGCTGGGTGAATGCGCTCCAGGATCCTCATCTGGTCGGTACTGCATCTGCTGTGGCCAAGAGATGCCGGGCCTTCCTGAGGGTCCTGGACTTGTAGTCCTCCCAGCGCTTATGGACGTGTTTGAGGTCGCGGGTGCCACCCCCTCTGCGTTGATGGCTGTTAGGGAGAATTCTCATAAATGGTTGATTTCCCTTACCTACTGAGTCCCTCAGCAGCTTTGCTGTATTTCTAGGATTTATTTTTCTCACCTGGTAAGAGTGTTAACCTTTTTTCCCCACTCTAACATGTGTTTTGCTATGTGATCTTGGGCACTGGAGCCTCACCTACTCCAGGGCACCATATTCTCATGTGTGTTACACAGCACCTTCAGTGCAGTGACACAGGGTTGTCTTTGAGACTTCCCACTGACTCCATTTTCTGGGGCTGACTACTGTCCACCAGAAAAGGGTAAAGTTGCCATTAACTTTACTTTAGTCACTTTAAACCACAGACCCAGTACACCCCATCTTACATGGAGTATTGGAAAGGGTTAACTCTTATCCTTTTTTTGTCTGTGCCTCTTGGAGCATTGTTTCGCTCCCTTTACATTAAGACTTGGCTGGTGGCAGTGGTAACTACCCTAACTTTTTTACCGCGATTATCTTATATAAACATGGTATTGTTTTTGGCTATTATATTAGCCTTGCACATAAACCCGCTTGACCAAATACATTTTATTTTGGCTGCGGCTGGGTTTATTCACCATTTCTTTTTGTTAAAGTCTTTCTCGTGTTTTTCTCTGTGCGCCAAACCGGGGATGACTCCTTTGTTCGCTGTCTTTTCGCGGGCTTCTGCACGGAAGCCCTCCTTAAGGCGCCTGAAAGTCTAGGTAGGCAGGATGTGAGGGAGGGATCTTCGGACCCCTGCCATGGCTTCCCTTGGTAACCCAAGTCGCACTCCTGTTTGATTGGCAGAGGGGACAGTTGTTGCCAGGACAGCCACCCTGCTGTGTGATTGACAACTAGGCTGTATGAATGGGGGAAACTGCATAAAAAGCAGGTCTCTGCGACTGGAAGAGCAGAGTCGCCACTGGAACGAAAGAACCAATGAGGAACTGGCAGAAGAGGACCCCTACAATGACTGAACCGCCCGGTGAAGCCCTGCTGCAGGTCCGAATCTCCAGAATCTGACGACAGAGAAGATCCTCCAGGAAACTTCTTCCCTTGAGCTGGTGGGACCAACCAGTTCACCCAAATTGCAAGCCAGGACCCCACCTCTGGTCGAATGCGCTGTACAGTGGGCTGCATAGCCAGGAAGGTCGGACCCTGATTGGGTTTTAAGGAGCGCACCTTTTATTTGTTGTTTTGCTCTGCTGCTGGTTTCTTCCCTGGGTAGTGCAGGACCCTCCAGTCTTCCTATTTCTGATCAGTCCGACAGTTGCTTCAGGAACAGTGAGCCTGCAGGAACTAACAGGAACGTCTGCCTCAGCTACAGCTCCCTCTCCGTTTTAAGGTACTGTGCAAATCCGGTTGTTCGTTCCGTTCAGCCACGGTGAAAGTGTTTGAAATTCTCCAATCCGAGGGCTTGTCCTTCACTTCTCTTTGAACTAACTTTTCTACCAGCCAACCTCGTCCAGAAACCGTGCCACGAATTTTACCGCGAACTACACTGAACTGTATTATCTTGAGCAAAAGACTTTTGAACCATTGACTTTGGCCCTGTTAGGGAGAATTCTCTGTTTAGGCTGAATTTCCTAACCTAGTGAGTCCCCCAGCAGCTTTGCTGGATTTCTGGAGTTTGTTTGTTTCTCCTGCCAAGAGTGAGACTCTTTTTCCTCACACTCTTGGACATGATTTGTGGTGTTCCTTTGAATGTTAATGTGTTTTATGGGCTATGGGGTCTTTTACTCCATAGGGTCTCGTGTTTTTCCTATGTGTGTTACACAGCACCCTCCGTGCAGTAACACAGGGGTGACCTAGAGGACCCCCACCATAGACTCCATACCCCGGGACTGACTACTGTCTCCCAGGGCATGTAAAGTCACCATTGGCTTTACTAGTCCCAAATTTACTAACAGAACCAGTACAAACCATCATATTGTGGACGTACTGGTAGGGGCAATTCGATTGCCCCTGGGTCTGTTGTTCGAGGGGGCACTGTCCCGTCCCCCCTTGTTGAGTTTTGGCTTGTGGCAATGGATACTACTTGTTATATTCAACCGCGAATATATCCCTATGGGATTTTCCCATTGTTCGAGGCTAATACCTTTTAACATAGCCTCGAACATACCGCCGGTTTATGTATTTAATATTAATTCTCCCGTTGGTAGTTTTTGCCAGAACTCGGTTTTAAAATGGCGTTTGTGTTTGCCTCTGTAACTCCAAACCAAAGGTCAAGCCCTTTGTTCCACTTTTGGCGGGCTTCTACACAGAAGCCCTCCAAAGTGGTGCCACTCTGGGTACCACAGGGGGTGTGGGAGGGGGTTTAGGCACCTTGGACCAGGTGGCCTTGCCAACTCAGGTCGCACTCTTGTGTGATTGGCCCAAGTAGTGAGCCACCCCGCTCACCACTTAGCATGTTTGATTGACAGCTAGGCGGAATGAATGGGGGTTCCTTGCATAAAAGCAGGGCTTTTGGGACTGGAACTTCAGAAGTTGCCACAGGACCTGAAAATCCGAAGAGGGAGAAGCTGAACCGACCTGCTACAACGACACCACCGGTGGAGCCCTGCTGAACCGACTCACCACTTCCCAACGACAGAGGAGATCTCCCTGCTGGAGAGTCTTCTTCCCTTGACTGGTGGGAACAACCAGTTTACTTTCTTTCTTTGCTCCCAGGACGTCCAAGTGGTCGAATTGCCCGTGCCAAGCACCCCGGCAACCCGATAGCCACTTACCCCTGCGACGCGAATAAAAGGACCGCTCCTTTCAAGTGAGAACTCTGCGGCTGGTTTCTTCCCTGGCAGTGCAACGGACTCCTGCTCTCCTCCACAACGAGATCTTCTCTTCCCTCGTACGAAGCACCCTCTTGCACCCGCTGCCAGGAACAACTGCCTCCGCCGGAGCGTTCTCTCCATTCAGGTACCGTGTCCGCCAGGCCTCCCTTTCTAAAGATTGCTACAAGGTAATAATAACCCCTTAACCTTCTGGACTGGGCAGCCTTGACAATCTAACTGGTCCCTTTCTTTTGGTCCAACACTTTCCGAACCTTTTGCGAGACTTTTGTGCACTTTCAACCGTGTGACCTTGGACACATTTTTTGACCGGAGCCTCTTAAAGTGGGTCCGGCCGGTGGAACTTTGACTTTATGGTTTTACCCTGCCTTCTTCTCTTACTGTGTTCTTTCCAAAGTGTTGGGATCTGTTTCTATTTTTGCTCTGCCTTTCTCTCCCTTTTTAACCAAGTTATTAGAGTGCAATCTTCATTAAGCGCTCACCGCTGTCTGGAAATAAGTGTTGCCTTACTTAAGACTTGTTTAATAACCGTTTAAGGGAGAGTATATACGTTAGTGACTGTGTTTTTGAACTGCTTGAAAAGAGTGCCAGTGTGTTTAAATAGATGTGTTTTTAAATAAATAATTATATCTCTATACACCAAGCTCTGGTCAGTGTTTGCTTGTACTACTGTGTTATTTTGACCTATTGTGCATACCCTGTATACTGCCTAACTCTCCTTAAGAGAAGTCTGACTGCTCAGCCAAAGCTACTAGGTAAATCTGGGTGGTACAGACTGCTACCAAGTGGATTTACTGCCAACCACGTGTAGTCTTAAATCTTTTGCAGTGGTCCCAGAGGGAACTGCACAGGTTTCTGCCTAACAGGCCCTAAGCCTTTTCTATCTGATTTTATCATTGTAGTCTCTCTTGTTCGCTTGCTCTGGGTACTTACCTGTTGGTGTGGATTCATTTCTGTTAACTTCTGTCTTTTCCTTCCTTTTAAATTGCTGGAGTGCCATTTTGCTCCCACTTTATTTTTTGAGCTTAACTTGTCTGGAATTTAAGGGAAGTGGTGTGGTGTATTAAGAGTGGTTTTTAGACTGCTTATAATAGTGTAATGTTATACAACTGAAGAGTGAAATAAATGTATATTCTTTTACTTGAAAACCTTGAGTCAGTGTTTGCCTGAATCATAGCAATTGCTGTCCTTTGTGTAACTATTTATACTGCTCACTTACTCTTGAGATAAGTCTGGCTGCTCTGCTACTGATACCACTATAACTGTGTAGTACAGGATTGTACTAAAGGTGAAATTGTACTGTCACTTGTAGTCTTAATTGTGTGTGGTGTTCCAAAGGGTACTGCATATAATTCTGCCTAACAATGGCACCCACGATGTCCGACCAGATCCTCTTCCGTTTTTCCTTGTGGGTGCACGATGGTGAGAAGAGGGCATCATATTGCCCCAGGACTTGCTCCACTAGGATGCCAACTTCTTTTGCACTGAAGCTGGCAGCCCTCTGCCTCCCTGCCGGGGGGTCGCCACTAGTCCCAGATGGAGTTTGGCCTGACATGGCAACCCCCGAGGCAGGTATGGGTGGGCAACTGGGTCCTGGGGCTGGGCTGTGGAGCGATGGACCACCAGTCGGGAGTCTTCTGTTTCAGCAGGGGTGGTCACAGCAACTGGAACCCTGGCAATGGCTGATGTGCAGACACCAAATAACAGCTTATGTTGGCAGCAGGCAGGCAGGCAGCAGCAGATGGCTCGTAGGAGGCTGCTCGGGGCTCTGGGGGCAGGTAAATGGCCTTCTGGGCAGGAGCGTGGTCTTCTGTGCGTTGTCACGTGGCCAGCTCAATGCAGAGTGATTCAGCACGTGAAAAAACAGCACACGAGCCTGTTATTCGAGGAAAGGCCCTTGACACGTAACCATGTAAGTGACGTGACACGCGCAGGTGTTTCCCACGGCACAGGTTATAGGTGAGCGCGGGCCAGCAGTTTGCTGTACATGCTTTTCGTGGAGACCAACGCGTTTGTTTCTTCATCTTGTGGTTTCACACGCGATGACTTCACAGCGGATAGAGTTTATACTTCTTCTTTTGGCGGGGTTTGGCCTGTGCGCGTGTGTTTTTCTTTTCCACGCAAGGCAGACAGTGAGTCGCGCACGCTATTTTTCACACTGTGGGTGCCCCTGTGTATCGCGTATCCGTTTTCGAGGTCAGAGTAGCCTGCGTGTTCCATGCGTATGCATTTTTTGTGTCCCTGGGTGCCACGGCATACTGCAGGAGGTTTATTTCATGCACATGGGCTACCGGGGGTTGCATGCTCGTTCTTATTGTATTTTTGGGGTGCCTGAGCATTGCGTGACCCGTCATTTTACACCAGGGGTCACAGACAGCCTTGCAGGAGCACATGGGTGCCTTTAACATCACATACCCTGCCCCCTTCACCCAATGTCCCAGGACAATTGTGTGCACCTCCCATTGACACTAGTACATCCGAGCCATGGTTGGGAGGCCACCAAAGGTTAAGGGCGGCAGAGCTGGGCGTCCTCCCAGTGTTGGGCGTGGTCAGGCACATGGCCGGGGTGACCTGGGAGTACAGGGAGTCCAGGGTGGCCAGGGTGGCCGCAGAGGGGGAAGAGGCAGGGGTGCACCACAGGGGCAGGATGTCCAGCCACTTGCTGGTGCAGCCATGCCACCACACCCTGCGGCTCCGGGAGATGCAGCTGTTGCATCCAACCCAGGTGGCTGCATGACCCGACAGTCAGTTACATCTGCTGTCACGGGCCCACTGGTAGTGGAAGCTGCAGGTGCAGCTGTGGCAACCACCACTCAGGATCGTGGTTGGCCAGTGCATGATGCATTGGCACTTGAGGACTTCCAGGCAGAATTCCAGGTGGTCAGGAAGTCCAAGACACATGTGACCAGGGTTGCTGTGACCAAGGCACATGTATCTGGGGCAGTGGTGACATTTGCTGCCCCAAGCAGCCAAGTGGTGGTAGCTGCATGGCCAGATGCAGCCAACACCACCTCGGCTGTGAGTCTACCAGCCAGGACTGTGTCGGTCACAGACCTTGGCACTGCGGCAGTTGTGCTGCTGGGTCCTGGCAACAGCACCCAGCAGCCACTGACTCAAGTCAGGGCTTCCGTCCTGGTTCCGCCAACCACTCCCTTGGTCCAGTTCACCAGCGCCACTGCCCCTAATGATCATGGCGGCATTTGCCACTCAGGGTCCACACCACTGCCCAAGAGGAGGAAGGGTGCTTCTGCACAAGACGCTGGGACCTCAGACACGGCTCCGGCCTCCAACACGTCGAGGCAGAAGCCTTTCAACAAGCAGAAACTGGACTTCCTTGTGGACTACGTGTCGGAACACGAACGCAATATACTGGTGGGCTCACACTGCCATACTACGCCTGCCCAGCGTTGGGTCCATTGGCAGCGTATTGGTGTGAATGCCATGGGATTTAAGGTGCGCACAGCTCAAGACTGCTACAAGCGTTGGACTGACCTCCAACGCTGTGCAAAAAAAGCATGCCTCCAATTATGCCTTGACTTAGGTGACTGGCAGTGGGCCACCACCAGAGGAGGATGAACTCACTCGGCACGAGTAGATCGCTGCAGAGTTCATCGAGGCAGGACAAACCCATGGAGTGGGAGTGATGATGGATTATGATGCATCGTCCGGTGAGTGTTAATGCGTCTTTGTCCTGCCCATGTGTGTTCTGCTTGTATCATGTGTTGTGCTTGACTGCCAGTATATGCTATCTACACATGATTGGCATGTGTGACTCATGCAATGCTGGACTGACGCGTGCCTGTTCTGATGCATGCTGCATGCAGGACATGTGATGATCACGGGGGCAGTCCTCTTCACCACACATGAACCCTACTTACATGCAAGTCACTTGGCAGCCCCTCCTATCCATTTTCCTGCTCACTGACATGTCTGCATGTGGCCTGTGGTGTTGTTCCACTCAGCACTCAGCCTATGTCATCACATGACTGACGTGTATGTGTGGTCAGCCTGCAAGCTGGTACTCCACATGGGCATGCTTCCTTGCCCCTCCACCCCCCTGCACCTCACTTTCACCATGGCACTGGTGGGTTACATGTTGGACTCCTGCAATGGCCTGTTCCCAGTTCCTGTGTACATGCACACTTCCGGAGCAACGTGGAGCCTGGCGCAATTCTAAAATGGCCACCACAACAACGCCAGTAGGTTGCTAGGAAACCCGCTCTTTGTGTACTCCCTGATTGGCCCAGCGACCACAGCAGGGGCTGCAGAGAAAGGGGCTTGCCTGTCTGCGCCCACATCCATTCCACATCCAGCCAGGGACCGAGGAGGGCTGGAGCCCCCTCACACCAGCCTGTACCAGCACCGCCATGAGGAACACCCAGCAACTACTAGGTTCACTGAATTCGGAGCTCCGCTCCCTCCACCTGCCTCATTCTAGGTGCTCAGATGGAAGACCTGCGTCCCTCTGACGCCTCCTCTTGTTGTTTTCACTCATCTTTGCCCACTATTGTCTCTCCGCTCATTCAGAGCAAGGTGGCGCCTGCGGCTATTCTAAAATGTGATCTGTGCCCCGGTCCCACCAGAAGGCGAGAGCTGGCACAGGAAGGGCCCTCTGCCAGGACTAATGTCTGGCAGAGGGACTCCCAGGACCCCCCTTGTTAATTTGCATATTTAAGTAACTTTGGGTCTCACCCTAAGTTACTAGGGGAATCCAGACGTGGACCCCTTGCTCACTATTCTTAGAGAGGCACATATCCACCCTACTGATGAGGTCCAACCAGACCGAAACACGTGTCTGGGGTTTCTGTTGATACTCTTGTTCAGAGGAGAATTGCCTAGCATTTAGGTGCTGGACTGCCCCAGGGCAGGACAAAGACTGATATGTTTGGGATATTTGTTCTCTGTGAAAGATAGTGAGCTAAAGACTCTGGGTAAGTCTCTTGTAACCAGGACTAATGTCTGGCAGAGGGACTCCCAGGACCCCCCTTGTTAATTTACATCACAGCCAAGTCCATAATACCTTTGGTAGTTCTGATAATTTACGCTATACCCACCACTCACGACCTGAACTTACTAGTCGACACCTACAATGATTGCATGACTAAAGCCATAGACACCATTGCCCTGCTTAAACTGCGTAAAGGCAAACCCAGAGCACATCTGAACTCATGGTTCACCCCCGAACTTAAAACTTTACGCTCAGATAAATGAAAACTTGAGACACTCTGGAAATCAAGCCCTTCTATAGAAAATAAAATCAACTTAACTAACATCACAGCCACCTATAAAAGTGAAATAATCTGCACCAAAAAAGAAACATTCAACCTCAGAATGAACCAGGCAAACTCCAGCACCAAAGAATTATTCAACATCCTAAAGGAATTAGAAAACCCTAATCCACCTCCAGACACCTGTACCAAGGACAAACCCTGGTGCACTAGCATCCAAAATGCTCTTGCCAACACAATCACAGGGCTCCAGACTAAAACAGCTGACAAGCAAACCCAACTCACTTCTTGCAACCCCTCCAGCCCTACCCAGCCATTGACCGCACACCCCAACGCAGGCTTCAAATTCAATCACGCTACCATACCTGAGGTACAAAAAATTACAGCTTCTCTGAAACCATCTCACTGCAAAGGGGACAGCTACCTGCGCTAATCATTAAAGATGCAGCTAGAGATGTATCCCCATTTATGACCAAACTTATAAACTCGTCATTCACCAGCAACTCCGTCCCAAGCAATCTGAAACAATCTTGGGTTCTCCCTTTACTCACGAAACAAACATTAGATCTGTCTATCCCCACTAACTACAGACAGATTACTACAGTCCCTTTCTTACTGAAAATCTTGGATAGAGTTGCAGACCTGCAGATCCAAGACTACTTGGAGAAAAACCAACAACTAGGAACCCGTCAATCTGGCTTTAGGCCCCAACATGGAACGTAAACTTCCCTTGTTGATCTTAAAAGCCAAATTGACGAACTAAAAGATAAAGGTAGAACTGCCATCCTACTTCTCTTAAATGTATCAGCAGCCTTTGATCTGATTGACCACAATATCTTATGCAACCACCTTTCATCGGCAGCACATTTTTCCAACTCTGCTGTCATCTGGATTCAATCATTCCTCACAAATAGGACCATGCATGTCTTCTCATCCACAGATGCAGCCGACCCCATCCCCATTACCTGCGGTCTACCACAAGGCTCGTGTGTATCGCCCACTTTGTACAATATATTTACAAAGCCCCTATTTGAACAACTGGACCGTCTGGATGTCACCTACACAAACGATGCAGATGACACCCAGATACTCCTAACATTTTCAGGTTCCAATGATCAAGACGTCGGTCGGATCAACAAAATGTACACCATCATTCAGGCCTGGATGGCCACACATGGCCTCTGCCTGAATGATGATAAAACTGAGCTACTCCTTGTGGGCTCACCCAATTGCTTGGCGAAACTGAGTCACAATTACAGTAGCATCACCATAGATGGCAATAATATTCACATAGCGAAAAATGTAAAGACTCTGGGCTTCTATCTTGATGCCAACACCAATCTCACCAAACAAATCAACATGACCGCTTCTGCCACTGCCTACACGGGTAAGCTGATTAGAGCCTGCAGACCCCTACTATCCTCCAATGCTGCCTCATACTGGCCAGAGCACTTATTCAGTCCAAACTGGACTGCTGCAATGGCCTATACCTAGGAGCCAACAAAACTATAATCCACAAACTACAGGTAATGCAAAACAATGCTCTTAGACCAGCATTAAATATAACTAGAAGACTGCACATATCGGCAACTAGAAAGTCCTGCAAATGTATTCCCATTCAAGAAAACATTTACCCAAAAACCATCTGCCTCACTTACAAAGCCCTGAACCACCAAGCCCCACCATATCTTACAGACAAATTCACCTTGAAACAGTCAACCAGAACCACAAGATCCACTAATACCTCTTGCCTAGTGGTGCCTAGGTTCAATCTAAAAAGAGCTGGCGGAACCAGCTTCCCAGTTCTAGCTGCCCAACTATGGAATAGAATTCCACAAGACATCAAAATTATCCCAACATTTGAAACATTCAGAAGTCACGCCATCACATGGTTACTGAATAAAGAGTAACTATACCCAACTCTTATCGGATACCATGATACCCTATACCGTACACCTTGTAGTACCACCACCCCCTTGCAATGCTTAATCTATCTCCTGTACTATGTATGTGTAAAATGTATATTACCTGTATTTACAACTCTGTATTCTGTATATATTATTTTACCTTGTAACCGTTATCTTCACCTCAAGCGCCCGGATACCTCTGGGTCAGGTGCGCTATATAAATAAAATAAATAATAAATAATAAAATAAACAAACAAACTTCCCTCTGCAAACCTGCAAAACACATACTGTGGGGTGCATCCTTTGTCCTTGATGCAGGGTGTCTCACTTGGACTGTGCAGATGGCAGATGCTCCCCATGGGCATGAGTGCCCATTCATGCTCCATGTGCATTCCATGCATGCCCCTATGTGTCCCTGGCAGGATGATCATTGTAGTACGTCTCCGGGATTACATACGTTTCATGGTGTTTGGTCATCCATTCCATGCTCACTCTGGGTCAGTCCTGCATCACGCACATGTTTAGGGTGTCTTTGTCTGTGTTGGGCACAGGCCTCACCCTGTAGCAATCCCCCTGCCTCTGTTCAACTGGTGTGGTGGCTTCTGCATGTATGGGTGTACTACTGATGTTTCCTCATGTGTCCTGCCTACCATCCCATTATCATCTGCTGTGGTGTCAGTTGACTGGGATGATGCAATTGACGCTAGCCAACGCTGTCTGCCAATACACAGTTCTCTGGTGAACCTTTCATTGCCATGCACTGCCTCCCTGCAATTCCACAAAGGGGGAAAGGGGGGTCACTGTATCCCTGCACCTCAGTGCCTGCAATTTGCACATGATGGCTGAACTTGCCCTAACACTGCCGTCATGTTACGAGATTGACATCACTACGTACTTGTTGATGTAGATAGTCGGGGACGTACACATGTACTGCACTGCACCCACCCGCTTCTGAGCCATGCTACACCGTTCAATATGCCTACTCACTGCTGCAATGACAAAGTGACCTGGCATGTTTGTTCACATGTTCATCCCTTCACTGTATTGAAACGCACTAGCGCAGGTGCATCCTGTGACACATGTACTCTGTATTGGTGATGGTAATTTATTGCAATATTACATGTGTCATGGTGTGTTCTGTTTCACTTGCTGCTGTGGATATTTGGGTGTTCCGCCATGCTT